>NC_088239.1:29728083-30071642 GCF_036934945.1 Oncorhynchus masou masou
CCACTTATTTAAGTTTATCTAAGTCTTAGCCAGACTTAGATAAACTTAAATAAGTGGAATTAAAATTTGTGGTTTAATTTTGGTAGATGTTATTTACAATAATCTTTAACTGTTTATGGCTGCAGGGACAGTATTGATTGGCTTGGATGAAAAGGTGCCCATTGTACACGGCCAGCTCCTCAGTCTCAGTTGCTAATACAGTGGGGCAAAAAAGTATTTAGTCAGCCACCAATTGTTCAAGTTCTCCCACTTAAAAAGATGAGAGAGGCCTGTAATTTTCATCATAGGTACACTTCAACTATGACAGTCAAAATGAGGGAAAAAAATCCAGAAAATCACATTGTATGATGTTTTATTAATTTATTTGCAAATTATGGTGGAAAATAAGTATTTGGTCAATAAAAAAAAGTTTATCTCAATACTTTGTTATATACCCTTTGTTGGCAATGACAGAGGTCAAACGTTTTCTGTCTTCACAAGGTTTTCACACACTGTTGCTGGTATTTTGGCCCATTCCTCCATGCAGATCTCCTCTAGAGCAGTGATATTTTGGGGATGTTGCTGGGCAACACGGACTTTCAACTCCTTCCAAAGATTTTCTATGGGGTTGAGATCTGGAGACTGGCTAGGCCACTCCAGGACCTTGAAATGCTTCTTACGCAGCCACTCCTTCGTTGCCGGGCGGTGTGTTTGGAATGCCACCCCATGCTTCACAGTAGGTATGGTGTTCTTTGGATGCAACTTAGCATTCTTTGTCCTCCAAACACGACGAGTTGAGTTTTTACCGAAAAGTTATATTTTGGTGTCATATGGTCAGATGAAATTCTCCCAATCTTTTTCTGGATCATACAAATGCTCTCTAGCAAACTTCAGATGGGCCTGGACATGTACTGGCTTAAGCAGGGGGACACGTCATGCACTGCAGGATTTGAGTCCCTGGCAGCGTAGTGTGTTACTGATGGTAGGCTTTGTTACTTTGGCCCCAGCTCTCTGCAGGTCATTCACTAGGTCCCCCGTGTGGTTCTGGGATTTTTGCTCATCATTCTTGTGATCATTTTGACCCACGGGGTGAGATCTTGCGTGGAGCCCCAGATCGAGGGAGATTATCAGTGGTCTTGTATGTCTTCAATTTCCTAATAATTGCTCCCACAGTTGTCTTCAAACCAAGCTGCTTACCTATTGCAGATTGTCTTCCCAGCCTGGTGCAGGTCTACAATTTTGTTTCTGGTGTCCTTTGACAGCTCTTTGGTCTTGGCCATAGTGGAGTTTGGAGTGTGACTGTTTGAGGTTGTGGACAGGTGTCTTTTATACTGATTACAAGTTCAAACAGGTGCCATTAATACAGGTAACGAGTGGAGGACAGATGAGCCTCTTAAAGAAGAAGTTACATGTATGTGAGAGCCAGAAATCTTGCTTTTATTTTCCACCATAATTGGCGAATAAATTCATTAAAAATCCTACAATGTGATTTTCTGGATTTGTTTTCTCATTTTGTCTGTCATAGTTGAAGTGTACCTATGATGAAAATTACAGGCCTCTCTCATCTTTTTGCCCCACTGTATATGGACAGAATTAATCGAACAAAAGGACAATTTGTGATGTTTATGGGACATATTGGAGTGCCAACAGAAGAAGCTCGTCAAAGGTAAGGCATGATTTATATTTTTATTTCTGCATTTTGTGTCGCGCCTGCTGGGTTGAAATATGTTTTCTCTCTTTTGTTTACGGAGGTGCTATTCTCAGATAATAGCATTGTTTGCTTTCGCCAAAAAGCCTTTTTGAAATCTGACATGTTGGCTGGATTCACAACACGTGTAGCTTTAATTTGGTATCTTACATGTGTGATTTCATGAAAGTTTGATTTGTATAGGAATTTATTTGAATTTGGCACTCTGCATTTTCTCTGGCTTTTGGCCAAGACGCTACCGTCCCACATATCCCAGAGAGGTTAAATCAATACATTTATTTTGGTTGGTTCCATTGAAACATTAATAAAGTACAGTATTTCTCACATGTTGGTATTTTGAGTTTCTCTATGATTATATTGTTTATATTTGTTTAAGAATTGTTTGTGCATTGCCAGTCAGGGGTACCAGTAAATTTGGAGTCCACTGTATATACTTTTACTTTTGATACTTACTGTAAGTACATTTAAAACCAAATATTTTCAGACTTTTACTTAAGTAGTATTTTACTGGGTGACTTTCACATGAGTCATTTTCTTTCAAGGTATCTTGAAAATGGTATACTTATTCCACCACTGCCATTGGGAAGATGAACTGTAAAGCTATCTGAAGAAGAAAATGAAGAGACACCAGAAGATTGAGTGCCAGGGAGGGAAAGGGGGATATCTAATCAGTTGTACAACTGAATGCATTCAACTGAATTGTGTTTTCGGCATTTAACCCAACCCCTCTGAATCAGAGAGGTGTGGAGGGCTGCCATAATCAACATCCATGGTGCTCAGAGGACAGTGGGTTAACTGTCTTGCTCAGAACAACATATTCTTACCTTGTCAGCTCGGGGATTCGATCCAGAAGCCTTTCTGTTACTGGCCCAAAGCTCTAACCACTTGGCAAGGGAGGGGGTTGGTCAACTGTGCCGTAATTGATTGAGACAGGTCCAAAATAAATGATTTGGGCATCAAGTTGATTGTGGAGGTCTACACACTGCAAAATTTATATTATAAATGTATATATAAATGTATATATAATTTAGACTAGGAATGCATTGAGATACTGATCTATAATTATGACCGTGACGAGAAAAGTTAATGTTAGAATTATGGATAACTATACTGTTTGTTAAAGTAAATGTAGGGTGAACCAGCCAGGACTAAGCATTTTTAGGACTAAGCAAATCAAATTGTATTTGTCACATGCACCAAATACAACAGATGTAGGTAGACCTTACAGTGAAATGCTTACTTACAAGTCCTTAAAGCTTGGTCACAATGGGTCTTCCAAATGGACAATAACCCCAAGCATACTTCCAAAGTTGTGGCAAAATGGCTTAAACAATTTAAAGGCGATGCTACCAAATACTAATTGAGTGTATGTAAACTTCTGACCCAATGGGAATATGATGAAATAAATAAACGCTGAAATAAATAATTCTCTCTACAATTATTCTGACATTTCACATTCTTAAAATAAAGTGGTGATCCTAACTGACCTAAAACAGGAAATTTTAACTAGGATTAAATATCAGGAATTGTGAAACTGAGTTTAAATGTATTTGGCTGAGGTGTATGTTAACTTCTGACCTCAAATGCACATGTGGGTAGAGTTATTATAGTGACTATGCCTAGATAAGTAACAGAGAGTAGCAGCAGTGTAAAAGAGGGGAGAGGGGGGGGACAATGCAAAAAGTCTGGGTAGTCATTTGATTAGATGTTCAGTAGTCTTATGACTACGGAGTAGAAGCTGTTTAGAAGCTTCTTGGACCTAGAGTTGGCACTCCTGTACCTCTTGCTGTGCGGTAGTAGAGAGAACAGTCTATGACTAGGGTGGCTGTAGTCTGACAATTGTTCGGGCCTTCCTCTGACACCGCCTGGTATAGAGGTCCTGGATGGCAGAAAGCTTGGCCCAAGTGATGTACTGGGCTGTACGCACTACCCTCTGTAGTGCCTTGCGGTTGGAGGCCGAGCAGTTGCCATACCAGGCAGTGATGCAACCAGCCAGGATGCTCTCGATGATGCAGCTGTAGAACCTTTTGGACCAGAACCTGAGGATTCATGCCAAATCTTTTCAATCTCCTGAGGGGGAATAAGTTTTGTCATGCCCTTTTCACGACTGTCTTGGTGTGCTTGGACCATGTTAGTTTGGTGGTGATGTGGACACCAAGGAACTTGAAGCTCTCAACCTGCTCCACTACAGCCTCATCTGTGAGAATGTGGGCGTGCTCGGTCCTCGTTTTCCTGTAGTCCACAATCATCTCCTTTTGTCTTGGTTACGTTGAGGGAGAGGTTCTTGTCCTGGCACCACACGGTCAGGTCTCTGACTGCCTATATGCTGCCTCGTCATTGTTGGTGATCAGGCCTACCACACTTGATGATGGTGTTAGAGTTATACCTGGCTGTGCAGTCATGAGTGAACATGGAGTATAGGAGGGGACTGAGCACACACCCCTGAGGGGCCCCCGTGTTAAGGATCAGCGTGGTAGTGTTGTTACCTTCCCTTACCACTTGGGGACGGCCCTTCAGGAAGTCCAGAATCCAGTTGCAGAGGGAGGTGTTTATTCCCAGGGTCCTTAGCTTAGTGATGAGCTTGGAGGGCACTAAGGTGTTGAACGCTGAGCTGTAGTCAATGAATATCATTCTCACATAGGTGTTCCTTTTGTCAAGGTGGCAAAGGGCAGTGGGGAGTGCAACAGAGATTGCATCATCTGTGGATCTGTTGGGGCGGTATGCAAATCGGAGTGGGTCTAGGGTTTCTGGGATAATGGTGTTGATTGTGAGCCATGACCAGTCTTTCAAAGCACTTCATGGCTACAGACGCTACTCTTATCACATGGCTGGCTAGCCTATCTTCAAAGGACCGTCATCCAGAGTGAACAACAGTAGAAGAGATGGGTCCGGATCAATTTCGGACAATCCTTCCTAAGGAGGGATGGTTCCGGCAGAGATAAATGGCGAATGAAGGCATTCACACATAAATACATGAATGATTTCTTACTTCAAATGACCGGCAGTTTGTGTGCAAAGTATAGGATTTACTGAGAATAGTTTCTCTCTCCCTCCCTCTTGTCTTCTTTATAGAAAGCCACCATATTGTGTCAGTCTGCTAGGGAGGCTATGACTGTTCGGAATGATGGTATGATAAGAGGCAACGATTAATACGTTGACTGTTTTATGGATGTTTCATTCGGGAGATGGTAACTCTTTAAACAACTGCTCTTGTGGTGCCCCAAATCCTATTGAGTTAATTGTTACATGATTACTTTAAATTGGGTAACAATGAAACATAATTTGTTGATTAAATAAATAACAATCATCAGATTAATGAAAGTAAAGTCACGACAATGCCCAGAATTCATTGTGATCCTGGACTTCCTGACGGGCTGCCCCCAGGTGGTAAGGGTAGGCAACAACACATCTGCCACGCTGAATCTCAACACCGGTTGCCCTCAGGAGTGCATGAAAAGTGGTAGGCCTGATCACCGACAACGATGAGACATCCTATAGGGAGGAGGTCAAAGACCTGTCAGTGTGGTGCCAAGCCAACAACCTCTCCCTAAATGTATTTGTATTTATTAGGGATCCCCATTAACTGCAGCTACTCTTCCTGGGGTCCAAACATACCGAAGCACCCACATTACATATAAAACAAAAGATAAAACACTAAACTATGTTTGTACTGAATGAGTTAATGATACAACAGTACATCATTTAACACCCCTACACCACCCAACATAGCCGCAGGATCCCAAATAAAATACAAGTATATAAAAACACTGTCAGCTTAAAAAAACAACATACAGAAGTCTCTCGTTCAGCTTTGTGAGCAAGACAAAGGAGATGATGGTGGACTACAGGAAAAGGAGGGCCAAACAGACCTCCATTTGCATCGACAGAGCTGAAGTGGAGCGGGTTGAGAGCTTCAAGTTCCTTGGTGTTCACATCACCAACAAACTATCATTGTCCAAACACACCAAGGCAGTTGTGAAGAGGGCACGACAACACCTTTTCCCCCAAAGCAGACTGAAACGATTTAGCATGGGCCCCCAGATCCTCAAAAGTTCTACAGCTGCACCTTCGAGAGCATCCTGACCGGTTGTATCACCGCCTGGTAGGGCAACTGCTCGGAATCTGACCGTAAGGCACAACAGAGGGTAGTGCGTACGGCCCAATACATCACTGGGGCCAAGCTTCTTTCCATCCAGGACCTATATACCAGGCGGTGTCAGAGGAAGGCCCAAAAAATGGTGAAAGACTCCAGTCACCCAAGTCATAGACTATTCTCTCTGCTACCGCACGGCAAGCGGTACCGGAGCGCCAAGTCTCGGTCCAACAGGCTCCTTAACAGCTTCTACCCCCAAGTTATAAGACTGCTGATCAATTAATCAAATGGCCACTGGACTATTTACATTGACACCCCCTTTGTTTTTACACTGCTGCTACTCGCTGTTTATCATCTATGCATAGACACTTTACCCCTACCTACATGCACAAATTACCTCAACTAACCTGTACCCCCGCACATTTACTCGGTACCGGGCCCCCTGTACATAGCCTCGTTACTGTTATGCAATTCTACTGTGTTACTTTTTATTTTTACTTCAGTTTATTTTGTATATATTCTATTTCTTGAACGGAACTGCACTGTTGGTTAAGGGCTTTTAAGTAAGCATTTCACAGTTCACTTTTGTATTTAGTGCATGTGACAAATCAAATTTGATTTGATTTGACACTCCTCCACCGAGCTGACTCCCTTCCACTGTGTTCTGGGTTAACAGCCAGTCTTGGCTCAGTGGACTCCAAGCCAGACCAAAGCTCCTGCGGTGGACGAGTGGTTCAGGCGCACAGACGAGGTATGGAACAATGCCCACATGAGACTCCAGCCCACCATCAGAAAGAGCAGGCGATTTGCCACCGCAGTGAGACTCCCGTGTTCCATCCTGGTGAACATGTCTGGCTCCACCAGGAACCTCCCGCCTCCCGGTTCGTGGGGCCGTTCAAGCTCCTCCGGGGGGCCAATGAGGTAATTTACAGATTACAACTCCCCACTAAGTAACGGATCTCACCATCTTTTCATGTTTCCCTCCTCAGGCTGGTGGTTCCTGGTCCTCTGGCTGATGCCGTCCCCAATGACATCCCTCAGCCTCCCTTGGACATCGAGGGGCGCTCCGTCTATGCCATCAGATCACTCCGGTGGATGACATTCTAGATCCCAACATCATCCAAGAATTCCACCTCGGGTCCGTCCTCCTGACTCCCTGCGCCTACATTACATACGCTGTATATGATTTCCCTGTGATGCTCAGAGTCTGAGGAACACCGATCTGAAATGAATTTGATCCACAGGTTGACACCAGCAATTTCACCTATGTAACCTTTTGAACCTAGAAACAAGCTGCTTTCTGCAGGGGAAGAGTGCAACCAAGCCGATCGCTTAGATATACTGTAAGTATGATCTGAAGTCAATTTGAAGTCAATTTGACATTGACCTTGATCTTTGTGCTAGAGATGGTTGGTGGTTTTGTGTGCAGTAGAGCTTTACCAATGATGATCACAGGGATGTAAGTCTGTTTTCCCTGTGATGTTCAGAGGCAGAGGGACAGTGATCCGAAGTTGGGCAAAAGAAATGTCAAAAAATGTCAAAAAATGTCAGAATCTGATTGATTTACGACTTTGGTACAGTAATCAATACATTTTTAACAGTTGAGACGATCAACTCAGGGGAAAAGGCATATGAAAGAGGACATTCTCAGCTACCAGAAAGTACATTTTGGCAGGGTAAAATCATATATTTGTGATCTTGATGTACTTACCGTGTGGGTCAAATTAACTCGGAACATAAACGGTGTCGGCCAAATCGAACATAAGGGAAGAGCTAGTACGTATCTACTCACTTGAGGGTGGTCATCTCGGTGAGCGATGGCTGTGTGGCCTTCAGGTAGCTGGCCCGGCGTGCCTGCACCTTTGGCGAGGGCTTGGGGCTGCAGTCTGAGTCCCCGCTGTCTTCTTCTGCCATGGCCTTGATGTAGCTGCCGCTGCGCATCCGCCGACATGGGATCTCCTCATCCTTCCCCAGGGGCGAGAATCCCCCACTCCACTCGTCCTGGGGCACCTGTGGGCCGAAGACCGTGAGAACATGCCAGTGACCGTTGTCAGAGCGATGACCCACTCATCTAAACACACAACTCTGAACCCTGGCTGAACCTTGTCCCAGCCAATCCTAGCCTGGAATAGGATTGCCCAAACAATGCTCTATATCCACCCAGTCGCCAACCGCTAAAGTCACAGCACTGATCAATGGTATCCGTGAATATTACTCTGAATGCCGTGTATTAGAACCATACCAATAGAGTGTAGAGACCAGAGGCCCTCCTTTGTGCTGCTCCCAGTCGCATATCAAACTGAGGAGTGAACTGTTTGGACTGAAATGTCTAAACTAACTAACTAACTCACTCACTCACTCACTCACTCACTCACTCACACTCTCTCTCTCTCTCTCTCTGTCTTAATGAATGTGTAAAAAGAGGCAGGCAAAGAAGCCATCTCCGCCTCCATGAAAAAGGGAGAGAATAACAAAGGAAGTTGTGTTCTGCCCCAGCGCTGCTGGTCTCCAGTGTGAGTGCCTTTTAGGGGAGTTAATGTGGAGGCGAAAGGCAGAGAGGAGCACTACGGAGAGAGGATTGCATCCCAAATGGCCTATAGGGCTCTGGATAAAAGTAGTTCACTACATAGGGAATAGGGTGTCATTTAGAATATAAGCAGAGTGTCTGAATAATCAATGGCATGAGAATCATTCAACAGGCCGTTTACTAGGGAGACAACTCGTTTTTGACCTCAGGGTTAACAAGCGAAAACGCCGCCAAAGAGAGAGAATATCTAGGAACTGGTGAGGACTCGAATGACCCCAATTATATGCCACAAGTGTCAGCTCATCCTACGTCATGGTATGTCATCAGAAGTGTCCACTTCATTTGAGGGCTGAGGGGAGAGGGTGTGTCTTTTACATGTTTGGAATGCAGCCAATGTCTCTTGTCATCTAAAACAGAAACAAACATAACACCCTACCAAATAAAGCTAAAGTATTACACAAACAGAAGCACTGTACGGCCATCTACATTCGAGAGGTTCAATACACTGCCGAGGAACTTTGACCCTGGGAGGAGATTGGCTGAGTGTCAATGTGTGTGTGTGTGTGTGTGTGTGTGCGTGCGTGCGTGTGTGTGTGAATGGGGACAACTGTAAGTGTGTGTGAACGGAGATGCGGAAAACAAGATCACACCGCAGCAGGAGAATTAAACAACATGTCACTCCAAATCGAAAAAGAAGTTCTGCTTCTTTTTCGAATTTCAAAAGTGCTCGCCTGTGAAAAGTGTCCTGTCTCTTCTTTGACAGTGCTTCTTTTTTTCTTCCCTCGCTCTGTTAAAGAAAGGCAGCTTTTTTTCAGGTCGGGACAGGAGGAATGCTGCTACTGCTGCAAGAACACCACCCGTCCTTGATCTGATCGATTGGAGAAGCTGTTAAAATGCATGGCTGCAAAGATCTCTCTCTTAGTCCCTCTTACTTTCTCTCTCTCCACACTGTCTCTATTTCCCTCTCTCTCCGTGTCTCAGTGTCTCTCTCTCTGTGTCTCCGTGTCTCTGTGTCTCTTTCTCTTTCTCTCTGTCTGTCTCTCTCTCACTCTCTCTCTCTCCATGTCTCTCTCTGTCTCTCTCTCTCTCCGTGTCTCGGTCTGTCTCTCTCTCTCTTCATGCCTCTCTCCGTGTCTCTCTCGTTCTCCAATTATCTCTTAGTCCCTCTCTCTCTTTCTCTTCCTCTCCTCCCCCCGGGCTTCTGTTTGCAGTTCACCCAGTCAGATGAGGGGGGATGTGTCCGAGTTGAATCATTTCGTCTTTCATCTTCTCCCAAACAAACAGAGAGCGAGAGAGAGTGAGCACTGTGGTGCCACCAGGTTCAGGGATATGTGCTTTTCTCTACTTTGCATTCATTCTGTTGCCCTCTGTCTGATCTTACGTCAGCAGCCCGTTCAGACTATGTCCACGTCCTGTGTATGGGATCATGCTGATTTCCAAGTAAATATACTGCATGCAGTGATTGTAAAAGATCAGCTTAAAGGCTAATCCAGTTGATAATATAAATAAGTAATGGCTCCACAAGCAATCCTTCCACATAGAAATCCACAAGCACAAACACAGTAATTTCAGCACCCAGAACCAAATCAGCTACAAGGCTGTCACAGGACATTACAAACACACATACATGTAATGATGTAAAGGACATGAGACAAATGAAATGGGGTCCACAACCCGGGATGATATGGAACAGGATGCATCACCATAAAGGTGAGGAGGATGACGTCTCACATTCAACACAAATGAGGAAGTCTCATATTCAACACAAATAAGGGCGTCTCACATTCAACACATGAGGACATCTAACATTCAACACAAATGATGATGTCTCACATTCAATACAAATGAGAACGTCTCACATTCAACACAAATGAGGACCTCTAACATTCAACACAAATGATGATGTCTCACATTCAACACAAATGAGAACGTCTCACATTCAACACAAATGAGGATGAGGATTTTTTGTCCCCAAAGAATGGCTGATCGAGAGAGAGAGATTAAGTCTGCTCCTCCTTACCTCCTCTCCTCTCCTCTTCTCCATCTCTGTCTCAAGGGACAGTGGACATACAGGGGACCAGGGGTCTCCACACACACATATGAGTCTCTGGGAGGACATGGATGGATGGATGGATGGATATGGAGGTGTGAAGATGGGGAAGAAGAAGAAGAGTTGTTGTCATACCTGGAGGAATTGAAAGGTTGGGAGGCCCCCCTGCTGGCAGGTCTCAGCCTTGACAAGGGCTTTGTCCAGGTTGACCGATGCCTTCTGGTAGACCTCCCTTGCCCTGCTGACCGTCAGTGTGGATGACCAAGAGCTCTTCTTCAGCAGCTGGCCAGTTCCGTCCATGCCCGTGCCCGTGCCCAGTCCTGGCAAGCCGGCGCACGTAGAACACTTGACGTCATTGTTGCTCCGCGACGTCTTCAGCGAGTGGGCGCTGATGGTGTTGTACTGCTCCATGAAGTACTGTGACTGGGACTTCTCTGGGTGGCGGCCCATGGTCATCACCCCAGAGGGCATGCCTCCCGGGCTGGGGCTGTGGTGATGGTACAGGCACATCTCACGGTCCAGGGTGTCGTCCGAGCTCCAGTAGCCTGAGATGGCCGAGCGCATCTTGGGCTCCGACCTACTGCGGTCTTTGCTCTTGCTGCGCTTGCTGCTGTGCTTCAGGGTGCCTGAATTGGAGGGCGGGTCGTCGGGGCTGGCCTTGCCCCCGTTCACCCTGCCCCCCGATGGGCCCTCCAGGGAGTGGGACTTGGTGAAGAGTTTCTGGACGGAGTGGACAAGATGGCGGATCCTTCCGGGGCTGTCGCTGCGCTGGTGCTCCACCGCTGTGCGCTTGTACTGCAGCGTGTGGTAGCCGTCGTGCCGCACCGGCGCCTGCCGCTCAAACTGCTCCAGAAGATTTGGTGGAATTCGGTTGTTGCTTCCTCCTCCTCCTCCACCACCACCGCCCCCCTTAATGCTTCCCCCTTGGCCTCCGGTGTAAGGCACCACAGCACACTCATCCTTCAGTTCGTGGTGGGAGCTGTATTGTCTTCGGGGGAAGGTGCTGCTAGCCAGGTCAGGGTAGGGCCCGCACTCAGACTGGAAGGAGCTTCGCTGGGCATAGTACGGGTGGTCGGCCGGGTGGGCATCGCCTGGGTTCAGCAGGTAGGGCCGGGTTTGGCGCCCCAGGGTCATGGAGTCATAGGAGGGGTCACAGGTCACTGTGTGATGGTGTCTCCGGCTACTCGACAAGCCTTTCATTGTCATTGTCACAGATCAGTGTACAGACACATCTAACTGCTGCGGAGGATGTCCGGAACCCGGAGGGGCGCTAAAATAAGCTCTGTGGACACACACAGACCCGGGCAGAACAGACAAACAGAGCGACAACAGAAAGAGACAAACAAAGAGACACAGAGCAAGAGGGAGAGAAATGAGAGGGAGAGAATTACTAGCGCACACATATTTGCATAGGCTCTTAGCATAGTCATTGTCTAAAGCTGATGAGAATGTCTTTTGGCACTCTTTGGCAGACGAGAACAGACAGCGATGTTGACACTAGTAGTCCTATTCATCTCTTTCCTTCTGTCATTCAAGGCTATCTAAATATAGCAGTCGGTTCATTTTGCATGCATTTCCTGACTTCGGAATCGCTCCTCAAGCTTGTCTTCAAACATTTATGTTTGCTCTGGTGAATTTGATTACACCAGGGGGAAAAAAGAGACAGAGGGGGAGAAAAGCGGGGGTTGAGTTAGAGAATTAAAGAGTGAGAGGGAGCAAGAATAGTGCCCTTCTAGTTCCATCTCAGGCATATGCTTGAATTTAATACGGTAGATGGGTTTGTTTCCGCTAAGAAGAATGAGAGGGAGCAAGCTCCAATAAATAGTCAGGGAATAGTCACCCAATTACAGATAGATCAACTCAGCAAAAAAAGAAACGTCCGTTTTTCAGAACTCTGTATTTCAAAGATAATTCGTAAAAATCCAAATAACTTCACAGATCGTAATTGTAAAGGGTTTAAACACTGTTTCCTATGCTTGTTCAATGAACCATAAACAATTAATGAACATGCACCTGTGGAACGGTTGTTAAGACACAAACAGCGTACAGACGGTAGGCGATTAAGGTCACAGTTATGAAAACTTAGGACACTAAAGAGGCCTTTCTACTGACTCTGAAAAACACCAAAAGAAAGATGCCCAGGGTCCCTGCTCATCTGCGTGAACGTGCCTTAGCCATGCTGCAAGGAGGCATGAGGACTGCAGATGTGGCCAGGGCAATAAATTGCAATGTCCGTACTGTGAGGCGTCTAAAACAGCGCTACAGGGAGACAGGACAGACAGCTGATCATCCTCGCAGTGGCAGACCATGTGTAACAACATCTGCACAGGATTGGTACATCCAAACATCACACCTGCGGGACAGGTACAGGATGGCAGCAACAACTGCCCGAGTTACATCAGGAACGCACAATCCCTCCATCAGTGCTTAGACTGTCCGCAATAGGCTGAGAGTGGCTGGACTGAGGGCTTGCAGGCCTGTAGTAAGGCAGGTTCTCATCAGACATCACCAGCAACAATGTCGCCTATGGGCACAGACCCACCGTCGCTGGACCAGACAGGACTGGCAAAAATTGCTCTTCACTGATGAGTCGCGGTTTTGTCTCACCAGGGGTGATGGTCGGATTTGCGTATATCGTCGATGGAATGAGCATTACACTGAGAACTGTATTCTGGAGCGGGATCAATTTGGAGGTGGGGGGTCCGTCATGGCCTGGGGGCGGTGTGTCACAGCATCATCGGACTGAGCTTGTTGTCATGGCAGGCAATCTCAACGCGGTGCGTTACAGGGAAGACATCCTCCTCCCTCATGTGGTACCCTTCCTGCAGGCTCATCCTGACATGACCCTCCAGCATGACAATTCCACCAGTCATACTGCTCGTTCTGTAAGTGATTTCCTGCAAGACAGGAATGTCAGTGTTCTGCCATGGCCAGTGAAGAGTCCGGATCTCAATGCCATTTGGGACCTGTTGGATCCGAGGGTGAGGGCTAGGGCCATTCCCCCCAGAAATGTCCGGGAACTTGCAGGTGCCTTGGTGGAAGAGCGGCATAACATCTCACAGGAAGAACTGGCAAATCTGGTGCACTCCATGAGGAGGAGATGCACTGCAGTACTTAATGTAGCTGGTGGCCACATCAGATACTGACTGTTACCTTTCATTTTGACCCCCCCTCCTTTGTTCAGGGACACATTATTCCATTTCTGTTAGTCACATGTCTGTGGAACTTGTTCAGCTTATGTCTCAGTTGTTGAATCTTGTTATGTTCATACAAATATTTACACATGTTAAGTTTGCTGAAAATAAATGCAGTTGACAGTGAGAGGAAGTTTCTTTTGTTGCTGTGTTTATATCCCTATGGGCCTATATTCACAAAATGTCTCAGAATAGGAGTGCTGATCTAGGATCTGGTCCTCCCTGTCCATATTATCCCATTCATTATCATCTAAAAGGGAAAACGGATCCTAGATCGTCACTTATTCTGAGACACTTTTAAAATTTGAGCTGGGCCAGATTGCAGGCTGCACTCCCTCTTCCTCCAGACTAATGGGCCTCTTCCTCCAGACTAATGGGGCTCTTCCTCCAGACTAATGGGCCTCTACAAGCCTGCAGAGCCTGGGTCACTGCAGCCAACAGGTAATAAAAGCCCTTCCTCATATAGTGACATGAAAACAGTGGCATCCTTGAGGTCCTTTAACACCACCTTTAACACACAGAAACAGGATGCATGATGCACAAACACACAGACGCACGCACGCACGCACACAGACACACATACACAGACACACACACACACACACACACACACACACACACACACACACACACACACACACACACACACACACACACACACACACACACACACACACACACACACACACACACATACAGGATGCTGGAGAGGGGAGAACAGCTCATAATAATGACTGGAATGAATGGAATAGTATCAAACACAAGGAGACTATGTGTTTGATGTGTCAATACCATTCCATTTACTCCATTCCAGACATTAATATGAGCATGTCCCAAATGATGGTGTCACCAGCCACCTGAGATACACACACACACACAGCTGCAAAAACTCCAACTGTCACTTAGTCCAATGGACTGGGAGGTGAGGATAATGGGAAAATAACAAGGGTGCAAGCACCCAGAGCAGAGCTGTGTCAGAGCATAGCAGCACAGAGCGCCGAGGCTTAGCTAGCAGAGGGAATTCATTACAGCGATTTATAACACGCAACCAAAGGCCACTGTGGTAAATAAAAGCAAGCAAAAGGGGGGAGGAGACCCAGCTAGCAATGAGGAGTCGGCCTAGAAGCTGCCCTCTTCCGGGGGGCCGGAACTGATTAAATCGGCCCAGAATCAGGTGTTGGACTCGGCCCAGAATTGGCCCAAGTACATCGGCCGTTTCCGTCTACCGGAATTCAGCCAACTTTGCTGGCATTTCACCAGAATTCTCCCACAAGCCGCCCAATGCAAATTTAAACAAACTCCCTGGCCCGCCACGGAAGTCGCTACAGCGCGATGGAAGAAAGACATCCGGGCCGGAAAAACCCTCTTCCAACTCGGACAATGCTGGGCCAATTGTGCGACGTCTCATGGCTCTCCTGGTCGGGTCTCAAACCAGCATCTGTAGCAAAACAGTTTTCACTGCGGTGCAGTGCTTTAGGTCACTGCGCCACTAGAGAGGCTCCGTCCACAACGTTTTCCATGCTCATCAATTGCCTTGCACAAAGTATCAAAGTATTAAAATACAGGACTTTTTTTGATCACAGAAACAATGAGAAAATATAGAAAAATTAATTGTGAAATGTTAATTATATAAAGAAGCCCATGTAATCATCTGCCAGAGAGTAGTCATCTACCTCAATCATCCCGAGCCCCAAGTAATACATTTGGGCCAGATAACTCACACCGGAATCGGCCTGAGCTCAATCCCCGCGTTCTAGCCATAAGTAATACTGCCGAACAGACTTGGGCCACGCGATGTCGGCTGAGTCTGACTCTCAGCCGAGTGACCCGACTCTCAGCCGGTTCGGCCCAGATCCACTGTGCTATCTGGCGAAGGAGGAAAGAAAAGTGCACTGGAGGAAACAAGTCAAACAACAAGAGAGACAGAAAACGGAGCAATGGAATTATATCAAAGCCGTTTAATAGGGTCTGTGTACAGTAGGGATTCATATTTTCCAGAAAATGTACCAAGTTTCAATACCGGAATAATTCATATTTATCCCGAGAGTCCGGGGAAATACCGCATAAATTAAAGTGCCCAAATAGGAAGTGCCCACTTCAAAAGTTCAAAGCCAAGTTATGGTCGCTATGCCAGGGTTCTCCTCAAATAAGAGGGCTGCTGCGCCACCTGCTGCGCTACCCAGAGCGCCCCTTGTATAGTGTTGTGGAATCATACAAACTGCAGTCAAACAAAAGGCAAATGACCAAAGTTGCTGAGCTTGCCAGATAACGCATGACACTGAATCACAGAATATCTCCTATATTTGGTCAAATCGAGTTGATGGTAATACAGACAGCAGATTAGCTCACGAATAACGGGAAGAGAGATAAAGAGTGGACATAAGTTTCAATATCAAGGTATCTTAACAGGGACCAACTCTGTTTTAAAATATTCATTGGGGCGGCAGGGTAGCCTAGTGGTTAGAGCGTTGGACTAGTAACCGGAAGGTTGTCGTTCTGCCCCTGAACAGGCAGTTAACCCACTGTTCGTAGGCTGTCATTGAAAATAAGAATTTGTTCTTAACTGACTTGCCCAGTTAAATAAAGGTTAAAAAAACCCACAAATATCTACTCTCATACCATCTGTTGACCACACATTCTCTACCGAAGCTCTCATATTGGCAGCAAGTACGAGACAGGGCAAAAGCAGGGAAAATGCTATGATGGTATTTGTATAAGCATAGGCCAAACATGTGCTTCGATAATGCAACCTATGCATTACAGAATAAAGTTAGGAATTTTCATCCAAGACACGAGTCAAGAGTTCGGGTTTACGTGGGATTGGGACTGGATAGGAAAATAGCCTAGGCTCTAGGACAGGAGAAGGTTTTTTTTTCTGTCTGTGACAGAGATGCCTATGCAGTGAACTGAGCATAAGCCTACCACATTTTGGTCTTGTCTGAAGAGTCACAATGACAGCTCAAAGAGGCATGCGTTCTTCTATAGGCTAGACTGTAGGGCTGTTCTGTAGGGTTTATTAACTGCATCTGGGTCGCTTGCGTAGTCCAGCAGTATCAATTATGCGTGTGCTTTGAATTTATGGCGACTTTGTGTGACGTAAATACACTGGGCTAAAGGCTTCCATGCGACCACTTGTTTGTATAATGTGCTATTAAATTGAGCTAATCTGATGCTGCTCATTTTGTGTTTCTTGAAGAATTGGGGTAAATGTTGTAATTTCCCAGGTTTTGCCAGTTAATTTGTTCGGGAAATGTGAAGAGTGTTCCCGGGACAGTCCCTGGATCCCGGCTACCCAGGTTAAATCCCTAGTGTAGGGTACGTACATTATGCATGTTCTGCGTCCCAAATGGCACACTATAACCTACATATTAGGGCAGCAGCGTAGCCTAGTGGTTAGAGAAATTGGACTTGTAACTGAAAAGTTGCAAGTTTGAATCCCCAAGCTGACAAGGTACAAATCTGTCATTCGTCCCCTGAACAAGGCAGTTAACCCACTGTTCCTAGGCCGTCATTGAAAATAAGATTTTGTTCTTAACTGAATTGCCTAGTTCAATAAAGGTAAAAAGAAAATAGTGCACTTATTTTGACCAGGGTGCATATAGGCCCTTTGTACTATGTAGTGAATAGAATGCCATTTGGGACAAAGACAGTGTGTATATTGTTTTGTTTGAGGAATATGTGGAGGCTACATTACTTGAGGAAGGACTGAACTGTTTGTGAACATTATGATGATATTTCCATTTCTGTGTAAGACAGAGGGATCAAATATCACTTAGGCCAATAAGCATATTCTATTGAGAGAGTACAAATTAGATAAAACTATTTATCTCCACTAATTCCCAGCCCCCAGCCGCTATATTCACAATGGTGAACACAGAAACAGTCACGAGAACACACACACACACACACACACACACACACAGAAGAAGAACAGAGAGCACACACAGGCTAAACACTAACTACACAAAGGTGTTTATTTACAAGTGACGGAACAAAAACAACAGTACTGCCATCAACACCTTATGGGACAGCTTAAAAACAATGCTGCCCCATCCACAGCTCACACACACAGGGCTAGCCCCTCCCCTCAGAACAATTAACCCTAATTAATTAACAATTAACAATAGAAACACACATGAACTAAACATACTAAAGTATATACATTGCAACACGGTTTTAAACAATATCACAACATAACATTTACAACATTACATCACTACTGACAATATCTTTCAATATGCCCATATGCATTAATGAGCCATTTGGGACAGGCACTATAAAGCCAACCCAATTCCCTTAGCTCGGGTCCAGCATACCCGGAAGCTACAGAGATGGAGAGAGGAACAGAACAAACAAACAATGCGCTCATCCACAACATTGATAAGTATAATAATTATTGTATCTCTCAAATATGAACATTGACAAGTGTGAAATGCATGCACCAAGACAGAAGTTAATTTGTGTGTCGACCCACATTGTTAACTTATCTTATAATGGCGCAGGGAGGAGTGATGAATATGTGTGTGCGTTAAAGAACAAATGCTGCCCGCGGCCAGTGACGGATTCACACACTGTATACACAGGAATTTGCAGTCGAGTGACAGAGATTCCTTTCTTAGCCTTTGGAGCACAGAATGTGGCCGAAATAAGAGAGAGGGCCTGACGGCTATAGCCAGCCAGTTTGTGACACAGCTGCCTAACAGTTACAAGTCTGCTCGGGATGATCTTGATCTGATGTTGGGTCATGTTGCCTTCCCTTCACTCCCCAACTGTCAGCTGTGCACTGCACACATCACAAGCTTCATCTAACTGGAGCGGTGGAGATCCATCTTGAACGATGTTATGCTGCTGCTAGCTTGTCTCCAATGTCTTATACTGTGCAGTACACCCCCACTATAGCAAGACCTGTTTCTGTGTGTGTGTGTGTGTGTGTTTGGGGGGGGGGGGGTGTTGGGGGACCAAAAGAATAGTAAACGAACAAACATTTTACCAACTGGGGACATTTTGTGAGTCCCGAACAGTCTGAAAAGCTATTTCTAGGGGGTTTAGGGTTAAGGTTAGAATTAGCGTTAGGGTTAGAATTTAAGGATCGGACCCTTTTTGTAGCTCAGGACGTGAAGCAAGAATATGCATATTCTTGATGCCACTTGAAAGGAAACACTTTGAAGTTTGTAGAACTGTGAAATTAATGTAGGAGAATATACATTAGATCTGGTAAAAGATAATACAAACAAAAAACATGCAGTTTCTTTTTTTCCCCTAATCATCTTTCAAATGCAAGAGCAAGACCATACAATTAGATAGGAGGTTATGTGTCATTTACATTTTGGCCGGCAGATGGCAGCAGTGTGTGTGCAAAGTTTCAGACTGATCCAGTGAAACATTACATTCCTACACTATATTTTGTAAGACGTCTGCCAGGAGTTTGCCCAAATGTGCTAAACTGGTCAATTTATACATTTTCTATAGAGAACATACAAAAATGCTATGGTAATACTTTTTTTTAGTTTACACACTCCCAGGAATGTCATACATGTATAATTAGTAAGCTTAGGGTAAGAGTACGGGTTAGGTGTAGGGTTAGAATGGGACTGAACAACCCACAAGGTTAGCTGTGGAAAACTGTGTGTGTGTGTGTGTGTGTGTGTGTGTGTGTGTGTGTGGTGTGATATGAGCTCAGTGTTGGAAAGTTGTGTGGTTGCCTGTTGTATGCAGTTAATACTGAGTATTATACTTGTATGGTGCTGTAGTAATACAGATAGACAGTTACAGTATGTCCAACGCTGGAGCTGTGGCCGTGTTAGAGCTCTCTGGTCGAGCTACTCTCATTATAACCCAATAAGACATCAGCTTTTTCCAACCGAGGATATGAGATGAGACAAGATCCTACTTTATTGTCTGTTCACATAAAAATCAGCTTTGCATCTACAACACTGCACAAAACAACCATGTACAGTTGAAGTCGGAAATTTACATACATCTTAGCCAGATACATTGAAACTCAGTTTTTCACAATTCCTGAAATTTAATCCTAGTAAAAATCCCCTGTCTTAGGTCAGTTCGGATCATCATTTTATTTTCAGAATGTGAAATGTCAGAATAATAGTAGAGAGAATGATTTATTTCAGCTTTTATTTCTTTCATCACATTCCCAGTGGGAAGTTTCCCCACAATAAGTTGACAGAGCTGATGTAACTCAGTCAGGTTTGTAGGCCTCCTTGCTTGCACACGCTTTTCAGTTCTGCCCACAAAATGTGAAGTGCACCAGTCCGTCCCGCAGCAAAGCACCTCCACAACATGATGCTGCCACCCCCGTGCTTCACGGTTGGGATGGTGTTCTTCGGCTTGCAAGCCTCCCCCTTTTTCCTCCAAACATAACGATGGGCATTATGGCCAAACAGTTCTATTTTTGTTTCATCAGACCAGAGGACATTTCTCCAAAAAGTACAATCTTTGTCCCCATGTGCAGTTGAAAACGGTAGTCTGGCTTTTTTATGGCAGTTTTGGAGCTGTGGCTTCTTCCTTGCTGAGTGAGAGACAGAATACAACAAAAAAATCCAGAAAAACACGTCAAAAATGTTATAAATTGATTTGCATTTTAATGAGGGAAGTAAGTATCTGACCCCTCTGCAAAACATGACTTGGCAATCACAGAGGTCAGATGTTTCTTGTAGTTGGCCACCAGGTTTGCACACATGTCAGGAGGGATTTTGTCCCACTCCTCTTTGCAGATGTTCTCCAAGTCATTAAGGTTTCGAGACTGACGTTTGGCAACTCAAACCTTCAGCTCCCTCCACAGATTTTCTACGGGATTAAGGTCTGGAGACAGGCTAGGTCACTCCAGGACCTTAATGTGCTTCCTCTCGAGCCACTCCTTTGTTGCCTATGCCGTGTGTTTTGGGTCATTGTCATGCTGGAATACCCATCCACGACCCATTTTCAATGCCCTGGCTAAGGGAAGATTTGACGGTACATGGCCCCGTCCATCATCCCTTTGATGCAGTGAAGTTGTCCTGTTCCCTTAGCAGAAAAACACCCACAAAGCATAATGTTTCCACCTCCATGTTTGACGGTGGGGGTGGTGTTCTTGGGGTCATAGGCAGCATTCCTCCTCTTCCAATCACGGCGAGTTGAGTTGATGCCAAAGAGCTCCATTTTGGTCTCATCTGACCACAACACTTTCACCCAGTTGATCTCTGAATCATTCAGCTGTTCATTGGCAAACTTCAGACGGGCATGTATATGTGCTTTTTTGAGCAGGGGGACCTTGCGGGCTCTGCAGGATTTCAGTCCTTCACGGCGTAATGTGTTACCAATTGTTTTCTTGGTGACTCTGGTCCCAGCTGCCTTGAGATCATTGACAAGATCCTCCCGTGTAGTTCTGGGCTGATTCCTCATTGTTCTCATGATCATTGCAACTCCACAAGGTGAGATCTTGCATGGAGCCCCAGGCCGAGGGAGATTGACAGTTCTTTTGTATTTCTTCCATTTGCGAATAATCGCACCAACTGTTGTCACCTTCTCACCAAGCTGCTTGGCGATGGTCTTGTAACATATTCCAGCCTTGTGTTGGTCTACAATCTTGTCCCTGACATACTTGGAGAGCTCTTTGGTCTTGGCCATGGCGGAGAGTTTGGTTGATTGATTGCTTCTGTGGACAGGTGTCTTTTATACAGGTAACAAACTGAGATTAGGAGCACTCCCTTTAAGAGTGTGCCTCATTAAGATGCAAATCAATTTATAACATTTTTTGACATGTGTTTTTCTGGATTTTTTTGTTGTGATTCTGTCTGTCATTGTTCAAATAAACCTACCATTAAAATTATAGTCGGATCAATTCTTTGTCAGTGGGCAAACGTACAAAATCAGCAGGGGATCAAATACTTTTCCCCCTCACTGTATGTCAATATAGGACTCGTTTTACTGTGGATATAGATACTTTTGTACTTGTTTCCTCCAAAATTTTCACAAGGTCCTTTGCTGTTGTTCTGGGATTGATTTGTACTTTTCGCATCAAAGTACATTCATCTCCAGGAGACAGAACACATCTCCTTCCTGAGCGGTATGACGGTGTTTACACTTGTGTATTATTGTTTGTACAGATGAACGTGGTACCTTCAGGCGTTTGGAAATTGCTCCCAAGGACAAACCAGACTTGGATGATTTCTTTTGATTTTCCCATGATGTCAAGCAAAGAGCCACTGAGTTTGAAGGTAGGCCTTGAAACACATCCACAGGTACACCTCCGAATTGACTCAAATAATGTCACTTAGCCTATCAGAAGCCATGACATAATTTTCTGGAATTTTCCAAGCTGTTAAAAGGCACAGTCAACTTAGTGTATGTAAACTTCTGACCCACTGGAATTGTGATATAGTGAATTATAAGTGAAATAATCTGTCTGTAAACAATTGTTGGAAGAATTACTTGTGTCATGCACAAAGTAGATGTCCTAACCGACTTGCCAAAACTATAGATTGTTAACAAGAAATTTATGGAGTGGTTGAAAAACAAGTTTTAATGACTCCAGTTTGAATGAAGTGCACCAGTCCCTCCTGCAGCAAAGCACCCCCACAACATGATGCTGCAACCCCCGTGCTTCACGGTTGGGATGGTGTTCATAAACTTCCGACTTCAACTGTGTGTGTGTTATAGTACTTTGACCATGTTTTATTTTACAGTCTGATATTCATGAGGATAAGGCAAGTACTATAGGAACACACATTATCTAGGATTACAGACAAGCCAAAAAATCTCAAATGAGCAAAAAGTCAGGAATTACTGTAAATGGGTCCAGACGTTTTGATCTTTGCTGAGCAGTGAACAGCCCAAAACGACCCAATCTCTGTGTGTCTGTTTGTTTACAACACACAAATAAAAAAAGAAGACCAACGTCACTACTATTGCTATCCCTTAGGGGAAAAATATTACATTTAGGTGGCTATTTAATTCAATTTGAAATAACCAAATCTTTAAATCGCATTGTACATTTGTGGTTGAAATCTGGTTAAAATTAGACTTAAACTGTGTACTTTTTTTCATATGTAAGTATACAATATGTGACCTGTTTCAGGAAACTAAGCGTACTTCACCGGAGAACCGTTTGACCCTGAACTTTATTTTGTTTTTTGGCAGAAATGCCTTCTTGAACATGTGAACTTGCATGTGCCTTAGTACAAACGTGTATGCCATCTGTAAATACAAATAAAGTTGTTAAATTACGAGCCTAGTTGGTTTAGCCATAGAAAAAGTCAGGAACTTTCCCGCTAGCCATGATTGGCTGAGGTAATGAGTGGGCTGGACATGCCAAGAGATTCGCTTGGATTGGTCTGGGCGCCTGGTCAAGAGTTTCAGTATGTCTAGGCAATCATGTCTAACGTTGCTTTTAAAAAACATTTATTTCGTAGTAAAACTGCATAAGCCCAATGTCAAGTTAAAGTGTACTGTTATCTAGCAAACGTTAGCTGGCTGGCTCGCTAGCTAATGTTAAATGTATGCTCCACACTTTTTGAAATCTGTGGAATTTGAGTATAATTGAAAAAAATACATCTTCAAACTAAGGACAACCATGGCATCCGACAGGAATCGCATCCATCCATGATGGTAAGATAGTCTAGCTAGCTACATTTTCAGATATTACACATTTCTAATTTAGACAGAAAGTGGTTTCATTTCAACATAAAGTCTACTGATAGCTAGCTAACGTTAGCTGGCTGTCTTGCTAGCTTTCATTACGGGTATGATCTTATTATTCATATCTCAGAGCCATTTGCTTGACTAGTTATAGCCTAATGTTAGCAAGCTAACATTGAACCTGGTTGGTTAGCTACCTGCAGATTCATGCAGGGTAGTAACGTTATGAGTTGGGATTATGGTTCATTGTTTACCTATAAATCTAGCTAGCTACATGTCTTAACAAAAGACTCGTCTGAGTGTGCAAGAGCACAGAATAACTGATTAATTTATGAAAGCTCAACACCCGTTGAATATGGTCGGTGTCAGTAAACGTCGCCATAAAACGTAAGAGCCTATCCAGTTCAGCTAGGGGGAGTAATGTTCAGAGGGCTGTTTTCTCATTTGTGTCTGGAAGTAGCTAGCAAGTTATCTTGGGTGCTTGACTGCGGTTGTTAGTACGGAACACTCAGATCAACCCTTAACCTCACCCATCTCTTTAAAGCTTAAGAGGGTGTGAACGATGCTGAATAGGTGTTGTCTACAATATTCAGGTGTAGACAACACCTATTCAGCATCGTTGAATATTCAGGTGTAGACAACACCTATTCAGCATCATTCACACCCTCTTAAGCTTTAACCCCACACATCTCTTTAAGGGTTGATCTGAGTGTTCCGTACTAACAACCACAGTCAAGCACCTAAGATAACTTACTAGTTACTTCCAGACACAAATGAGAAAACAGCTAACTGAACATTACTCCCTCTAGCCTCTAGCTGAGCTGGATCCAGCTCAAAGAAGGGCTCTCCAGTAGTAGTACCAAACCCAAAAGTGAGTTTACAAGTTGATCTACTTTCAAAGCAAAATGACTTTCTCATTTGTTCCTCAACTGCAGTTTATGATGTACCATTTTGAGTCTCTACTTAAATACAATGTAAAAAAAAACACCACAAAAAAACATTTGGGAACCACTGGTGTAGGGTACCATTTAGGCTACATCCACTGCATCAGCACAGCAGGCTATATTCTACTCTAAGGCTAAACTTGTTTGGGCTCTACTGAGAAAATGGATTTCTCTGTTGATTTTATTGTCACCCACAAGCTAAAAGCACACCTTGAACACAATTGTGTACACCCCAAACCTAATCAGAGTTTTATATTTATTCCACCCCGCGATCGTGCAGTCACTGAAGCAAATAAATGCTATGATATAAATATGCTAAACAGCTAAGTAACTTCTTGCACACTGTCTCTTTGAGGTTTCACACAATCAATAGAAGCCTGAGTGTGCGTGTGTGTGCGTGTGTGTACACGGGAGGGGAAGAAGGGAGAAGTTAACTGCATGGCCTTCTGAGCAGTCAAAATAAAAGCCAGCTGAAGGGATCCTGGGCCTGGATCGTTGATCTTCCTCCACAGACATCAAACGCTGGGCGCCTGGTCAAGAGTTTGGAGCTTAGAGCGCATCTATAAAGGCATTTACCCCGGTGTGGAGCCACTGTGAAGAAGGAGCTCTCTACCCTCCAACCTGGAAATAATTTATCGTGAGGTAGAACAGATTACCTCCCCTCCCCATAGGGGAAGCACGTGATGTGGTCCACAGAGTAGGAGCCTTTCTGTGCGTTGCGCAAAGGATAACAAGGAGGCATAACACTGTATGAAGAACTTTCCCTCCACAAAGCCATGGCTTTGATCTTCGCTGAACGTTAAAAGCTGTAATACAACATTATGACATGTCTGAACACTACTGGGTGCAGAAACCATATGAATAAGTGAAAAATAAGTGCATTATTTTGGAGGCAGACTATTGAATTGAAATTTATTCGACCATTTTTAAAATACATACACAAAGGCATTCCAGCCGGTGACGACCCCCACATACAATTAAAGAAAATCAACAAGGATTACACAATAAAGCTTAAACGATTATCTCCATTGTCGTCCTTTTGGAGGGGGAGGGGTTGCAGCAAGGTTAGGGCAGCAATTGTAGTGGCAACAAACAATGACAGACAAAATTGTTGTTTGTTTCATAACATCAGTTAATTAGTACAGACTACGTCAATCTGCCCCATCCCTCTGTTATTTCATCCTTTCCTAACTCACAAATTACCAGCTCATGTTGAACATTTGATATTGACCAAGTCTCAATGACTTCCTATGACTATTTTCTGATCGGGACATCGATGACAAGGAACAATTGTGCTGCACAATTTCTTAGCTTCTTTACAAACATGCCTGCCTGAACATTACTTTATGAATCATTTATCAGCAAAAATCTTTAAGCTGTTTATGTTCCAGCTAAAGTAAGATGAGGAACACATCCACGAGAGCAGGAGGAAGCGTGTGAGAGAATCCCTATTCCCTTTTAAGTGGACTACTTTTGGTCATGAGCTCTGGTCAAAAGTAGTGCACTATAAAGGGAATATGGTTCCATTTGGGATGCAACCAGAGTAGATACATATGTCAATTAGAGACTAATTGTAGTTCTTACACTTGGAGTTGAGTAGTGGCTTTAAACAAGAACTAAAACACATATCTGTCTGTGGATTTTGCTTGACTGAGCTGAGAGGTGATTGTTAGGGGCCTCCAGAGACAGGCTTTATATTTATTGGCTGAACACCACCGAATATTGTTGTCTCTCCCTAAAAAACATTCTTAAATGATAGATGCATGTATCTACAAAATTGTATGCATTCCAAATGGCACCTATTCCCTACAAAGTGCACTACTTTTGACCAGAGCCCTACGGGCCCTATACACTCGGAATAGGCTGGCATTTGGGACAAAACTTATCATTCCAACATTTTCACTGAGTGTGTACAGTATGTGTGATCTGCTTCATAAAATATAGATCCTTCAAAGTGACATCTGGCATAAAAATTAAACATCAAAAAACATCAAAGGGGAAAATTGAACAAATCTTCCACTAGACCAACTATTTTTATAGAGGGGCTCACTCAATTTCTAGGAGATCTGCGGTTTTACAAGTGGCTCATTTCTGAATTTGAATCAGCTATATATTTTCTTCATATCAAAAAATGACAGGCTATTCCGGGAAATGCATTATCTACAATTAGAGGTCGGCCGATTAATTAGGGCCGATTTCAAGTTTTCATAACAATCGGTAATCGGTCTTTTTGGAGACCGATTATGGCCAATTACATTGCAATCCACGAGGAGACTGCGTGGCAGGCTGACCACCTGTTAAGCGAGTACAGCTCCAAAAGGACCTTGTGGCTGCAAGGAGCCAAGGTAAGTTGCTAGCTAGCATTAAACTTATGTTATAAAAAACGATCAATCTTCACATAATCACTAGTTAACTACACATGGTTGATTCCTCTTCAAGGAATACCTAGGATAGGATAAAGCAATCCTTCTCACCCCCCCCTTAAATGATTTAGATGCACTATTGTAAAGTGGCTGTTCCACTGATGTCAGAAGGTGAATTCACCAATTTGTAAGTCGCTCTGGATAAGAGCGTCTGCTAAATGACTTAAATGTAATGTAAATGTAATGTAATGATATTACTATGTTAACTAGCTTGTCCTGCGCTGCATATAATCAATGCGGTGCCTATTAATTTATCATCGAATCACAGCCTACTTCAACTTCACCAAACGGGTGAGGATTTAACAAAAGTGCATTTGCAAGAAAGGCACAATCGTTTCACAAATGTACCTAACCATAAACATCAATGCCTTTCTTAAAATCAATACACAGAAGTATATATTTTTTTAAACCTGTACATTTAGTTAAAATAAATTAATGTTAGTAGGCAATATTAACTAGGGAAATTGTGCCACTTCTCTTGCGTTCAGTGCAAGCAGAGTCAGGGTATATGCAGCAGTTTGGGCCGCCTAGCTCATTGCAAACTGTGTGAAGACCAAAATTAATTTGCCATAATGTTACATAATTATGACATAACATTGAAGGTTGTGCAATGTAAAAGCAATATTTAGACTTAGGTTTGCCACCCGTTTGATAAAATACAGAACGGTTCTGTATTTCACTGATAGAATAAACGTTTTGTTTTCGAAATGACAGTTTCCGGATTTGACCATATAATTAACCAAAGGCTTGTACTTCTGTGTTTCTTATATTATAATTAAGTCTATGATTCGATATTTGATAGAGCAGTCTGACTGAGCGGTGGTAGGCAGCAGCAGGCTCGTAAGAATTGATTCAAACAGCACTTTACTGTGTTTTGCCAGCAGCTCTTAGCAATGCTTGAAGCACAGCACTGTTTACGACTTCAAGCCTATTGTCACGACTTCTGCCGAAGTCGAAGCCTCTCCCTGTTCGGGCGGTGCTCGACGTCACCGGTCTTCTAGCCATCATTGATCCATTTTTCATTTTCCATTGGTTTTGTCTTGTCTTCCTACACCTGGTTTCAATCCCATTTATTACCTGTTGTGTATTTAACCCTCTGTTTCCCCTCATGTCTTTGTTAGAGATTGTTTATTATTCAGTGTTGTGTTGTTTTTGTATTGGTGCGCGACGGGTCCTCGCACCCACTTTGTTTATTGTTACATTTAGTGTTTGGAGTATGTTTAGTTTATTTGTTATCAAATACTCCATTACATTCAGTTTGATTCTCATGCGCCTGACTTCCCTGCCACCTATACACACGACTCTGACACCTATCAACTCCCGAGATTAGGCTGGCAATACTAAAGTGCCTATAAGAACATCCAATAGTCAAAGGTATATGAAATACAAATGGTATAGAGAGAAATAGTCGACGCATCATAATTCCTATAATAACTACAACCTAAAACTTCTTAATTGGGAATATTATAGAACTAGGAATATTGAACCAACAGCTTTCATATGTTCTCATGTTCTGAGCAAGGAACTTAAACATTAGGCTTTTTTACATGGCACATATTGGACTTTTACTTTTCTCCAACACTGTGTTTTTGCATTATTTAAACCAAATTGAACATGTTTCATTATTTATTTGAGACTAAATAACTTTTTTTGAATAAATATTATACATAAATAAAATCTTTCATTCAGTATTGTTGTAATTGTCATTATTACTAATATATATATATATAACAATTGGATTAATCGGTATTGGCTTTTTTTTAGTACTCCAATAAATCGGTGTCGGCATTGAAAAATCATAATTGGTCGACCTCCATCTACAATTGTATGCAGGTATTCCTGATAAAGCTGATGTATGTCATGCAAAATGGATTATATTAACTCAAAACCTGTTACGGCGTTCTTCGTTTGTCGAAAGAGAGTCGGACCGAAATGCAGCGTGTTGGTTATTCATGTTTTTAATAGACAAATGACGATACATGAAATAACAAAAACAACAAACGGAACGTGAAAAACCTATACAGCCTGTCTGGTGAACACAAACACAGAGACAGGAACAATCACCCACGAAATACAAAGTGAAAACCAGGCTACCTAAATACGGTTCCCAATCAGAGACAACGAGAATCACCTGACTCTGATTGAGAACCGCCTCAGGCAGCCAAGCCCACACAACACCCCTACTCAGCCGCAATCCCAAATACTACAAACCCCAATACGAAAATACAATACATAAACCCATGTCACACCCTGGCCTAACCAAATATATAACAAAAACACAAAATACAATGACCAAGGCGTGACAGAACCCCCCCCCCCCTAAGGTGCGGACTCCCGGACGCACCTCAAAACCATAGGGAAGGTCCGGGTAGGCGTCTGTCCATGGTGGCGGTTCCGGCTCTGGACGTGGACCCCACTTCATAAATGTCATAGTTCCTCCCCTTCGCGTCCTGGGATGATCCACCCTCGCCGCCGACCATGGCCTAATAGTCCTCACCCAGAACCCCACTGAACTGAGGAGCAGCTCGTGACTGAGGGGCAGCTCGGGACTGAGGCAGCTCGGGACTGAGGGGCAGCTCGGGACTGAGAGAAAGCTCGGGACTGAGAGAAAGCTCGGGACTGAGAGAAAGCTCGGGACTGAGAGAAAGCTCGGGAGTGAGAGGAAGCTCGGGAGTGAGAGGAAGCTCGGGAGTGAGAGGAAGCTCAGGCAAGTTGATGGATCTACCAGATCCTGGCTTGCTGGTGGTTCCGGCAGATCCTGGCTGACTGGCGGATCCTGGCTGACTAGCAGATCTGGCAGATCCTTGCTGACTGGCGGATTCTGGCTGACTGGCGAATCCTGGCTGACTGGCGGAACCTGGCTGACTGGCGGATCTGGAAGAGTCTGGTTGACTGGCAGATCTGGAAGAGTCTGGCTGAATGGCAGATCTGGAAGAGTCTGGTTGACTGGCAGATCTGGAAGAATCTGGCTGACTGGCAGATCTGGAAGAGTCTGGCTGAATAGCAGATCTGGAAGAGTCTGGCTGACTGGCAGATCTGGAAGAGTCTGGCTGACTGACAGATCTGGCAGAGTTTGGCTGACTGGCAGATCTGGAAGAGTCTGGCTGACTGGCAGATCTGGAAGAGTCTGGCTGACTGGCAGATCTGGAAGAGTCTGGCTGACTGGCAGATCTGGAAGAGTCTGGCTGACTGGCAGATCTGGAAGAGTCTGGCTGACTGGCAGATCTGGAAGACTCTGGCTGACTGGCAGATCTGGAAGAGACTGGCAGATCTGGAAGAGTCTGGCTGACTGGCAGATCTGGAAGAGTCTGGCAGACTGACGGCTCTGGCTGCTTCATGCTGACTGACGGCTCTGGCTGCTCCATGCTGACTGGTGGCTCTGGCTGCTCCATGCTGACTGGCGGCTCTGGCTGCTCCATGCAGATTGACAGCTCTGGCGGCTTCTTGCAGACTGACAGCTCTGACTGTTCCATGCAGACTAACAGCTTTGGCAGCTCCTTGCCGACTGGCAGCTCCTTGCAGACTGGAAGCTCCTTGCAGACTGGCAACTCCATGCAGACTGGCAACTCCATGCAGACTGGCAACTCCATGCAGACTGGCAGCTCTAGCTGCTCCATGCAGACTGGCAGCTCTAGCTGCTCCAAGCAGACTGACAGCTCTGGCTGCCCCATGCAGACTGGCAGCTCTAGCTGCTCCATGCAGACTGGCAGCTCTGGCCGCTCCATGCAGACTGGCAACACTGGCTGCTCCATGCAGACTGGCAGCTCTAGCTGCTCCATGCAGACTGACAGCTCTGGCTGCTCCAAGCAGACTGACAGCTCTGGCTGCCCCATGCAGACTGGCAGCTCTAGCTGCTCCATGCAGACTGGCAACTATGGCTGCTCCATGCAGACTGGCAGCTCTGGCTGCTCCATGCAGACTGGCAGCTCTAGCTGCTCCATACAGGCAGGAGGCTCCGGCAGCGCTGTAGAAGAGGAAGGCTCTAGAAATGCTGAACAGGCGGGAGACTCCGACAGCGCAGGAGAGGGAGAAAGCGCTGGCTGCGCTGAACAGGCGAGGCGCACTGAAGGCCTGATGTGTGGTGCTGGCACTGGTGGTATTGGGCCGAGGACACGCACAGGAAGCCTAGTGCGGGGAGCTGCTACCGGAGGGCTGGGATGTGGAGGTGGTACTGGATAGAGGACACGCACAGGAAGCCTGGTGGGGGAGCTACCATCGGAGGACTGGTGTGTGAAGGTGGCACAGGATGGACTGGACCGTGAAGGTGTACTGGAGAGCCTGAGAGCAGGACTGGCACAGGACGTGCAAGGCTAGGTAGGTACACAGGAGGCCTAGTGCGTGAGGCTGGCACATTTTTCACCAGCCGACTAACACGCACCTCAGGACTAGTATGGAGCGCTGACCCAGGTGCCATTAAATCCCAGACACGCTCCGTCGGACGAATATTGTACCTAAAGCACCAAACTAGCAACTCCCTCATTACTTTCTCCTCCAATTTCCCCATTAACTCCTTCACAGTCTCTGCTTCGCTCACCTCCAACACCGGTTCTGGTCTCCTCCTTGGCTCTTCACGATAAACAGGGAGAGTTGGCTCAGGTCTGTCTCCTGACTCAGCCACTCCCCCTCTGAGCCCCCCAAAATTTTTTGGGGGGCTTCACTCTGCGCCGCCGTCTCTTTCTTTTCGACTCCATTCTCCTATAGCCCTCTTTGCACTGCTCCAGCGAATCCCAGGCGGGCTCCGGCACTCTCTCTGGGTCGGCCGCCCACCTGTCTATTTCTTCCCACGTCGTATAGTCCATACTGTACTCCTCTTTGGGCTGCTCCTGTTTCCTCTTCTCCTGCTGCACCTTTGGGCGGCTACAACCCCCTGGTTTAGCCCAGGGTCCTCTCCCGTCAAGGATTTCCTCCCATGTCCAGAAATCCTTAATACGCAGCTGCTCTTTGGGCTGCTCCTGCCTGTTGACACGCTGCTCGGTCCGTGTGTGGTGGGTGATTCTGTTACGGCGTTCTTCGTTTGTCGAAAGAGAGTCGGACCGAAATGCAGCGTGTTGGTTATTCATGTTTTTAATAGACAAATGACGATACATGAAATAACAAAAACAACAAACGGAACGTGAAAAACCTATACAGCCTGTCTGGTGAACACAAACACAGAGACAGGAACAATCACCCACGAAATACAAAGTGAAAACCAGGCTACCTAAATACGGTTCCCAATCAGAGACATCGAGAATCACCTGACTCTGATTGAGAACCGCCTCAGGCAGCCAAGCCCACACAACACCCCTACTCAGCCGCAATCCCAAATACTACAAACCCCAATACAAAAATACAATACATAAACCCATGTCACACCCTGGCCTAACCAAATATATAACGAAAACACAAAATACAATGACCAAGGCGTGACAAAACCAAGTCAAAATACCCCACCAAGATTTACATTTCCAGCAAATCTTAAAGTGGCAATCTGGGATTTCTACATCAATTGGTAGATCCATGGGACTCCAGCCCCTTTTCTCAGTTATTTCCCACAAAAAGTGCCGAGGTGCCGACTTTGTTGTTGCTAGAATCCCAGATTGCCCCTTTAATGCATTCATCCTCCCTGTTAAAAATACCCAACACAGTCATTTCGTACCGGTCCTTAACACAATTCCTCACAATGCCTAGTTGCCCTTAATAGGCATGTTTCCACTCTGTGTCTAGTCCATTATGTTATATGAAAACACATCACCACATAGATGGATTGATCTCCCCACCTTCCAGGTGACAGCTCCTTGGTCACCTACCAACCTAATTATGGTGACTGTCATCGCTCCCCCAGACAAATGGAGTGACTGGGAGTGAGTTGTAGTGGGTTTGACCACCACCAACCAAACACATCCCAGAGACAAATGCATTCTGTGGCAGAACTGTTTGATCAATGTAAACAAAGTAGCGAGCGCATTCTATTACGTAAAAGCAAAATTATTTCAGATGTGGAAAATCAAATGATTTCACATGAAAATTCCACATTATTTGCACATGTGGATTTTCACTTGATCACTTAACTTACTTACTGACTTTATTGTCCCCATGGGGAAATTGTGTTGCTCCCATGGGGGCAATAAAGTCAGTAAGAAAGTTAGTGATCAAGTGAAAATCCACATGTGCAAATCATGTGGAATTGTCATGTGAAATAATTCTATTTAACCTTTCACATGTGAAACCATGTGGTCTTGAAACACTTCACGTGATATTTCACATAACCTTTCACATGTGGATTCAAATTTTCACATTATGCCCTGCAAACAAAAGAATGTCATGAGGAGGTTCCAGGAATATCAACTTACATTTATGGGGTGGCAGGTAGCCTAGTGGTTAGAGAGTTGGGCCAGTAACCTGAGCTGACGAGCTAAAAACCTGCCGTTCTGCCCCTGGGCAAAGCACTGTTCCCCGGGCGCTGAAGACATGGATGTTGATTACGGCAGCCCCCCACATCTCTTTGATTCAAAGGGGTTGGGTTAAATGTGGAAGACACATTTCAGTTGGGATTTGAACTCTCTACCTTTTGGTTCGCAGCATTCCAATATTATTGTGATTCAGGAGTAACATTAAAAACAGAATAATATGCCCCACCAACATAAGACAACGCTACAGAAAACCCTCAAATTGCTGAAATAAGTCAATTAAACAAATGATGAGAGAATAGTTAGTTAATTTAGGCTCCTGAGTGGTGCAGTGGTCTAAGGCACTGCATCTCTGGTGCTACAGGTATCACTACAGATCCTGGTTCAATCCCAGGTTGTATTATGATAGGGAGTCCCATAGGGCGGTGCACAATTGGCCCCAGTGTTTGCCTGGATTAAGGGATGGTTTGGCTGTCATTGTAAAATAAGAAACTGTTCTTAACTGACTTGCCTAGTTAAATAATGGTTAAATAAAATAATTGATAACTAAAATGGCAGTGCAGTGATGTGTTTGGGACTTCTGAGAATGCTACAAAAGGGTTATTTGCAGAGGCATACGGTTCTACCAAGAACTGTTTTAATTAGAAGAACACTTTTTGGAAGACAATAATTATTTGTAAGGAAAAGGGTTCTACCGAGAACCTTTAACATTCTAACAACCGTTTTTTGGAAGAAAGGGTTCTTTGATGATTCTTTGGAAGGCAAAAAACATTATTTGGAAGGCAAGAAGGGTTCTACATAGAACCATATATTATATTTCCCAGCATGCTTTATTGCAGGGAAATTTTCTGAATTGTTTGTTTCACTGTAATATGTGTTTTTGCATGTACATTGATTGGTTGATACATTTTATGCCACTCAGAGATACATAACATACAGTTTTCTACACTAATCCAATCTGTTAGTAATTTGATTTATTGCACCCATTACTGACATGGTTGTTCCAGTTTAGATGATTGAATTAGTCTCAGTGTTCAATCTTCCCTACCCTGACAGTTATTCTGAAAGCTGGTTGCAGGTGATTAACAATTCTACTTGTTGGATATCCTAACTCTGGCTGGATTCCAAAAGGAATTACACATAACTTTGCAAGCCAAAATTATATGACTTGCAGGCCTGATGTGGCCTGTAAACCAGGATGTTCCTAACACCACTGTGTTAGGGTATAGCTAGGCCTCCAAAGAAATGCCTTACAATACATGTAATGTCTTGTCATAAAGAATACAATTTTAAAGGCTAAAAAGGCTGGGAACCCAATTTTGGTGCTGGGCATAACCCTTCATAGAGTGCTGTAGGTAGAACCATATACAGGAGGTTATTTGAAGAACCCTACATAGAGGGTTCTAGATAGAACCCATTGCTAAAGGTTCTACCTAGCACCAAAACAAAAAGGGTTCCACTATTTTGGACAAACTGAAGAACCCTGTATGGTTCTACTTAGCACCTTTTATTCTAAGAGTGTATAGACTTTGTGGCGCAGCAGAAAGACCAGCGTACCCCAAATCAGGTGGGGTCATATTGAAAGTCAGTGCTAAGTGATCATGTCAAATTTAATCATATTGATTAAAGATTTGTACACAATTTTAGCTGAACAGCGTACCACTTATCTTAAAACCCCCATACCATTTCATTACTTCCCTTAAAAAAACGTGAGATCACATTAGAACACAAAGGTATCCTTTGATTTGGAAATAAACTGACTGTGACTGACATTTTCCTTTCAAGTTGAAAGTCCCATTCATGTGGAAAGGTGTGACGTCATGGCGGGAGAGAGCAAGAGAGAGAAAGAGAGAGAGAGAGAGAGAGAGAGCGAGAGAGAGCGAGAAAGAGAGAGCGAAAGAGAGAGAGCGAGAGAGAGCGAGAGAGAGCAAGAGAGAGAAAGAGAGAGAGAGAGAGAGATAGAGTGAGAGAGAGCAAGAAAGAGAGAGCGAGAGAGAGCGAGAGAGAGCGAGAGAGAGAGAAAGAGAGAGAGAGAGAGATAGAACATCACAGTTTTTCCTTCCTGTTTTTCCACATTCAGACTGCCTCAGCCATAAGGTCGATCTGTTCAGTTGAGGCATAGCTCAGGTGGATCTTTCAAATCAAGTGGACATCCGTAAAAATGACGCAAGACTCACTCAAAAAGCCATAGGTAGCCTAATTCCATAACTCCAATCCATTGAAACAAATGGATTTTCTGAACAGAAACAATGCTTTTTCAAACCTACTGATGTGCAGCTGTGAAACGTTTGCACCACCGCCAACAGGATAATACGTGTGGTTTAACATTCAAGTTACCACTCCTGACATTCACTTCAAGTGGGCGCACACGAGAACCATGCAAAATGACAGGCTCTTCCCCTAGCATTTAAATGTCTATTTTTTTCCATTCCTGTTCAGGAATGGAAAGGCATCTCAGTCAGTATTGCATACCAAAAGGAACCCTATTCCCTATATAGTGCACTACTTTTGAAAACAGCCCATTGACACCCTACTCCATACATAGGGCACTCCTTTTGACTAGGGCCCCAAAAGTAGTGCACAATATAGGGATGCATACAATATCTGGGAAGCATACAATTTTGTGCCTGGTCAGTAAATGCCAAAGATCAGGAAATAACGTATTATATTTGCAGCCATCCAAGTTACTACTATAATATCACAACGTGTTGTTGTGTAACACCACAACAAAATCAAATCAACAAACTCAGAATATTAACCCAAATGGTTTGAGATTAAAAACTGTGTGTGTGTGTGTGTGTGTGTGTGTGTGTGTGTGTGTGTGTGTGTGTGTGTGTGTGTGTGTGTGTGTGTGTGTGTGTGTGTGTGTGTGTGTGTGTGTGTGTGTGTGTGTGTGTGTGTGTGTGTGTGTGTGTGTGAGAGTGTGAGAGAGTCCAGTCATTTCGTTCACTAAATTTGTATTCAAAGAATTCTTCCAAAAGTGAGACACACTGAAGTTCCCCAAATACATTTTAGCCTTTCAAGTTTAGGATGATGACCTACAAAAAGTTAGACACTGGATTATTTAATGATTTAATCTTTTTCAATTTAACACATATCTAACGATTCCTTCAGAGGTGGGACTCAGGTGCGGTCGCAGTTTGTGAATCAGGCTATATCTGGGACATCTCTTTCTGCACGTAGAGAAGTGCTGAGAGGTTCAGAAGGAAACCGTCTGTCCTTGGGAGTTAGCTAGCGTCGTTAGCTAGCAATGTGTGCATCCCAATTACATTAGCATGTTTATATAGCACATGGTGGTATCATTCATCATCCTAGGCTATGACCTAGATGTGTGAAAAATCTGCTAACATCACTAACACCATAAGCCAACTACTACTGCTGAATCCCATCATCACTATCGCTATAGTACGATAGTGGTATTGGAATAGGCAGTACTATCTGATATTACTGATAATTCCTTAATGATCATTCAAATGTGGCTTAGTCTCTTTATGTTTATTAACATGATAAAATATTGTGGATGATGTCTTGTAGAACCACAAGAGGAACTTTTGGGAATATGTTTAATATATTCACACAAAAAAATAATAATCACAAAATCCAGTAAGCAGGTTTGTTTTTATATACCCCCGAAGACTATTGTTCCTCAGAAGTGCAGTTACACTACACATATATACACAGTAGAGTAACCTGCACCTGTCTGCCGGTGTTAGCGTCAAAGTGGGACAAATGTAGACCCTGAAGTTAGCCACGAGTTCCTGATCCCTCCATGTGCTCTACTGTGTGTGGTGCTAATGTGTTGACACGGCCTCAACATAATATCTACGTCCCCAAATGGCACCCCATTCCCTTTGTAGTGCACTACTTTTGACCAGGGCCTGTAGGACTCTGGTCAAAAGTAGTGCACTATACCGTATAGGGAATAGGGTGCCATTTGAGACAGAGGCAATGTGCAGCAGCTAAAAGTGCCCTGAAATATGGTACTAAATCCCCCCTTAAACCCCCCTACAAACTGCTCTATACAGAAAACTTATTTAGGAAATTAAGCTTTAACCTATATGTTGTCACCATGGCCTTATGGTGGATTTCTGGTTGGGTCAATCTCTTATGTGACCTACTTAGATTTATATTACATAAAGCAATAAACTGTGGTTTAGTCACGCTAATCCTGGGAAACAATCATAAAGGACAGGAAATAGAATAAAAAGGCACAACAAACAAAGCAAAAACAATCCACATTGCATGAAAAAAGGCCTATGGGACCCTTCTGGGAATCAGCACTCACCCTAATGGTCCACATCCACCGGGCCACCAACTGGCTGAGGCCCTTTGATGGGATTGCCTCTATACTCCATGGCTAAGACTAATACTGGGCTATCTGCTTAACCTCTGACGCTCTTAGGGCACGGTGGGATCACACGTTGGCCAGTGTGTGTGTGTGTGTGTCCGTGCAGAACCAGAGGATGAACCAGACGGACTATGGCTGTGTACCAAATGGCACCCTATTCCCCATTCGCCTTATTCTGGAACGTCACAGTGACTTTGTTGCAATTGTGTTTCTATTTCCAGCAGCATTCGCATGATGCTAGCGCATGTAAAAGTGTCACTTTCCCTTGAGAGCTTGATCGTTTTACACTGACGGAACCGCACAAAATTCTACCCTGGCAGAACATCTCCCCTCTACAAAGGCAGCTTTCAGTCAGACCTGACAGACCAACTTCTGATGACATTGATGGAGCTGAAGCTCAACTTGCTGCAGAAAGGTTCAGTGTTTCCCAGTATATTGTCAGTCAAGTGATTAGTTATAGGATTGACATGATGGAAGAGAATCTGAGGGACTACAGTCCATGGCTGCCAAGGGAGAACATCCATGCTACAATGCCACAATGATTTAAGGACCACTACCCAGGAACAACCTGAATTATCGACTGCTCAGAAACGGCTTTACCTTGTGGTCGAGTGATGTTCATCTCCTCAAAATATGGAGGTAGATGTAGCGACAAATACAGTTGAAGTCGGAAGTTTACATACACCTTAGCCAAATACATTGAAACTCAGTTTTTCACAATTTCTTAGGTCAGCTAGGATCACCACTTTATTTTAAGAATGTGAAATGTCAGAATAATAGTAGAGAATTATTTCTTTCATTTTTTATTTCTTTCATCACATTCCCAGTGGGTCAGAAGTTTACATACACTCAGTTAGTATTTGGTAGCATTGCCTTTAAATTGTTTAACTTGGGTCAAACATTTTGGGTAGCCTTCCGCAAGCTTCCCACAATAAGTTGTGTGAATTTTGGCCCATTCCTCCTGACAGAGCTGGTGTAACTGAGTCAGGTATGTAGGCCTCCTTGCTCGAACACGCTTTTTCAGTTCTGCCCACAAATTGTCTATATGATTGAGGTCAGGGAATTCCAACAGCTTGACTTTGTTGTCCTTAAGCCATTTTGCCATAACTTTGGAAGTATGCTTGGGGTCATTGGGAAGTGGGAAGACCCATTTGCGACCAAGCTTTAACTTCCTGACCGATGTCTTGAGATGTTGCTTCAATATATCTACATAATTTTCCTCCCTCGTGATGCCATCTATTTTGTGATGTACACCAGTCCCTCCTGCAGCAAAGCACCCCCACAACATGATGCTGCCACCCCTGTGCTTCACAGTTGGCATGGTGTTCTTCGGCTTGCAAGCCTCCCCATTTCTCCTACAAACATAACGATGGTCATTATGGCCAAACAGTTCTAATTTTTGTTACTTCAGACCAGAGGACATTTCTCCAAAAAGTACGATCTTTGTCCCCATGTGCAGTTGCAAACCGTAGTCTGGATTATTTTATGGCGGTTTGGGAGCAATGGCTTCTTCCTTGCTGAGCGGCCTTTCAGGTTATGTCGATTCAGGACTTGTTTTACTCTGTATATAGATACTTTTGTACCTGCTTCCTCCACCATCTTCATAAGGTCCTTTGCTGTTCTGGGATTGATTTGCACTTTTCGCACCAAAGTACGTTCATCTATTGGAGACAGAATGCGTCTACTTCCTGAGTGGTATGACGGCTGTGTGGTCCCATGGTGTTTATACTTGCATACTATTGTTTGTACAGATGAACATGGTACCTTCAGAAGTTTGGAAATTGCTCCCAAAAATGAACCAGACTTGTGGAGGTTCGAGTCCCTGCATTCCATTGTCGCTGCTCATCTGGGCAGGCTATGCCAGTTCGCCCACTGGACACTGCATTCTGCACCTGTGATAGAATGTTTGTTACAAAAAGACATTCAGAGAAAATCCCATTATTAACAATTGTGTGACTGAAGACTGTGATCAATGTAATCAAAACACATGCATGTTTCATCATTAATGACCTTGCTATTGTTCCCAATGAGGTCATACCACTTATACTTACCATGCTTTAGGCATTAACCCCTAACCAAAATGATATTTTACAAACCTTATTCACCCAGAAAAACAATAACACTAAAGAAATACATGTGTTGCTGACATGTTTAAATATGTTTTCTACCCTACTCACCTGGACTCCATAAACCCACCTTACTTCACCAACATGAGATTGGACAGGATACTTACAGATTCCCCACACTAATACAGCAGTTCTGTTGATCCTCAAATACACCTTAACATAACCAATAACTCACAACATTGTCAATTCCGCCTTCATCCTACAAAACGTTTGGTCTAACTGCTATGTTAAACATGACTATTTTATCATTGTGTCTAGACAAGGCGGTATTGCACACTTTCATCTATAAAAGGAACAAAGAAAACAGGCTATGAACATCAATTGCAAGAGCAAGTTATGCAGAGATTGATCATAGATCAAATCTGAGAACTCTTATCATAACGTTAGCCTATGGATTATAGTAACGGTCACCACAACACATGTATGCTGCTAGTATGATGTAATCACTTATGTTAAGTAATGTTAAACATAGAAACGCAAGTGACTTTGCTTATGAGCCGACCTTCCACAAAATTGAGGCTGAATGACTTTCCAAGGTCAGCGATGCAAGGACATCCAGCCGTCTCTATGGATCCGTTTCTGGATACAAGAACCCAAGCTGAGTGGTGGAGCTGCTTGATTGGCTGGGATGAGCGTTGGCAAGTATTAATCAAGTATTAATCGTGGACGGATGCGGTATGGTGATACCATCCGACCTCCGAAGATCCATTTGTGTGTGTCCCCAAATGTGAGCCATTTTTTTGTTTTTGTGTTAAGATGTGTTAATTATGCGTGTTTTTTAATCAGATCAAATCAAATCCAATTTTATTGGTCACATACTGTACACATGGTTAGCAGATGTTAATGCGAGTGTAGCGAAATGCTTGTACTTCTAGATTCCCGACCGTGCAGTAATATCTAACAAGTAATCTTAACAATTATTATTAGCTAGCCACCACTCTGAGGTAATATGCTAGTATTACCGGAAGATGTGAAACAGAAACAAAAACACAAACATGTTCGAATGGAACTGTGTCAAGTGGGCGGGGCAACATAAGGCAAATATAGGGTCCTGATTCAAATTTGTGCAATATATAGAGAATATGGTGCCATTTGGGATGCAGATATTGCGTATTTGTCCTCTTCTCTGTCTAGTCCATTCTCTGCTATGGGAGGTCCTGTCGTATTAGAGACAGACGTTTGATGGCTGTGGGAGTATTGAATGAGCAAGAGGATAGAAGAGTCTCGCTCAACCAGCTGTCAGCTCGCATGAGTCTGCGGGACGCAGATTGGACATGGCACACACACACATGCACACACATGCACACACACACACACACACACACACACACACACACACACACACACACACACACACACACACACACACACACACACACACACACACAGCGAAGCATTACTACGACTCTCCACCACACACTGTTGAGATTTGGATATCAACCCAACATGCTGCTAGTGAACAGGTGTCAGGTCTGACCAGAACAGGTGAGCACTGAGTACTGACGGTTAGCAGCTCACTCCCAGCTGACCTCAGATCAGAACAGGGCCCTGTCAAAAGTAGTGCACTATATAGGGAATAGGGTGCAATTTGGGACACAGACAAAAGTGCCACAGGAGGACCTGGAAGTCACTCAGAGTCCAAAAGTCCCAACACACCGGCATCAGCAGGGCTTACGTTATGTCATCAAAAATGGACTAAATTATGTATCATGTCAATTCAGGCCTCCTCTTCTGTCTGTCACGTCTACGTCTGGGGCATGAAGCTGTGCTAAACTGACAGAAATTCCAAGCGGCTTTTCCTGAGCGAAACTTGAGCAGCACCATTCTGTCAGCTCAACTGTGAGCCGTGGTCAACATGTTATGTCAGGACGGCAGGTAGACAGGAGGCTGCATCCATAATGTAGAACACCACATTGAAAATAGAGCTGGAGGAAGAGGAAGTGGGAAAGGCGGAAGTGCTGACAGCTTGGGGTGAAGGGTTTGATCAGACCACGGGGTAAGGCTCAGAAGATCTGAATGTATGTCTGTGTGTATGTACAGTATGTACATAATGTATAACGCATTCTGAAAGTATTCAGACCCTTTGTATTTTTCAAAAGTGTGTTACCTTTCAGCCTTATTCTAAAATGGATTAAATCGTTTTTTCCCCCAAAATCAATCTAACCACAATACCACACAAGGACAAAGTTAAAAGTTAAAAGGTTTTTAGAAATGTATTAAAAATAAAAAACTGAAATGACATTGACATATGTATGTGTTCTCGTTCCCTAACAATTAAAGTGGAAATGACAGGATTTTAGCAACATCAAATCTTATTCAAATCTGGTAATATATTGACACTTTCTATTTTTGATACTGCTACTATGCAAATATACATAAGGTACCACGTTCATCTGTAGACCTCCACAAGTCTGGTTCATCCTTGGGAGCAATTTACAAATGCCTGAAGGTACCACGTTCATCTGTACAAACAATAGTACGCAAGTATAAACACCATGGGACCACGCAGCCGTCATACTGCTCAGGAAGGAGACGCGTTCTGTCTCCTAGAGATGAACATACTTTGGCGCGAAAAGTGCAAATCAAACCCAGAACAACAGCAAATGACCTTGTGAAGATGCTGGAGGAACCAGGTACAAAAGTATCTACAGTGCCTTGCGAAAGTATTCGGCCCCCTTGAACTTTGCAACCTTTTGCCACATTTCAGGCTTCAAACATAAAGATATAAAACTGTATTTTTTTGTGAAGAATCAACAACAAGTGGGACACAATCATGAAGTGGAACGACATTTATTGGATATTTCAAACTTTTTTAACAAATCGAAAACTGAAAAATTGGGCGTGCAAAATTATTCAGCCCCCTTAAGTTAATACTTCGTAGCACCACCTTTTGCTGCGATTACAGCTGTAAGTCGCTTGGGGTATGTCTCTATCAGTTTTGCACATCGAGAGACTGACATTTTTTCCCATTCCTCCTTGCAAAACAGCTCGAGCTCAGTGAGGTTGGATGGAGAGCATTTGTGAACAGCAGTTTTCAGTTCTTTCCACAGATTCTTGATTGGATTCAGGTCTGGACTTTGACTTGGCCATTCTAACACCTGGATATGTTTATTTTTGAACCATTCCATTGTAGATTTGGCTTTATGTTTTGGATCATTGTCTTGTTGGAAGACAAATCTCCGTCCCAGTCTCAGGTCTTTTGCAGACTCCATCAGGTTTTCATCCAGAATGGTCCTGTATTTGGCTCCATCCACCTTCCCATCAATTTTAACCATCTTCCCTGTCCCTGCTGAAGAAAAGCAGGCCCAAACCATGATGCTGCCACCACCATGTTTGACAGTGGGTATGGTGTGTTAAGGGTGATGATCTGTGTTGCTTCTACGCCAAACATAACGTTTTGCATTGTTGCCAAAAAGTTCAATTTTGGTTTCATCTGACCAGAGCACTGGAGGAAGAGGAAGTGGGAAAGGCTTCCACATGTTTGGTGTGTCTCCCAGGTGGCTTGTGGCAAACTTTAAATGACACTTTTTATGGATATCTTTAAGAAATGGCTTTCTTCTTGCCACTCTTCCATAAAGGCCAGATTTGTGCAATATACGACTGATTGTTGTCCTATGGACAGAGTCTCCCACCTCAGCTGTAGATCTCTGCAGTTCATCCAGAGTGATCATGGGCCTCTTGGCTGCATCTCTGATCAGTCTTTTCCTTGTATGAGCTGAAAGTTTAGAGGCACGGCCAGGTCTTGGTAGATTTGCAGTGGTCTGATACTCCTTCCATTTCAATATTATTGCTTGCACAGTGCTCCTTGGGATGTTTAAAGCTTGGGAAATCTTTTTGTATCCAAATCCGGCTTTAAACTTCTTCACAACAGTATCTCGGACCTGCCTGGTGTTCCTTGTTCTTCATGATGCTCTCTGCGCTTTTAACGGACCTCTGAGACTATCACAGTGCAGGTGCATTTATATGGAGACTTGATTACACACAGGTGGATTGTATTTATCATCATTAGTCATTTAGGTCAACATTGGATCATTCAGAGATCCTCACTGAACTTCTGGAGAGAGTTTGCTGCACTGAAAGTAAAGGGGCTGAATAATTTTGCACGGCCAATTTTTCAGTTTTTGATTTGTTAAAAAAGTTTGAAATATCCAATAAATGTCGTTCCACTTCATGATTGTGTCCCACTTGTTGTTGATTCTTCACAAAAAAATACAGTTTTATATCTTTATGTTTGAAGCCTGAAATGTGGCAAAAGGTCGCAAAGTTCAAGGGGGCCGAATACTTTCGCAAGGCACTGTATATCCAGAGTAAAACGAGTCAAATATCGACATAACCTGAAAGGCCGCTCATTCACATTGTTATCTTTTCCCAAATAGTTTCACATTTATCCATGTAAGGTTTACAAAATGTAGATGTAAATCTGATATCTATATTGTGAAAGCTCTTAAAGATACAGTAATGACATCACAACATGCTAAATTATATGACATGATTATTGTTTCGATCCCCACCAACCGTTTTCCACATTGTTTATGTTAGGAATATTGTTTCATTATCCACTTTCGGATGTTGGAGTTTTGGCAGCAGATTATCTCTCTACACACATCAGATTCCTTTGTTCAACACTGCAGGTTCAGTGAGAGAATTTACAACCCCCTCTCTGGTGGCCTCTCTGTGATCCTCACCCAGGAGGGAAAGTCATGACAACCCTTTAAGGGTCTAGATAGCACCCCCCCTAAGAGTGTATATAGGTAATAGGGTGCCATTTGGAACGCACACCATATGTAGTTCTCCCCCTCTTAGGTCCATGGTTTAGCCAGGCCTGTTCTTAAAGATGCTCTGATGTGACATCAGCCCCACTGTACTCTCCCATGCATACTGACCCCCCAGGGCATAGCGCTCACTCATTACTCTGCTGCAGTACAGAGGGAGAAAGACAGTGGGGGGGAGAATGTGAAATTGTGCTGCTACTGTGACCGTGGGAGAAAGAGATTGAGTTAGGGGGATGCAAGAGAGGCGACAATTTCAAAGGGCTGCAGAGTTGACATATTTTCATGCAAATACTCCTGCAATGGGTGAGATAACCAGAGGCAGGAAGGGGAAATATGCCCTATTTGTATAAAACCACGACAAAACTAGCCCGAGATAAGCTTTGCTCCTGCAGTATACCTGAAGCTCTTGCTGTGTGTCATTGAACAGAGCATTTTAAGATATTCACACACTGAAAACTGCTACCGGCAAAGTTTTGTGGGCGCAACACACAATGCATTTCAGTGAGATTACATTCCGAGCCCCACTCTGAATTACAATGAATCATTCAGAACGTCCAGTCCCCTACTCTCAGAGCTGAAGAGGGCTCCGATGTTCATCTCCGGTCCAACTGGAGGATTGTTTCTCATCCAAGCCCGCCGAACCTCTTACGTGTGAACTGCATTAGAAAAGAAAATGAAAAGCGAGAAAGATTGAAGTAGAACATGAATTGTGGGGAATGACCTTTGAGGTGCCGGGGCCCCTGAAGTACTTTGCCACATAAATGACCTTGGAAGGAACGAACAAAACAAACAGACAGACACAGACAGACACAGACAGACAGACAGACAGACAGACAGACAGACAGACAGACAGACAGACAGACAGACAGGCAGGGCCCAAAAGTAGGGCTCTTCTCAAAATGTGTGCACTATTTAGGGAATATGGTGCCATTTGGCACAGAGACTGTATCCATTCAAAAACCAACTTGCTCACATCATGCCAGAGACTTGTGAAAATGTGAATGGGAGGAAGCGTAGGTACAAATGACACCCCTACTGCAGAGGTGAACTATCATACAACTATCATACCTTTGGGGGCGAATCACAGAATATAGAGAGCGATTGTATTTCTGTCAGTATTGTACCGTTACACATTTAATGCACTGCTGGAGCTAGAAACAAGAATTTCGCTGCACCTGCGTTAAGATCTGCTAATCTGTGTACACAACAAATACACTTTGATTTGATTTGAGAGAAAGACATAATATACATGTGTGATATAAACATATGCTTCCTACGCCAATAAAACCATTGAAAGAGTTGAAACAGGAAATCAAGCGTATAGGGGTACTGGTAATCTGCTGTTACAGGCTTCATCGGAAACCCAATGAGGTGTGAAATGTGCCGGTTATTCAGCAACTCAAATGAGTTTTCGTTTAGATTATTTATAAAGGTACACACAGATAGCAGCCCGGCTGACCTGCGTAGAATCAACCTAATATTATCTTATAAATTAGGTAAATTAGAACTGTAAACTGTAAAGTAAGTACCATGTTTAGGATGCGAGACGCTAGCGTTAAACCTAAACTTTGTTATAGTCATTTTACAAATTAGGTCATTATTTTAGTTTAATGAACAGAGATGCCAAAAGGGCTTTTTGCTACACATATTTTGGTGTTTTATTAATAAAAAACGTACTTAGACCTTATTAATACTTTTATCATAAAAAAACGGAAAAAAAGTAATTTCAGGCCATTGCATTATGCATAGAGATTCTAATGGTTTGCATATTAAAATAATCCTTAATTGACCAATTACAGTTGGGTGTACACACAAATTTCAGTTCAACTGAGAGCACTCAAACGGTGGCCTGTGTGTCAAATGGCACCCTATTCCCTGTATAGGGCCTTGGTCTAATTTAATGCATTAAAAAAGGGAATAGGGTGGCAATTCGGAGGAATCCTATACTGGATGCTTCTGGTGTAAAATCTGTATTTTACACATTTGTGGAAACCATTTGTAGCTTTCTAAACAGCTATGATATGTTGTATTCAAATTGTTCCACTATATTCAAATGTATCTCATTAGTTACACATACATATATGAGTTAATTAGTTTAGATAGGGGAGAGGCATTGTGCTGTGTTGTTTTAAAGCTTGACCATATGACCAGGCAATAGTCAAGATTGGATAAAACTAAAGTCTTCAGGACTTGTTTGGTTGACAGTGGTTTTAAAAATGCTGAGCATCTCTTTATCATAGACATACCTCTTCCCATCTTTACAACAATTGAATCAATATGCTTTGACCATGACAATTTACAGTCTAAGGTTAAACCAAGATGTTAAGTTTCCTCAACTTGCTCAGTCACATCATTCATTACCAGATTCAGCTGAGTTCTAGAACTTCGGGAATGATTTGTACAAAATACCATGCTTTTAGCTTTAGATATGTTTAGGACTAGTTTATTTCTAGCCACCCATTCCAAATCTGACTGCAAATCTTTATTTATGATTGCAGTAATTTCACTAGCTGTGGTTGCTGACGTGTATAATGTTGAATCATTAGAGCACATAGACCCACAAGCTTTGTTTAATGCTAGCAGTAGATCATTAGTAAAAATAGAGAACAGTAAAGGACCAAGAGAGCTGCCTTGAGGAATACCACACTTTATATTACATTTACATTTAAGTCATTTAGCAGACGCTCTTATCCAGAGCGACTTACAAATTTTATATTTTATATATAACTTTATATGTTATACATTAGAGAAGCTTCCATTAAAGAAAACCCTCTGTGTTCTATTGGATAGATAGGCCATATCATGGGTTGAGAGCGGAGGGTGTAAAGCCATAACACATACACTACCGTTCAAAGGTTTGGGGTCACTAAGAAATGTCCTTGTTTTTGAAAGAAATCACATTTTTTTGTCCATTAAAATATCATCAAATTGATCAGAAATACATTGTAGACCGTGTTAATGTTGTACATTGTAGCTATTGGAGCTGGAAATGGCAGATTTCTTTTAATGGAATATCTACATAGGCGTACAGAGGCCCATTATCAGCAACCATCACTCCTGTGTTCCAATGGCACGTTGTGTTAGCAAATCCAAGGTTATGATTTCAAAAGGCTTATTGATCATTAGAACATTATTTTGCAATTATGTTAGCACAGCTGAAACTGTTGTGCTAATTAAAGAAGCAATAAAACTGGCCTTCTTTAGAATAGTTAAGTATCTGGAAAATCAGCATTTGAGGGTTCGATTACAAACTCAAAATGGCCATAGAGTACTTTCTTCTGAAATTCGTCAGTCTATTCTTGTTCAGAGAAATGAAGGCTATTCCATGCGAGAAATTGCCAAGAAACTGAAGATATCGTACAACGCTGTGTACTACTGCCTTCACAGAACAGCACAAACTGTCTCTAACCAGAATAGAAAGAGGAGTGGGAGGCCCTGGTGCACAACTGAGCAAAATGACAAGTACATTAGTGTCTAGTTTGAGAAACAGACACCATACAAGTCCTCAACCTGCAGCTTCATTAAATAGTACCCACAAAACACCAGTCTCAACATCAACAGTGAAGAGGCGACCCAGGGATGATGGCTTCTAGACAGAGTGTCTGTGTTCTTTTGCCCATCTTAATCTTTCATTTTTATTGGCCAGTCTGAGATATGTCTTTTTCTTTGCAACTCTTCCTAGAAGGCCAGCATCCCAGGGTCGCCTCTTCACTGTGGACGTGAAATTTCTAAGTGACCCCAAACTTTTGACTGGTCTGCATGCATGCATGCAGACCAGTCAAAAGTTTGTTTGTTTGTTTGTTTGTTTGTTTGTTTGTTTGTTTGTTTGTTTGTTTGTTTGTTTGTTTGTTTGTTTGTTTGTTTGTTTGTTTGTTTGTTTGTTTGTTTGTTTGTTTGTTTGTGTGTGTGTGTGTGTGTGTGTTTGTTTGTTTGTTTGTTTGTTTGTTTGTTTGTATGTTGTATGTATGTATGTATGTATTTGTATGTATGTATGTTGTATTTGTATGTATGTATGTATGTATGTATGTACAGTTGAAGTCGGAAGTTTACATACACTTAGGTTGGCGTCATTAAAACTCGGTTTTCAACCACTGCATAAATTTCTTGTTAACAAACTATATTTTTGGCAAGTCGGTTAGGACATCAACTTTGTGCATGACACAAGTAATTTTGCCAACAATTGTTTACAGACAGATTATTTCACTTATAATTCACTGTATCACAATTCCAGTGAGTCAGAAGTTTACATACACTAAGTTGACTGTGCCTTTAAACAGCTTGGAAAATTCCAGAAAATTATGTCATGACTTTAGAAGCTTCTGATAGGCTAATTGACATCATTTGAGTCAATTGGAGGTGTACCTGTGGATGTATTTCAAGGCCTACCTTCAAACCCAATGCCTCTTTGCTTGACATCATGGGAAAATCAAAAGAAATCAGCCAAGACCAGATAAAAATAATTGTAGACCTCCACAAGTCTGGTTCATCCTTGGGAGCAATTTCCAAATGCATGAAGGTACCATGTTCATCTGTACAAACAATAGTACGCAAGTATATACAAAACAAGTCCTATATCGACATAACCTGAATGGCTGCTCAGCAAGGAAGAAGCCACAGCTCCAAAATGGCCATAAAAAAATCCAGACAACGGTTTGAAAGTGCACATGGTGTCACGTAGCTAGGAGTGGTGGGTGCGGAGTCAGGCGCAGAGAGCAGAGGTTTAGGGAAAAACGTATTTATTCCGGTAAGGTAAGGTCACGCCAACAACAACAGGCGACAATAATGACCGACCCAAAACAGGACACCAAACAGTCCAAAAAATAACCCAACACAACACAACCATCCACAAACAGAACAAAGAACAAGCCCGCACAAAAGCAGGCGGGAATAGAAGGCTTAAATAGCCCTGAAACAAACCCCAAACGAAAAACAGGTGAAACCAATAGAGACAAAACCAACAGAAAAGGAAAAGGGGATCGGTGGCAGCTAGTAGAGCGGTGACAACGACCGCCGCGCGCCGCACGAACAGGAAGAGGAGCCACCTTCGGTGGAAGTCTTTTTTCCATCTACGTAACATTGCAAATTTCAGAAACTTTCTGTCCAAAAATGATGCAGAAAAATGTATCCATGCTTTTGTCACTTCATTAGACTACTGCAATGCTCTACTTTCCGGCTACCCGGATAAAGCACTAAATAAACTTCAGTTAGTGCTAAATACGGCTGCTAGAATCCTGACTAGAACCAAAAAAATTGATCATATTACTCCAGTGCTAGCGTCCCTACACTGGCTTCCTGTCAAGGCAAGGGCTGATTTCAAGGTTTTACTGCTAACCTACAAAGCATTACATGGGCTTGCTCCTACATATCTCTCAGATTTGGTCCTGCCGTACATACCTACACGTACTCTACGGTCACAAGACGCATGCCTCCTAATTGTCCCTAGAATTTCTAAGCAAACAGCTGGAGGCAGGGCTTTCTCCTATAGAGCTCCATTTTTATGGAATGGTCTGCCTACCCATGTGAGAGACGCAAACTCGGTCTCAACCTTTAAGTCTCATCTCTTCAGTGGATCATATGATTGAGTGTAGTCTGGCCCAGGAGTGTGAAGGTGAACGGAAAGGCTCTGGAGCAACGAACCGCCCTTGCTGTCTCTGCCTGGCCAGTTCCCTTCTTTCCACTGGGATTCTCTGCCTCTAACCCTATTACAGGGGCTGAGTCACTGGCTTACTAGGGCTCTTTCATACCGTCCCTAGGAGGGGTGCGTCACTTGGGTGGGTTGAGGCACTGATGTGATCTTCCTGTCTGGGTTGGCTCCCCCCTTGGGTTGTGCCGTGGCGGAGATTTTTGTGGGCTATACTTGGCCTTGTCTCAGGATGGTAAGTTGGTGGTTGAAGATATCCCTCTAGTGGTGTGGGGGCTGTGCTTTGGCAAAGTGGGTGGGGTTATATCCTTCCTGTTTGGCCCTGTCCGGGGGTGTCCTCGGATGGGGCCACAGTGTCTCCTGACCCCTCCTGTCTCAGCCTCCAGTATTTATGGTGCAGTAGTTTATGTGTTGGGGGGCTAGGGTTAGTTTGTTATATCTGGAGTACTTCTCCTGTCCTATCCTGTGTCCTGTGTGAATGTAAGTATGCTCTCTCTAATTCTCTCTTTCTCTCTTTCTTTCTCTCTCTCGGAGGACCTGAGCCCTAGGACCATGCCTCACGACTACCTGACAAGATGACTCCTTGCTGTCCACAGTCCATCTTGGCCATCTTCTGTTATAATCTGGCCACCCCTCATAGCCTGGTTCCTCTTTAGGTTTCTTCCTAGGATTTGGCCTTTCTAGGGAGTTTTTCCTAGCCACCGTGCTTCTACACCTGCATTGCTTGCTGTTTTGGGTTTTAGGCTGGGTTTCTGTACAGCAATTTGAGATATCAGCTGATGTACGAAGGGCTATATAAATACATTTGATTTGAAGTCGTGACAGTACCCTCACCGCTGACGCGAGGCTCCTGCAGCGCGCCGACACCGGCCTCGAGGGCGACCCGGAGATCGAGGCGCAGGGCAATGTGGATGGAGGCGATGGAAATCCCTCAGCAGTGATGTATCCAAGATGTCCTCCACCGGTACCCAGCACCTCTCCTCCAAACCGGACCGTACCCCTCCCAGTCCACGAGGTACTGTAGGCCCCTCGCCCGGCGTCCAGAATGGAACGTACTGTGTACGCCGGGGACCCCTAAGATGTCCAGAGGGGTGGAGGGACCTTGGGCACCTCACCTTCCTGCAGGGGACCACCCTCTCCCTCGACGAGCTCATAAACATGTCGATACGACTGGACAACTTGCTTGCTGCCCGCGGGCGTCCGGACCGAGTCCTGTTAGTTCCACCTCCCGGCCCTCCCGCTCCAACACCTATGGAGTTAGAGGGGCCTGCATCGAGGGGAACCGGAGGAGGAGGCTCCTCCTGCACCAGCTGTTGTCGGAGAGGACACACTGCCGATCGGTGCTGGAGGAGCTCGTCTGGGAGTCGAGAGGGCAGGCATTGCACTTCCCGGTCACCCCAGGTGAGTCAGCACCAGACTCACCCAGAGCTCCCTGTTGGTAACATGTTTTTACTCATCTCTTTCCCTGTGTTTTCTCCCTCTCTCCAGCATAAGGCGCAAGTCGATTCAGGCACAGCTGGGAACTTTATGGATCACGGACTTGTTCTTAGGTTAGGGATTCTGCTGGTGCCAATAGATCAACCCTTCCCCGTGCACTCCCTAGATAGCCGCCCGTTAGGGTCAGGGCTGGTCAGGGAGGCCACGGTTCCACTGGACATGGTAACGCAGGGGGATCATGGGGAGCGGATTAGTCTGTTCCTTATTGATTCACCTGTTTCCAGTGGTGCTGGGGATTCCCTGGCTGACCATTGTTATGTTTGGAGGAAAAAGGGGGAGGCTTGCAAGCCGAAGAACACCATCCCAACAGTGAAGTTGGAAGAATTACTTGTGTCATGCACAAAGTAGATGTCCGTCTTGCCAAAACTATAGTCAGTTAACACAACATTTGTGGAGTGGTTGAAAAATGAGTTTTAATGACTCCAACCTAAGTTTATGTAAACTTACAAACTTTGAATGTATAAATATATATATATATGTAAACACAAACATATACACATATACTAGATCTAATATGCTTTCGTGGAGAGAAGCAGGCTTTCTCAAAGCTAATTGCTGAATGTAAAATAGAACTAGGCCAAATTAACTGTCGGTTGAAAGTTGCGGAGAGAGAGAGCATCACTGGCCAGTGACGATAACATTGTTAAGCTGATATATTAAACGGTTGCACATGACAAACAGTGAGGAGCACAGTGAAAAATAAGATGCCACGATGCCATTGAAAGTCTTTCACACTTTCTCAAGAATGCTACAATTTGATAACCCGTGAGTCAAGACCTGTAAGACGTGAGATACCAACTGGCAGCCATAAGTGAGGTCTGGGAGAAGATACAAACTGGGTGGAGCATCTGCCATACCTCTACAACCTGGGGCCTGAGGTAACAGTGGATGAGCAACTGGTTCCATTCAGAGGTACATTTTTATTTTCATATATGTAATGTAAGTGATTTTCACTGTTAATTGCATTATGTATTACTGTAATATCGTTGAAATGTAATTGTTTTTTGTGACACTGATAATAATTACTTATAGTAATCTCTTTTGTCAAAAGGTCGCTGTCCTTTCCAGTAATATGTGCCCAGCAAGCCAGCAAAGTATGTCATCAAGATATGGGTGGCCTGTGATGTACAATTCAGCTACGCTTGGAAGATGCAAGTCTACATAGAGATGCCGACCAGTGGAGGCCCGGAGAAGAACCAGGGGATGCGGGTTGTGCTTGATGTGACAGATGGACTGTGGGGGCACAATGTCACGTGTAACAATTTCTTCACCTCTTATGAACTCAGCCAGCAGCTCCTGAAGAGGAAGATCACCATGGTTGGCACAGTTAGAAAGAACAAGCCTGAGCTCCCCACTGCACTCCTCAACAAGGGGGAGAGAGGCCTTCTCATCAAAGTTTGCCTTCACCCCCACTACCACTCTGGTTTCTTACCTCCCAAAGAGGAATAAGAATGTGGTCCTCCTGAGCACACTGCACAAAAAGGCTGAGATCAGTGATTGTGATGACAGGAAGCCAACTATCATTATGGACTACAACCACAACAGCCCGCTGGCCCCTGGGCATCTTCCATAACATCATTGATGTGTCCTCATACAATGCCTTCATGATATGGAACAAGAGCAACCCTACCTGGATGCCTGATAAGCGGAACAAGAGGAGGGTTTTCCTGGAGCAGCTGGGAAAGGTACTTGTAACCCCACACATTCAAAGAAGGGAGTGCCTCCCCCACACTGCAGCCTCTGCAGCGCTTGTGAAAGCTGAACAGGTGGCTGAATTGTGTCCTGATCCACCCGAGGCTGCAGCTGGGGCAGGCAGGTGGAGGAGATGCCAATTCTGCCCCCCAAAGAAGGACTATAAAACAAATACTATGTGCTGATCATGTGAGGGATACATCTGCAAAGTCCACGCACACACACTTGCATACTGTCCTACATGTGCTAATTAGAGTTGATTGATTTATGTTCTTCATGTTTTTGTTTTGTATCTATTATCTTATTTTATTCTTATTTATTGTTGTTGTTTATACACCTTGTGGGTGGGAGCAGTGGCTAAAAAATTGGAGAAGACTAGAATTTTGTAGTTGAATTCCTAATTTTACAGTATATAAGAATATATCACTATGTTGCCAAAAAAGTTCAAGACTGCATTCAAAACTACTTTCTGCACATTTCTGCTATTTTCTTAGGCTATACAAGTGCTATGTCTTACTAAAGAAATGTATGTTTACACCTATGCAGTACCTTTAGCAATAATAATAATAAACCTCTACATTAGTAAAGAAAACAATTATGACAGGTGTGTTGTAATAAAAATGAGTGGTGTCAACTGATTAAATGCAGTCTTTCTGCATTGTGAAGAAGGAAAACCCAGATGAATTAATGCATTGTGATGAATGACAGGTTCTTTCTTCATGCAAAATAGATTTGGGGTTTAAAATTCAATTAAGCTGCTTTATTTTAGGGGTTTAGTGAAGGCGGGTCATTTTTTACCCTTAAAACAAGGAGAATATACAGAATGTTAAGACTACACAAGGGTTAAGTAGCACCATCCTGTTGCTCTGCTCAAACCATCATATTACGCTACTCTCATCACCCCACTGGGGAATCATCGATACGGCTGGCAAGCCTAACTTCAAAGAAGCATCTTCAAGAGCGAATGGAAGGGAAATCAATTTTGTAGTTCTGTTCAGGACTGCACGACAAGTCACCAGATACCGGGCAACTACGAAGAAGGACAACAATAGAAGAGTTGTTGGAACCATTTCGGACAATCAGAGCCTTACGAGCGTGCCACGAAAAGGCCCAACCCCTTTTCCAAGGCTGCCCCGTTCACCGAGAGATCCCAGGCATTTCACGTAAATACATTCATGATTTCTGCTCAAAGCGGGCAGCGGTTCATGTGCAAAGTATATGGTTGTTGTAGGTGGGAGTAGTTTCTGAATGTGGCAATGTTGTGTCTCTCTCTTTCTCTCTCTCTCCATCTCTTATTTAACAAGCATCCATGTTGTTGCCATTTCTCTAGGGACCTGTTTTCAACGTATTACGTCTCCCGTCAATAACCGGTGCAGACACTCTGTGTGTTTATCCTGTGTTCCCATTTAATTAGCTAGTAAATAAAATCGGGTTTTTGCAGATGCAAGGAGGTTAGGACTGTTCAGAATGTTGATATGATACAAAGTTATGATTAATACGTTTACTGTTTATAGATGTGATAGGTAAAGACCTTTGAGTTTAGTTCAGGAGATGGTGACTCTTTAAAGAACCACTCTCGTGGTGCCCCAGGTACTATTGAGTTAATTGTTACATGATTATTTGAATTGGGTAACAATTAAACATGGTTAGTTAATTAATTAGAAATATAACAGTCTTTGGATGAATGTTAAAGTTCAGTCGCATCACTGGCTTTGCAGCCTGTACAGCTTTCCCATTTGAAAAAGTATCATCATGCTGACTTGTGGTAAAGGGCCATTTGAGAAGTGGTAATGCTCCGGAAAACAGACTGTAAGACAATAGAGTGTATCAGAGATTTGGAGGGAGGTAGGGAGGGAACTAGTTTGAGAGATAGAGAACAAGTTTGCGAGACAGAGAAAGAGAGAGCGGAACACAATAACACAGGTATCCTTCTGAGGAGATCTTGATGTGGTTCTGTGTTAAACACTGCGCTGCGACATCAAACGGCAGCTGCCAAGTGTGTTGGTACAGATTAGGTAGTGGACCGTAATTATGCGTGATCTGATGGAGCAAATCTTGGTTGCTTGGCAATTGGGAGCACAGCAGGGCAGCATCCCAAAATAGCACCCTATTTTATATTTAGTGCACTACTTTTGAAGTAGTGTACTATATAGCGAACACGGTGCCATTTAGGACACAGCCCAGAACAGACAGAGCAGAGCAGATGACTGGGGTTGGGGAAGAACAGAGATTAGAGGAGAGGAGAGACTGGGGTCAGTGATTGGACAGCCAGCTGGACATTACACACACCAGTAACCATGTGCTGGAGATATGGTCGATCACCCGTCATGCTTATCTCAGAACAGCTTTTCTGACATGCTGTTTGTCATTGATACTGAACAAGTAGCTAGTAGTAAGGCATGTAGTAATGTGTGTACAACTGGCCTAGAGGCCTATAGACTACTTCTGTGTCCCAAATGGCATCCTATTCCCTAGATACTGTACTGCTTTTGTCCAGGGCCCAAAGCTTCCCCTCGAGAGGAAGCTTCTTACTGTAACCAGTGCCTGTAATCTGATTCATTTTATCAATCAACCTACCAGGGTATTTACAAACAGTACAGGACCTATATCACCCACGTGTATTGATCAAACTTTTACTAACGCCGCAGAACTTCGTTCTAAAAGCTGTATCCACACCCATTTGATATAGTGACCATAATATAAGTTCCAAAGGCTGGGCCTAAAAGAGTGTACAGTATAAGAGATCATACAAAATGTTTTGATTCCAATGTTGAAGTTTAGGTGGCAGGTAGCCTAGTGGTTAGAGCGTGGGGCCAGTAACCGAAAGGTTGCTTGATCGAATCCCTGAGCTGACAAGGTAAAAATCTGTCGTTCAGCCCCTGAACAAGGCAGTTAACCCAATGTTTCTAGGCTGTCATTGTAAATAATAATTTGTTCTTAACTGACTTGCCTAGTTAAATACAGGTTAAATATGAGTATTTTTTTAAAGTTAGTCTAATGTGTGTAAGGAGGAGCATCCAGAAGCTGCCCTTGATGCATTCATTAAAGATGCACTATGAAGAAATCGCTCCGCCATTTCCTGGTTGACACAAATCTAATACTGTGGTTTGCCTAAGGGAGTGATTGTTTTTTATATTGAAGGATACCTGGAGGCAATCCGACGTCTTTGAAATTACAATGAAATGGTTTCAACAACTCTTCTACTGTTGTCCTTCTTCGTAGTTGCCCGGTATCTGGTGACTTGTCGTGCAGTCCTGAACAGAACTACAGAATTGATTTCCCTTCCATTCGCTCTTGAAGATGCTTCTTTGAAGATAGGCTTCCCAGCCGTATCGATGGTTCCCCAGTGGGGTGATGAGAGTAGCATAATACGATGGTTTGAGCAGAGCAACAGGATGGTGCTACTTAACCCTTGTGTAGTCTTAACATTCTGTATATTCTCCTTGTCTTAAGGGTAAAAAATTACCCGCCTTCACTAAACCCCTAAAATAAAGCAGCTTAATTTAATTTTAAACCTCAAATCTATTTTGCATGAAGGAACAACCTGTCATTCATCACAAACTTTGTGAATATCTGGGTTTTCCCTCTTCACAATGCAGAAAGACTGCATTTAATCAGTGGACACCACTCATTTTTATTACAACACACCTGTCATAATTGTTTTCTTTACTAAAGTAGAGGTTTATTATTATTATTGTTTAAGGTACTGCATTGGTGTAAACATATTTTTTTAGCAGGAAATATCACTTGTATAGCCTAAGAAAATAGCAGAAATGTGCAGAAAGTAGTTTTGAATGCATTTTATTGAAGGGAAACTTTTTTGGCAACATAGTGATATATTCTTATATACTGTACAATTAGGAATTCAACTACAAAATACTAGTCTTCTCCCATTTTTTTAACCACTGCCCCCACCCACAAGGTGTATAAACAACAACAATAAATAATAATAAAATAAGATAATAGATACAAAACAAAAACATGAAGAACATAGATTAATCAACTCCAATTGGCACATGTAGGACAGTATGCAAGTGTGTGTGCATGGACTTTGCAGATGTATTTCTCACATGTGCAGCACATAGTATTTGTTTTACAGTCCTACTTTGGGGGGCAGAATTGGCATCTCCTCCACTTGCCTACCCCAGTAGCAGCATAAGGTGGAACAGGACACAATTCAGCCCCCTGTTCAGCTTTCACAAGCGCTGCAGAGGCTGCAGTGCGGGGGAGGCACTCCCTTCTTTGAATGTGTGGAGTTACAAGTGCCTTTCCCAGCTGCTCCAGGAACACCTTCCTCTTGTTCCGCTTATCAGGCATCCAGGTAGGGTTGCTCTTGTTCCATATCATGAAGACATTGTATGAGGACACATCAATGATGTTATGGAAGATGCCCAGGGGCCAGCGGGCTGTCGTCCTTCTGCAGCTGTAAGTTCCAATCACCTTGTCCAGGTTGTCCATGCCTCCTTTGTTGTGGTTGTAGTCCAGAATGATGGCTGGCTTCCTGCCCTCACAATCACTGATCTCAGCCTTTTTGTGCAGTGTGCTCAGGAGGACCACATTCTTATTCCTCTTTGGGAGGTAAGAAACCAGAGTGGTAGTGGGGGTGAAGGCAAACTTTGATGAGAAGGCCTCTCCCCCTTGTTGAGGAGTGCAGTGGGGAGCTCAGGCTTGTTCTTTCTAACTGTGCCAACCATGGTTATCTTCCTCTTCAGGAGCTGCTGGCTGAGTTCATAAGAGGTGAAGAAATTGTTACACGTGACATTGTGCCGCCTCAGTCCATCTGTCACATCAAGCACAACCCGCATCCCCTGGTTCTTCTCCGGGCCTCCACTGGTCAGCTTCCCTGTGTAGACTTGCATCTTCCAATTGTAACTGGATTGTGCATCACAGGCCACCCATATCTTGATGACATACTTTGCTGGCTTGCTGGGCACATATTACAGAGGAAGGACAGCAACCTTTTGACAAAAGAGATTACTATCAGTAATTATTATCAGTGTCACAAAAACAATTACATATCAATGATATTACAGTAATATATCATACAATTAACAGTGAAAATCACTTACATTACAGATATGAAAATAAAAATGTACCTCTGAATGGAACCAGTTGCTCATCCACTGTTACCTCAGGCCCCAGGTTGTAGAGGTATGGCAGACGCTCCACCCACTTCTCCCCGACCTCACTTATGGCTGCCAGTTTGTATCTCACATGTCTTACAGGTCTTGACTCACGGTTATCAAATCGTAGCATTCTTGAGAAAGTGTGAAAGACTTTCAATGGCATCGTGGCACGGAAATCGCCCTTCCACTCTCTGCATCCCAGAGTCTACATGTAGCCTCAACTCGGGACCTATACACACCTGCTAAGAATAGCAGCCCTATGTAGGCACGCAGGTCAATCTCATCCATCCTTTTCCAATTGTCTCCATATTTACGTAAACCCTGCATATTTTTCATCTCGTGGATGATTTTTTTCAATGGCTGGTGTGATGAACATGTAGAATGTTGAGGCGATGTCCTGAGCATGGGCAACTTGTGGGCCCTGGGGTCATCCTTATGACATTTTGTGCTGCCATCCTTCCCTGGGATGTCATGTGGTGACAAGGACCTTGTTATTTTGCTGTTCTTTGACAAAAATTTATCTTTCAGCTTGGGGGATTTCTTCTTAATCTGAAGATGAGGCATTGTTCTTTGGGCTGTATTCTTCCCCTTCTTCTTCTTCAGATACCTCCTCCTCTTCTAAATCATTCTTCTCTTGTTCCTCCTGGACACCTGAAGAAAATCTGATCTACGAGCTGTTGGGTCCTGAAATGTGTACTCATGGCTTCAGCAAAGAGAGAATTGTAGGGAATGGCAGGCTGGCACGCTCCCTGACCTCACTCAGGGGCGGTGATTACTCACTGTGCAAAGTCATGGAAAATAATTACCTATTATAACTTCTCAAATCACATCCCTCACATCCCTCACATCCCTCACATCCCTCTCAAAAACAATTGAACCATTTTTCATATTACATGCACAACGCATTGTATGGAAACTTCATTATTGTAGCGAGTATACTTTCTAAGTTACAGTATTTCCTTTATGCATTTAATGAGAATTACAAACAAAATTACATTAGTGTTCTATAGATCACCTCTAACCATTCCCCACATTCTATGTTAGATATATTGTTCCAGAATTTGCTTTTGAACGTGTTAGAGTTTCAGAGGGAAAAGGTCTATTGAGACAAAGCACATTCCTTTGTTGAATTTGGAGAGCACAGGCTTGGATCTTCTCCATTGATTTACAACAGGACGTGAGTTGTTAATCCCCCACTAGTTCTTTCCTTCCACCTCTACAGGTGAGAGGGGGTCTGATTGAAGTTAACCTAACCTGATCTGATCTATTTGGATAGCTCATCGTCAGTTATGGCACTAGGATCCAGACAAGCAGGCAGGCAGGCACAGGCACACACACACGCACACACACACACACACACACACACACACACGCTGGAGTAGGGCAAGATGTAGGGCTACATGACTTGCCACAGGGAGTTTATGTCCTCCACTCACAGTAATTACCTAGACTACTAACGTGTTCACGTTCTTAATGCAGTGGAACATATCACTTTTAAAGGAGTGATATGCAGAAATCACTCCACCAATTCATGGTTACTAAAACTCGAATAGTTTGCCTAACAAAACAAGCAATGTACAGTGCATTTGGAAAGTTCAGACCCCCTGACTTTTTCCACATTTTGTTACATTACAGCCTTGTTCTAAAATGTATTAAACTAATTTTTCCCTCATCAATCTACACAATACTCCAGAATGACAAAGTGATTTTTTGAAATGTTTGCAAATCTATTCAAAATAAAAAACAGAAATACCTTATTTATATAAGAATTCAGACCCTTTGCTATGACACTCGAAATTGAGCAGAGGTGCATCCTTTTTCCATGTATCATCCTTGAGAAGTTTCTACAACTTGATTAGAGTCCACCTGTGGTAAATCAATTGATTGGACATTATTTGGAAAGGCACACACCTGTCTATATAAGGTCCCACAGTTGACAGAGCATGTCAGAGTAAAAACCAAGCCATAAGGAATTGTCCGTAGAGCTCCAAGACAGGATTGTGTCAAAGCACAGATCTATGGAAGCGTCCCAAAAATGTGTTGAAGGTCCCCAAGAACATAGTTGCTAAATTAATCTTAAATTGAAGCATCAAGACTTTTCCTAGAGCTGGCTGCTCGGCCAAACTGAGCAATTGGGGGAGAAGAGCCTTGGTCAGTGAGGTGACCAAGAACCCGATGGTCACTCTGACTGTGCTCCAGAGTTCCTCTGTGGAGATGGGAGAACATTCCAGAAGGAAAACCCTCTCTGCAGCACTTCAACAAATCAGGCCTTTATGGTATAGTGGCCAGACGGAATCCACTCCTCAGTAAAAGGCACATGACAGCCTGCTTGTAGTTTGCCAAAAGGCACCTAAAGGACTCTCAGACCATGAGAAACAAGATTCTCTGGACTGATGAATCCAAGACTGAATTATTTGGCCTGAATGCCAAGTGTCACGTCTGGAGGAAACCTGGCACCATCAATACGGTGATAAAAGTCACCTTGTCCAAGAGAAATTGTCCGAGAGCCAAATACATTTAAACTCCGTTTTTCACAATTCCTGACATTTAACCCTAGTAACAATTCCCTGTCTTAGGTCAGTTAGGATCATCACTTTATTTTAAGAATGTGAAATGTCAGAATAATAGTAGAGAGAATGATTTATTTCAGCTTTTATTTCTTTCATCACATTCCCAGTGGGTCATAAGTTTACGTACATTCAATTAGTATTTGGTAGCATTGCCTTTAAATTGTTTAACCTGGGTCAAGTGTTTCGGGTAGAATTCCACAAGAATCCCACAATAAGTTGTGTGAATTTCGGCCCATTCCTCCTGACAGAGCGGATGTAACTGAGTCAGGTTTGTAGGCCTCCTTGCTCGCACACACTTTTCAGTTCTACCCACAAATGTTCTATGGGATTGAGGTCAGGGCTTTGTGATGGCCACTCCAATACCTTGACTTTGTTTTCCTTAAGCCATTTTGCCACAACTTTTCAAGTATGCTTGGGGTCATTGTTCATTTGGAAGACCCATTTGTGACTAAGCCTTAACTTCCTGACTGATGTCTTGAGATGTTGCTCCAATATATCCACATAATCTTCCTGCCTCATGATGCCACCTATTTTGTGAAATACACCAGTCTCTCCTGCAACAAAGCACCCCCACAACATGATGCTGCCACCCCCATGCTTCACGGTTGAGATGGTGTCCTTCGGCTTGCAAGCCTACCCCTTTTTCCTCCAAACATAACGATGGTCACTATGGCCAAACAGTTCTATTTTTGTTTCATCAGACCAGAGGACATTTCTCCAAAAAGTACGATCTTTATCCCCATGTGCATTTCAAAACTGTAGTCTGGCTTTTTTATGCCGGTTTTGGAGCAGTGGCTTCTTCCTTGCTGAGCGGCCTTTCAGGTTATGTCGATATAGGACTCGTTTTACTCTGGATATAGATACTTTTGTACCTGTTTCCTCCAGCATCTTCACAATGTCCTTTGCTGTTGTTTTGGGATTGACTTGCACTTTTCGCACCAAAGTACGTTCATCTCTAGGAGACAGAACACGTCTCCTTCCTGAGCGGTATGACGGCTGGGAGGTCCCATGGTGTTTATACTTGCATACTATTGTTTGTACAAATGAACAGGGTACCTTCAGGCATTTGGAAATTGCTCGCAAGGATGAACCAGACTTGTGGAGGGCTACAATTTGTTTTTTTGAGGCCTTGGCTGATTCCTTTTGATTTTCCCATGATGTCAAGCAAAGAGGCACTGAGTTTGAAGGTAGGCCTTGAAATACATCCACAGGTACACCTCCGATTGACTCATATGATGTCAGTTAGCCAATCAGAAGCTTCTAAAGCTGTGACATCATTTTCTGGAATTTTCCAAGCTGTTAAACGGCACTGTCAACTTAGTGTATGTAAACTTCTGACCCACTGGAATTGTGATACAGTGAATTATACTTAAATAATCTGTCTGGAAAAACAATTGTTGGAAAAATGACTTGTGTCATGCACAAAGTAGATGTCCTAACCGACTTGCCAAAACTATAGTTTGTTAACAAGAAATTTGTGGAGTGGTTGAAAAATTAGATTTAATCACTCCAACCAAAATGTATGTGAACTTCTGACTTCAACTGTACATGGCTATCAAAACATCATGCCAGGGTAAGCCTGCACAAAACACAGCCCTTATTTTAAGGGTTTCTAAAATCCCTATGTGAAAAATGAATGGTGGAAAAAAAGATTGGAAACATTGTCCTGTTTGACCGCTACGTATCATGGGTATGGTGACACTCCACTGTGAGGCTCTATATTTGTACTTTAGCCAAATTCATTTGAATTGTAGTCATATTATCATTTTCTGAAATCTTTATCTGTTCCGAATTGTCACCCATATTCCAACTTTTAACATCACTCAAATTCGGACTAAAGATTCTTCGGAACATTTTTTTTAAATCTCCAATACTTTGTTCGGGAAAGTGCATCCAAACACAATTTGCACTACATCTAACACTTTACCAGAATCTACCAGCTACACATTCCCCAGCAGTAACTCTCCTCTCCTGCAGAGTCCTGTTGCTAGCCTAATGTTTAATCTGGCAGTGTCGCAAATGGCACCCTATTCCCTTTATAGTGCACTACTTGGTCTGCCCTACCCTGCTCAAAAGTCATACAATATAAATTGAATATGGTGCCATTTGGGATGCAACCAGAGGTATGTTCTGATGGCAGCTGTGTCCCTACTTTACCATACTCTACCTCTCTGAACTCACTAAACTCTCCAGCTAGCTACCTAAAAGCTGTTTTAAGCCTCACAACCAACCACATAGGATTACTGCTGTATCATGCATTCCAATTCAGACACTCACACAGTGCTTGAAGTGGACTGAAATAGATGCTCATTTTGGGTGTCTGTACAAATGTTATTTTGGTGCCAGTGCTCGTCATATTTTTAAGCCATTATTCTATAAAAGGTGCCAGTACTCAAGCAGTATAATATTTGAGGTGTAGGTACTCTGTGTGTACTGGCCCAATTCAAGCACTGCGTACAGTACGGAGTCGGAAGTTCCACACACCAATACTACCACACACAGAATGGAGAATTTTCTCTCTTCTCAATCTTCCGCAGCATGGCCAGAGTTGGTTTGAATATGGCTGGCAGAGAGTAACCAAGTTCAGCACTTTTTATCTCCTAACAAACACGTTTCCTTCCTTCTTTGGAGTATAAACTCTTATAATCTCAGGGCCAACATCTGGTGTGCCACCAAATATCATTAAATGTTCTGAACCGTGTAGAAAAAAGTCATGGCTACTGGAGAGCTGCTGAGGCGACAGACACAAAGAGCACATAGCTGATTCAGCCCCAATCTTACTCTTTCCCCCAGTCTCTCTCCCATCCCTCTCTCCATCTCCATCTCTGCTTCCCACTCCATGTCTGACTTCTTCTATCCTACATTATCCTCCCCCTCTCTCTTCTCTTCCTCCATCTCTCCCTCTCTGTCCGATCTGACAGACACCCACACTCCAATGTGTTCCTGTCCATGCGTGTCATGACTGGGGTTACAGCAAGGTTGTTGCCGTCTATAATGCAATGTTCTGTCAGAAAGGTCAAAGTTCAACGAAAAGAGCTTGTGTATTGGTCTGAATAATGATGACAGTTATATATAGTTATAAAGCAGATATACATTAACTCACCCACTTTATTGTCTCCTCTTCCACACAATGTCTCGCCAGTCCTTAAATCCAAGCCTGTTGTCCTCCATGCAAGCGGGCAGGTCTTTAATAAAAACAGAACAGGAGAGAGAGAGAAAAACAATGTTGAGAGAACATTTAAAAAAAAATAGAAGAACAAATAAATTGTTTTAAGGCAATTACACTGCTCAAGGAATACGAAAACAAGAGACTTAACTCTCAAACCAGAAATGCTTGGTCGGAGAGACATTCAATACTGTAACGTATTCAGCTAAGATGAGTTTCACAAAAAAAAAATCAAACCTGCGCTGTCTCAGTTCTCATCCCAAACGCGGTCCTTTGGAAAGCCGTGAGATATAGCATGAAAGAGAGAACATGCACGGAATCCGCCTCCCCTCCCCAAAAGGAGAAGATAAGAGCAAGCATTTAACTTTAAGCCTATTTGTGCTCCTTGAAATATATAAGGCTGAGGGGTCCTGCAGTCTCTTTGAGGAACTGCTCTCAGTCCCAAATGTCATCAAATCAACAACAAAAATCTAATTTCATGTCACATGTGCCAAATACAAAAGGTGACCTTACAGTGACATGCTTACTTACGAGCCCTTAACCAACAATGCAGTTTTAAGAAAACACCATAAAAACCTAACAGATAAGAATGACAAATGATTAAAGAGCAGCAGTAAATAACAATAGCAGGGCTATATACAGGGGGTACCGGTACAGAGTCACTGTGTGGGGTCACCCGTATCGAGGTAAGAGGTAATATGAACATGTAGATAGAGTTATTAAGGTGACTATGCATAGACAATAACAGAGAGTAGCAGAAGTGTTCCAGAAGTGTTCCAAAGAAGTGTTCCAAAGGGGGAGGGGCAATGCAAATAGTTCAGGAGTCTTATAGCTTGGAGGTAGAAGCTATTTAGGAGCCTCTTGGACCTGCCGTGCGGTAGCAGAGAGAACAGTCTATGACTAGGGTGGCTGGAGTGTTTGACCATTTTTAGGGCCTTCCTCTGACACTGAGCAGTTGCCAGTTGGTGTGCTTGGACAATGTTTGTGGTTGATGTGGACGCCAAGGAACTTGAAGCTCTCAACCTGCTCCACTACAACCCCGTCGATGAGAATGGGGGCGTGCTCGGTCCTCCTTTTCCTGTAGTCCACAATCATCTCCTTTGCCTTGAGGGATAGGTTGATGTCCTTGAACCACACGGTCAAAACTCTGACCTCCTCCCTTCCACTGTTGTGTCATCAGCAAACTTAATGACGGTGTTGGAGTCGTGCCTGGCCGTGCAGTCACGAGTGAACAGGAGGGGACTGAGCAAGCTCCCCTAAGGGGCCCCGTGTTGAGGATCAGACAACGCTGAGCTGTTGTCAATATAGCATTCTCACATAGCATAGCATTCTCACATAGCTGTTCCTTTTGTCCAGGTGTGAAAGGGCAGTATGGAGTGCAATAGAGATTGCATCATCTGTGGATCTGTTGGGGCGGTATGCAAATTGGAGTGGGTCTAGGGTTTCTGGGATAATGGTGTTGATGTGAGCCATGACCAGCCTTTCAAAGCATTTCATGGCTATTGACGTGAGTGCCATAGGTCGGTAGTCATTTAGGCAGGTTACCTTAGTGTTCTTGGGCACAGGGACTATGGTAGTCTCCTCTCCCCTTCCATATTTAATGCACTATGTTTAACCAGGGCTCTGATCAAAAGTAGTTCCCTATAAAGGGAATAGGGTGCCATTTGAGATGCAGACTCATTTTCTACAGGCTGTGACTTCTTTAGTTTTGAGCAGTAAGCAGACTGCCATTACCTAACTGCCATTCAATAGAAGACACGGCAATAAAATACTGTACAACATTCCCCATCAGTAGGAAAGCATACGCAAAGGGTGTGAGGAACGGCCTAAAAAGTGGGAAATCACTTTAATTAAATGTTAGATACAAGGAGAGGAAATGTGGGGGGGAGAAGGGGATTGTGACAGGGGTATGGGGAGGGTCTGGCTGTGACAATGCTGGCTATTAGTAGTGCTCCTTGAGTGTGCCTCTTCTCTGCTCTCCTCTCCTCTGCCCTGCCCTCCTCTGCCCTGCCCTCCTCTGCTCTCCTCTCCTCTCCTCTGCCCTCCTCTGTACTCCTCTCCCTGATGTCTGATGCACCATGTCTGGGAGAAGACAATGTGGAAATGACAGACCCACACAATACCCTGAATCACCAGGGAAATAACATCCATGCACTCGAACACTCACCCCCTGATTAAAGTCCACCCGTCACCTGCCGGAACAGTGATGTGTGCATGCATTCGTGTCCAAGTGTACGTTTCAGTTTCATCCAAACCCAGAACAAATGTGACATTCTGATTAAATTGCCAGTGACTCTTTAAACTGTAATTATATCTCTTTCTATGATCCTGTGGCCCCCCTAGACTCATTTCCCTTCCCACTATGGCCCTCTTCATTACATCACTTGTACTGGGCTAAGCACTGAGGTGGCACTGTGTACATCCCAAATGGCACCCTCTTCCCTATATAGTGCCACTACCTTTGACGCACTTATAGGGGAGCGGGTGCTTTTTGGGATGCAGAACTTCCATCCAAACAGGTGTTAGAAGGGGATGGGCTTCATAGCTGCAACCCCCCCCCATACGCATACATTCACACACCTCCTGGAGCCAAATTAATACTTGTCAGTGAGTGTATGGATTTCACATTAGAGTGTGTGAATTAATTACGTATGCCCTTCAGAGGTCTGCTACACCAGTTTGGGGGCTGACAGCTCCAGACCAAAACTCAAAGCCCTGCATTTACGTTACAAATATACTCTTTCTCTACTGTACATGATGACTCAGTGCTGCACTCATTGGTAAGACTCAACAGATGTTGAGCTTCATGTCATAGTTTCCGTCGTTTCAACGGTTTGAGTAAAGTTTGGTTGATTAAACACCGTTTTTGTAATTTTATCAGTGACTTACTATATTAATCAACAGTATGATACTATGTGAACTGAATTCAGTATATTACTGAATACAGACCCCCACCCCTTCCCCTCCCCCAACACATACACTTTGTGGCCTGATGGACTGAATGGACTGACAGATTTTTCAGATTCATTTTTGATTGTTTTTGTTTGGATGACCATATGGTTTGCCTAATTTGAATTGATGACTTATTGTTTTACCTGTTTATTATTTGGAATTTTAAATTAACTATGGATTCAATTGTAACTTTTTTGAACATTCTAAACTATAATGATTTTTGGAAAAAACAAATAAATTGACCTTAATGGTTGAGTGTCTTGCCTTTTGAGCTGTTTTGCCCTGTAGTTAGTGATGAGGAAACAAAGCTTCCTGAAGCATTGAGCTTTTCCAGCCAATTGTGTCAAAAATGGGTTCATTACTCAAGGCTTTGATCAACACTAGTGGCACCTTCATGACCTGGCCACTGGAAATTGGTATAGAATCAGCTTGATCCCCTCTGTCGGGGATGCTTGGATCTTATTTTTTATATTTTCAGTGGTATTATTAACAAACATGACCACATAAAGACTGGTTCAGCCACTGGTTCGACTGTGATCTGGTAGAGTTACTCCACCATTCGGCGAAAGGCTATGCACACAATTACTCCGGCTGACTGGCTATCGTTCAGGCAAATGAGGCTATCCGGAAGGCCAGTTAGTTCCTTTAAGGAGCAGCTCTCTTTCTGTGGGTCGAACCCCAAGACGTTCTGGACAACGGTGAAAGACCTGGAGAATAAACCCTCCTCCTCACAGCTGCCCATGTCCATTAATGTTGATGATGTGGTTTACTGACAAGGAGCACATGGCTGAGCTCTTTAATCATCACTTCATTAAGTCAGGATTCCTATTTGACTAAGCCATGCATCCTTGCCTGTCTAACACTTCCTTATCTCCCAGCCATCCTAATGCGACTAGCCCTGATACCCTGACTACACCGCTCGCGTCGCGTATGTAATTTAGGAATATATGTTATTCAATTATTGCACCCACACTGCTCACGCGCGCCAACGAGCATCTGCGTTGACAAGGGCTAAAATAGAAGTCATTCTTATTTCTGACACAGATCGCGCTGCAAGTCCTGCCTCTCCCATCTCCACATTGGTTTATAGAAGCAGGTACCCACGTGCCATCTCCTCATTGGTTATAGCCACGTGGGTGATTGAAAGACAAACGGTTTTGCCGGTTGTCGTGGTAATACTACGAAAGTGTAGATGCCAATCACCATATAAGTTCAAAGATGAAAAAGCCTGGGAGGAGAGATGACTAGAAACGATTTGGTTGACTGTTTTATGTGTGGATAAATTGTCGGAGTAGAGGACCTTGTGCATTTCAGATAAAATAACAACTCAATGTTTATATCAAAGGACAAATTAGCTAGCAACAGCAGGTTAGCTAAATAGGACAAATTAGCTAGCAAGTGCAAGCTAACTAGCTAAATTGCCATACATGTTTAATGCTTTTCGACCTGTACCCAAATTACTGTCATTGGGTCAGACTTTGTTTTGATATTTTGACCTGCGTGTCCTCATCGAGTTTGGTGTGGGGGACAAAATCAATTTATGCATGATAGCGCACGCGCGCAGCCGGTTTGGGTTCTGTGTGATGCTCCTCCCTCTTTCCCCCATGCCCCGCTACACAGTTTCTCCCTGCAGATGGTCACTGAGTCTGAGGTGCTAAAGGAGCTCCTTAAACTTGACCCCAAAAATCCATGGTATTAAATTCTTTCTTCTTTAAGGTTGCTGCCCCTATTATCACAGAGCCTATCACTGACCTTTTTAACCTGTTTCCCCTCTCTGGGGAGGTTCCTATTGCTTAGAAGGCAGCCACAGTGTGCCCTTAAATTTAAAGGGAGATCAAGCTGATCCTAACTGTTATAGCCAAATTTATATCTTGCCCTGTTTATCAAAAGTGTTGGGAAAACATAGTCAATAATCAACGGACTGGCTTTCTTGATGTCTATAGTATTCTCTCTGGTATGCAATCTGATATCGTCCCAGGTTATGGATGTGTCTCTACAACCTTAAAGATCCTAAATGTCATCATTGCCCTTGATTCTAAGCAATGCTGTGCTGCTATTTTTATTGACTTGGCCAAAGCTTTTGATACGGTAGACCATTCTATTCTTGTGGGTCGGATAAGGAGTATTGGTGTCTCCAAGGGGCGTTTGGCCTGGTTTGCTAACTACCCCTCTCAAAAAGTGCAGTGTATGAAGTACGAACATCTGCTTTCTCAGCCACTGCCTGTCACCAAGCGAGTACCCCAAGGCTCGATCCTAGGCCCCACGCTCTTTTCAATTTAAAATCAACAACAGGTAGTAGGAAACTCTCTCACCCATTTATATGCAGATGATACAGTCTTCTACTCAGCTGGCCCCTCCCCGGATTTTATGTTATACACTCTACAACAAAGCTTTCTTAGTGTCCATCAAGCTTTCTCTACCCGCATCGAAATGGTACAGTACAATTCTTTATATGATTAAACCACTGATTTGGCGTTGTTGACTCTTCTCATCTGCAGTTAAAATAGACGTACAGGACTGGTGCACTGGATTCTTAATGTCATCCTATTTTAATCACCAAAGATTTATACAAATCTGGAATTATTTTAATCACCAGATATTTGGATATATTTAGAATGAGATTTTTGTTTTAGCATTTTCTCCATGTAGAGTTATGCAGTATTCGTCTCTGTTTGACAGTATAATATTAGTTCATCATAGTACTAATCTTGTCCCATCACATTGTGAGTTTTGCTAATAAATTGATGAGTTTTGCCAATGGTTGACATCAGTTTCACTGATGGGATAAGGCCTTATAGAAAATGCCCCCCCTTGTTGAGGGGGTCTGTAAGGACAGACAGTGAGTTTCCAAAGTAGTGCAATGTCAGTCTAATCTGCATCCCAAATTACAGCCTATACCATATTTATTGCACTATAGCCCTAGTCAAAAGTAGTGGACTAAATATGGAATAGGGTGCCATTTGGGACTCTAAAATGAACTTACTGGGTCTTACTGAGTCATCATAGAAGAGGGTCTGTCTGTGGAGAAGCTTGTTGGGACGGCCAGAGGCTAAATCTAAATCCCCCTTTTCTGTCAATAATTCTCTGCTTTTTCACAACCTTGCTAATCCTCTTTCTGACTCGCCTCTTTTCATCACCACAACAGCTGCCTCAAACAATCAGGCAAAAGCGGTCATGCCATGTGTGTGTGTGCGTCATACTATCTTCATATCGCAATATTTTGATCTATACTGAACAAATATTAAAATGTTAACATGTAAAGTGTTGGTTCCATGTTTCATGAGCTGAAATAAGATCCCAAATAACATTTCCCATATGCACAAAAAGCTTATTTCTCTTAAATGTGTTTACATCCTTGTTAATGAGCATTTATCCTTTGCCAAGATAATCCATCTACCTGACAGGTGTGGCATATCAAGAAGCTGATTAAACAGCATGATCAATACACAGGTGCACTTGTGCTGGGCCACTCTAAAATGTACATTTCTTTCACACAACACAATGCCACAGATGTCTCAAGTTTTGAAGGAGCGTGCAATTGGCATGCTGACTACATGAATGTCCACCACTGCTGTTGCCAGATAATTGATTGTTAATTTCTCTACTATAAGCCACCTCCAACATCATTTTAGAGAATTTGGCAGTACGTCCAACCAGCGTCACAACCGCATACCACTTGAAACCACACCAGCCCAGGATCTCCACATCCTTAACCTGCGGGATCGTCTGAGATCAGCCACCCGGACATCTGATGAAACTGAGGAGTATTTATGCCCGTATTAAAGCCTTTTAGGGGGAAAACTAATTCTGATTGGCTGGATCTGGCTCCCAAGTGGGTGGTCCTATGCCCTCCCAGGCCCAACCATGGCTGAAACCCTGCCCAGTCATGTGAAATCCATAGATTAGGGCCTAATTTATTTATTTCAATTTATCGATTTCCTTATATGAACTGTAACTTAGTAAAATCGTTCAAATTGTTGCATGTTGCATTTATATTTTTGTTCAGTATAGTTGTGGGTCAGTACGCAGCAGACCGAGAGGGAGACAGTAGTGAAACACAGAGGGACATTGAGAAGTAAACAGAATGATAAGTGTGCTCAGCGCCCCCTTAATTCATAGCAAATTGACTTAAAGTACTCCAGCATAGACCATAACATTAACGCCATCGAAAGTCAAGATATCCCATAGTATGGGAACATAATAAAATGCACTGTAAACAAATCCTGAAGTTTGAATAATGGAGCTGAGCCCATAGCTGTACAGTGTGGAGATTATGCATGGAGCTAGCCAGCCAGAAAAGCAGGGAGGCAGGCTTAGGCCTGGTTGTGCTGACTCAGTGTTGGTGTAGTATAGCTGGGGCTTGGGGGGTTAATGCAGCTGGGGGCAAAGGTCTGATCCAGGTCCCATCGGTAGCCATCAGGACTTCAAAGAGTCCAAATGGCCATCTCCACTCGGCTCAGACTCACTGGGCAGCCCAGAAGTCCCAGCTCACAGGTCAAACTTATGTCATCTTTTATGAATCGCGCTTGCATTGATTGTGCCTGAATAGATTCATGAATACAGCCCTAATTCCGTATCACACCGAAACATATGGTTATTTTTTCAAAGGCAGTGATTTCCCGACTTTTATGTAAAAGCGTTTTTTTCTCTCTCTCTCCTTCGCTCCCCTATCATTCTCTCCTCTCTCTTTTCTCGCCTTCAATCTCTCACTCTCATTTGGCATAGAGGGCCACACTCATTTTCCCTTCAGATAGATTTCGTTTTTTTTTTTTGCATAGTGATGAATTATTCAAAGTCCTGCCCATGTGAGCACTGCAATCAACTTACAGGAAGGAGCAGTACACGGAGAGTGACTTCCGAAACTTACATCTCAAAAGGTTTTTGTCTGCCACCTACAATTTATTTCGGATTAGATACCATAGTGCAACACAGTGTAATTGGCTAGGCCTATAGAATGCCTCAATAGAACTACACTACAAAAGGTGAATGGTGTGCATTTACTATGTTACATATTCACTTGCAAATGTGCTATTGGTTTTTTCCATTCATGTATTTCCCAGTTTGTTTATTAATTTATGAATACACATGTTCATCCTTCTAATGATTCCCTCTCACTAGTCTCTATTTCCGTCCTTGTCTTTAAGTGTTGTGCATGTTAGGCACCCCAGCAGAGCGTGAAATTCAGATCCTCCCCTACAGTGGCGCGCTAACGCTGAGTGACAGAAGAGAGACAGAACACTGGAGAGCAATCTCATCTGTCTGAGTCTCTGTCACTCTCAACTCAAAACACTGTGTTTACATCTTCACATAAAGTATAGCTACTGCTACTACTGCTATATAGTATACTAGGCTATGAACAGGGTAGCAAAGGGTCGGAAACTTTCCAGAAAATTTCCGTAAATTTTCCATGGGAAGTTATGCCCAGGGATTTGGGGAATTTTGCTTAAATTCATAAAAACATGTTTTCTTATAACAGTGAACCTTTTTTGTGGGATACACATAAGACAATTCTAAGTCTTGTGGCATATTTTGGTTAAACTATCCCCAATTCAATGGAACTGCAACCCTCTGCATTCACAATGCATTCTTCCATCACATGTACAGTTGATTCTCAAGATCTGGGACAGTATTGAGATGCTATTGAGCCCACACTACTACACTGTCTGAGCCAAGGACTACATTCTTTCTAAGTTTTGATTACAATACTGGGTGGGGCGAATACATTTTATATGACATACATGATTGTTTGTTATTAACTAGTAAATAGTAGCCTACAGCAAAGTGTGTTTAAATCATTTCTAACTTGGTAACAATTCATGCTAGTTAGTTTTTGCTACCATGTCTGTTTTAGCTTGCTTGTGTTCATTCACCTGTTTCCATACAGGTATCATTTTAAAACATTTATCTTACAAAGGAGGAATTTAATCTAACTGCTTAACTATTTATCTGTACATGGAATTTTATTTGTTGTTTTTTTACCATTTTTTACCCTAATCTTTACAGAAAAATGCCACGGGCACTATCTGATGTGTGGATAAATTTCAGTGCAGCTAATGTAGAAGGAAAAGCAGTTGCAAAACCTGTGCAAAATTATATGTGAAGAATGCAACGATCAACCTCTGACAAAAGTCCCTCTACTTCTATTCGAGGTGAAAATTATGAATCAGACACCTTATCGATAGCAACAGCTCATGGTCCTCCTGGAATCAGAAGTTCTTTTGACTCAATGGAGGAACGTAGTCATAGAAATGCTGATGAATGTCCTTCCTGCTCGAGCTGTGTATGCAACTGGTTCACCTCTGATGCTCACAGGCAATGTGTATTGGAAGACATTTCTGAATGTTCTTCGCCCAGCATACACCCCTCCAACCAGACATGCTTTATCTACTCATTTTCTGGATGCAGAGTTCAACAGAGTTCAAGTGAAGGTCAAGCAAATCATAGAGAAAGCAGACTGTATTGCAATCATCTCTGATGGGTGGTCGAATGTTCGTGGGCAAGGAATAATTAACTACATCATCTCCACCCCTCAACCAGTATTCTACAAGAGCACAGACACAAGGGATAAGAGACACACCAGTCTCTACATTGCAGATGAGCTGAAGGCAGTCATCAATGACCTTGGACCACAGAAGGTATTTGCACTGGTGACAGACAATGCTGCGAACATGAAGTCTGCTTGGTCTAAAGTGGAGGAGTCCTACCCTCACAACAGACCTATTGGCTGTGTTGCTCATGCATTGAATCTGCTCCTCAATGACATCATGGCACTGAAAAAAACGGATACACTACGAGAATGCCAAGGAAATGGTTAGGTATGTGAAGGGTCATCAAGTTATAGCAGCAATCTACCGCACAAAGCAAAGTGAGAAGAATAAGAGCACCACATTGAAGCTGCCCAGCAACACCAGTTGGGGTGGTGTTGTCATCATGTTTGACAGTCTCCTGGAGGGGAAGTCTCTCCAAGAAATGGCCATATCAGTCTGACGATATGGACAGCGCCATCAAGAGAATCCTCCTGGATGATGTATTTTGGGAGAGGGTGGTAAGCAGCCTGAAACTCCTGAAACCTATAGCCGTAGCCATTGCATGGATTGAGGGAGTCAATGACATCCTGTCTGATGTTCAGACTGCTTGCAGATGTAAGAGAAGAAATCCGTACTGCCCTGTCCACTTCACTGTTGTTCCAAGCAGAGGAAACTGCAGTTCTGAAATACATCAAAAAGCATGAAGACCTCTGCTTGAAGCCCATACACGCCACAGAGTACATGTTGGACCTCAAGTATGCTGGCTAGAGCATCCTGTCTGGTGCAGAGATCTACAAGGCCTATGGTGTCACTATCGTGTTTCGCCACTTTGGCCTGGATGAGGGCAAGGTTTTTGGGAGTCTGGCGATGGAGATGCAATATGGCAGTCGTGCCAACATATCTCATCAGCCACCTGGTGGAAGGGACTTTGTGGATCTGATGTTCTTTCCCCTGTTGCCTCCATCATCCTGCAAATCCTACCATCAGCCGCCTCAGAGCGCAACTGGTGCTTGTTTGGGAACACACACACCAAAGCATGCAACAGGCTGACCAATACAATATATTTTGTTGTTCAGTGACATCATCCCATGTGAAGAGTCAACACATTTAAAGTTAAATTCGTAACTATAAATATATATTTTTTTCTATTGGAAGGATTTAATCATTTGCAATTATGTCTACTTATGATAAAAGGTTTATGTTTCTGCCTCCATATGATATGGTAAAATATATCCAATACAAAAAACAACTACATTTTAATGGTATTAATATTAATTTGCATATATTTCTGTTAATTCCCATATATTCCCAAGGAACGTTTCCACCTGTGAATATTCCCCAACTATGACCACTAATATTTATTTTAATTTATTTACACCACTAGTAAAAATCTATACACTTGTAATTGACAGAATTAAACAGCTACCAAGGAAAAGTTGTACATATTTCACAATACAACCTTGTCATTGGTAAAGCATCCCACCATTGAGGCTCTGTGACCTGGCCTTGACCTGTGTCTGCATCCCACGGCTTGCCACCCTACCTGCTGAGCAGGGAATGGATGGGCGGACCACCATCTGCTATTCCATCCCCTCAACACCAAGGACGTCTAATGCTAGGACTGAGCATGAAGACCAGGGATGGTCAAAGAAGAAGAAGTGACGAAGAAGTGTCTCACAGTGACAAAGTGTCTAACTCCTATAGAGCTGCACCAGAACTGATAAAGGCCCAGATTGTGCCTTTAAAGGATTCTGACTTTTAGGTGACAGGCTGTGCAAGGCTGCAGTGAGATCAGTCACCAAAACCAACAGTCAGCAGACAAGGCCAATGATCTCCATGCAAATCATGCCTGCTATGAAGCTTGTAGCTAAATTACTAGCAGCTGGTATGTTAAAAGGCATGCAAATATTATTGTTAGAGGAAGAAGAAAGTGTGCTCACTGATTGAGTGAGAACATAGAGTGAGTCCAAAATGGCACCCAATTCCCTATATAATGCAGAGAACTCTGGTCAAAAATAGTGCTTTGTGTTTGGAATAGGGTACCATTTGGGATGCAGAAACGAGAAGGATCGCAAATCAGGACCAATCAAATGCTAACAAACACCATGCCCGCCAATTATTAAACCTCACTCAGACTTAATTCACTTTTGCTTTCAGTCTCCATTAATGTTCCCTCCCCAAACAATTTGGCACAGAGCAAATTTCAGGTCTGCAGAGCGCAAACTTGAATGTTGAGGAAATTCAAATTTTATTGGTCACATACATGTGATTAGCAGATGTAATTGCTGGTGTAGCAAAATTCTTGTGCTTCTAGCTCCGACAGTGTAGTAATATCTAACAAGTAATATCTAACAAATGACACAACATACATTATAAACACAAATCTAAGTAGGAATGAATTAGACTAATATACATATGGATGAGCGATGTTGGAGCGCAATGGACTAAGTTACAGTAGAATAGTATAGAATACAGTATATACATATGAGATGAGTAATGAAAGAAATGTAAAGTGATTATTAAGTGACTAAGATAACGTAGAATAGTATAGAACACAGTATATACATATGAGATGAGTAATGTCAGATATGTAAACATTATTAAAGTGACTACTGTCCCATTCCTTAAAGTGGCCAGTGATTTCTAGTCTATGCCTATAGGCAGCAGCCTCTAATGTGCTTGTGATGGCTGTTTAACAGTCTGATGGCCTTGAGATATAACCTGTTTAACAGTCTCTCGGTCCCTGCTTTGATGCACCTGTACTGACCTCACCTTCTGGATGATAGCGGTGTGAACAGGCAGTGGCTCGGGTGGTTGATGTCCTTTGATGATCTTTTTGGCTTTCCTGTGGCATCGGGTGCTGTAGGTGTCCTAGAGTGCAGGTAGTTTGCCCCCGGTGATGTGTTGTGCAGACCTCACTACCCTCTGGAGAGCCTTACAGTTGTGGGTGGAGCAGTTGCCGTACCAGACGGTGATACAGCCCGCCAGGATGCTCTCGAATGTGCATCTGTAGAAGTTTGTGAGTGCTTTTGGTGACAAGCCAAATTTCTTCAGCCTCCTGAGGTTGAAGAGGCGCTGCTGCGCCTTCTTCACGATGCTGTCTGTGTGGGTGGACCAATTCAGTTTGTCTGTGATGTGTATGCCGAGGAACTTAAAACTTACTACCCTCTCCACTACTGTTCCATCAATGTGGATAGGGGGGTGTTCCCTCTGCTGTTTCCTGAAGTCCACAATCATCTCCTTAGTTTTGTTGATGTTGAGTGTGAGGTTATTTTCCTGACACCACACTCCGAGGGCCCTCACCTCTTCCCTGTAGGCCGTCTCGTCGTTGTTGGTGATCAAGCCTACCACTGTTGTGTCGTCCGCAAACTTGATGATTGAGTTGGAGGCGTGCGTGGCCACGCAGTCGTGGGTGAACAGGGAGTACAGGAGAGGGGCTTGTGGGGTCCCAGTGTTGAGGATCAGCGGGGTGGAGATGTTGTTGCCACCCTCACCACCTGGGGGGTCCCAGTACCCAGTTGAGGATCAGCAGGGGGTGGAGATGTTGTCGATGAACAGCATTCTCACCCTCACCACCTGGGGTCTGTGGACCCGTCAGGAAGTCCAGTAGGTGGAGGTGATATGGTCCTTGACTAGTCTCTCAAAGCACTTCGTGATGACGGAAGTGAGTGCTACGGGGCGGTAGTCGTTTAGCTCAGTTACCTTAGCTTTCTTGGGAACAGGAACAATGGTGGCCCTCTTGAAGCATGTGGGAACAGCAGACTGAGATAGGGATGGCAACATACAGCTCTCACTTTGATCTCAAAACAAGCACATCTACTTGGAACTGCTCATACTGTACCCGAAACACAGTCCAGTTCAAAATAAATGGTACAGATCCATATATGGCCATTTGCATATTGGCCTGAAGCTCTGATTGGTTATGGCAGGGTGTATAAAGTATGGGCCTGAGTGATGCCTGTCAGTGCAATATAATCCTACTCCAATGGGCTCTGCCTACAAGAAAATATCTTGCTCAGTTAGTTTTGCATACTAAATCTTCCATAGTTAATTTTGTTTCACTATATTACATTGGAATTGGTTCCCACCGACACATGGCTTCCGGGTTAAACTGTGTTGCAGCCAGTGTGGCTTGGCTGGGTTGTGTTTCAGAGGAAGCACGGTTCTCGAGCTTCGCCTCTCCCGAGTCCGTGCGGGAGTTGCAGCAACACAAAAAAATAGCATTATCTACAAAATTGGGGACAAAAAGGGGAAAAAAGTACAACATAAAATAAACATTTGTTTTTTTTTAAATGGCTAATGCATTGATTCGATTACTGTTTCCACAGTAGAGCAAAACGTTGATAGTGTCAACTAAAGGGGAAAACTGTAGAAAGTTGAGTGAAGTTCAATCTCGTGCTTATCTGCTGGGGATCATATTTCTTCTGTGCGGAAGTCCGAGGGGAGCTGCACACCCGCTCGCAGCTTAGAGGGAACATTGGTCTCCAATCCATTTCCATCTGTTTGAGAATCCTAGAGAAGCTTACTCAAAAGGAAGAATGTAGGTTTGAGGATTTTCTTTCACTCACATCGGTTGCATCCCAATTGGCATCCTATTCCATATATAATGCACTACATTTTGAACAGAGCCTTATGGTACACTATATAGAGAATAGGATGCCATTTGAAGCGCACACATACTTAATATATTTTATCCCAGATTGATTGGTCAGTCTTTTCAAGTGTTGCCATAGATCTGGCCAATCCTAACGCGCTGCTTCGAAGCGATAATCAATCTGATCGAGCAGGAGAGCTGGGAAGCAGGCGAGGGTGTCTATGATGGTGCCTGTACTGCACCTAAATGTTATATATTTTCTCTCTCCTCTGGTCTGCTGTAGTGTGTGATGATGTCCTATACATAAAGAGGTCACGTCATGGTCGTGCATTTCATCACAGGCGTCTGTGTGGGTGGAGAATCACACTGCTCATTTGCAATCTGGGGAGGGAGAGGGAGAGACTAAACTCCATCTCTCTACGTCAATTTGAAGCTGTACAATCTTTTTTAAATGTAAGATTCTTCAGAGTAACAGGTCTTATGAAATCTCTTGTATAACTCAAATTCCCCCATGACAGGCATAATTTATTGATATATTCCTCACTGGAAATGTGTGTGCAGCAATATGTAATAATTGAGAGGTTTAGTGCATAATGTAATTAAGGATTTCCCCTTACACGGATACACTACTATCTGTTTACAAGACATACACACAGAAACACAAGTACAGGCACACAGGGCACACGCACATGCAAATATGTCACTCCGCATCCATTTCGTCCCTTGATTGCTGTGATTCATTCCACTGCACATTCTCCAGTGTTAAAGTGGTAAAGCGGCCTTCACTGGTTCTAACAAGCAGACCTATAAGCTTGCTGCCAGATCTCAGCAAACTGTTGGAAAAAATGGTGTGTTGACCAAATACAATGTTACTTCTTATAGAGAAGGGCACTCAACATGTACTGCACTGACACAAATGACTGATGATCGGTTGAAAAAAATGTATAAGAAGATTGTGGGAGCTGTACTGTTAGATTTCAGTGCAGCCTTTGATATTACTGACCATAACTTATCTGTTATGGCTTTTCAACCTCAGATTGCCATATCGGGGATTCAGAACTATCTAATAGAACTCAAGGGGTTTTCTTTAAAGGATGCTTCTCTAATGTCAAACATGTAAAGTGTGGTGTAACACAGGGCAGCTCTCTAGGCCGTCTACTCTTTTCTCTTCTTACCAATGAACTGCCACTGGCATTAAACAAAGCATGTGTGTCCATGTATGCGGATGATTCAACCTTATATGCATTAGCAACCAAAGCTAATGAAATCACTGAAACCCTTAACAATGAGATGGCGTCTGTTTTGTAATGGGTGGACAGTAATAAACGGGTCCTGAACATCTCTTAAACTAAGAGCATTGTGTTTGGTTCAAATCATTCCCTAAGTTCTAGACAGCTAAATTTGTTAATGAATGGCTGTTAACTTCTTATGGCTGTGGGCAGTATTGAGCAGCTTGGATGAATAAGGTACCCAGAGGTTCCCAGAGTAAACTGCCTGCTACTCAGTCCCAGAAGCTAAGATATGCATATTATTAGTATATTCGGATGGAAAACACTCTGAAGTTTCTAAAACTGTTTGAATGATGTCTGTGAGTATAACATAACTCATATGGCAGGCAAAAGCCTGAGAAAAAAAATCCAACCTGGAAGTGGGAAATCTGAGGTTTGTAGAATATACATTTTTGTTAAATAAATCCATAACAACGTGTTAATGATGCGCAATTTCACCTGGCATAGAAAGTGTGTTCTCTCGTCAGGACACTGTTGTTCAGAGGAGCTAGCCAACAACACAGCTAACACAATCACTTCAAACTGAAGCTGGATTCTAGCTGCAATTTTGTTTTCTATTGAAATTTCTTTGTATATATCCATAAAAAATATGCCAGCTGATTCATAATTTCAAATGGCTGACAAAATCTGTCTACCCGTCAGTCTCCTCCCAACATGTGCATTACTATGGGACAGCTGGAAATAAAAGTTCAATATTGAAACTATGTTGCAAATGTCGGAGAGACAGACGGTAAGGTTTAAACAATTCTCCTCGGTTGAAAACCAAATGCTAGCCTAAAATAAATTGGAGTTAATGTCTAGATGCTTTTTATAGTGGAGGTCAAGTTTATAAATTGCCTGGCTGGGCTGATGAGGCAGTCGATTGTGCAGTGAGATGGAACAGAGTAAATAGGCATTTAAAGGTCACAGCATTAGCAGGTGGTAACTTGAGGAATGGACACTGGCTGGAATAAGGTTTTAGCCAATCAGCATCCAGGAATAGACCCAACCATTTTATAATTCCCTATAACGCACAGTATAATTAAATGGCTATGAAGTTAATTCTTACATGTTACTATTTTTGAGCTGCTTTTGAAAGCAAAAGTTGAATTGATAACATTGGCATTGTTGAACCCGATTTTCATAATAGCAAGTTAGAATGATGGTTTGGTTAGCTAAACAAAAGTATCTTTGTTTGGTTACCAATGCAATTACCGTAGCTAGTTAGTAAACTAGCTAGCTACGTCAGTGGTTGTTATATTTCTACTGGCAAATGAATACATTTCTGCCAGCAAATATGTTAATTTCTAGCCATGGTATAAAAGGGATAATCAACTCAGCTCTATGTGTTCTCTGGAAAATAATGCAGATCAGAGTGGCAGTGGGTCGTAAACATTTTAATGGTTGAATATTTTATTTACCCATTCCCATTGGATCTGTTTTGCCCTTTAACTACAATTTTTTTTATGCCTTTGAATAGATCTCTAGAAATGAAAGTGATAATAACACCTTGTATTCATAAAACAATTGGTCATTTTACAGGAAATTATTTAACGTGTAGTTTAAGTTAAAGGTCCTGAATAGTCATTCTGAAAAGTACTTTTTCTCTCATGGCTAACTACTAGGAAGTTTGAAAAGACAGGTTGAGTGGGCGGGGCGCATATATCCATGAGCTCACGTTGACTGACAGCTCCTTGAAAAACCTATGTTCAGCAACTTGTTGCAACTTAGATGAAGTGAGAAATTTGGTGATACACAAAGCAACTCAAACAACATTGAAATTGCATCAATAACATACTTGCCCATTTGGCATGTCTCTTGTGATGCGGATCACAGCAGCACTGACGGATGTGTTGACTTGATGTTTGGAACGACCCTTGTGGGGGCTAAATCAGAATTAGTTAGGTAACATAGTTAAATAAGATGTTTTATTTACATAATATGCTTTTGTGAGATACTTGTCATTAGAATGTCTCCTTTTGGACTATACTAGTCACATTTATTGAATATTATTTGAATCCTAAAAAATCCAACGGCCCATTTGGGTGCAATTAAATTCTTAGAGTTCAAATGATCTTCCAACAAAATAATGTTTCAGTAATGCTAATCTTATCTATTTTCAACTACAGAAAACATTTGAGAACAATTGGAGATGGTGGGTGTTGAAATCCTCTCATACTTCTTGAGGTGAAATGATTCGGTTGTGGTTATACACCAAATCCCAGTAATATGTACTTGGAACAGAGACACTTAGATCACTCCATCTGATTGAGAGGATAACTAAATCACAGAGGGACTATGGAGAACAACATATTAAGCCATTAAGTCATTGTGTACTGTTTACAAAATGTATTAAAAGCTCTTTCACAGCGGTACATAGGGGATGCGATTAGGATGGTGTACAGTATCGCATGATGCTATTGGTCTTCCAGGAAGGAGATAAACATGGAGTGGGCGCTAATCACATCTCGGGATATACAGCGCCTTCAGAAAGTATTCACACCCCTTCACTTTTTCCACATTTTGTGTCACAGCCTGAATTTAAAATGTATTACATTTCGATTTCCTGTCACTGGCCTACACACAAAACCCCATAATGTCAAAGTGTCAAAGTATATACTTCTTTTATGTTTACAAATGAATTAAAAATGAAAATCTGGAATGTCTTGAGTCAATAAGTATTCAAACCCTTTGTTATGTCAAGCCTAGATAAGTTCAGGAGTAAACATTTGCATTACAATTCACATAATAAGTTGCATGGACTCACTCTGTGTGCAATAAGTGGTTAATATGATTTTTGAATGACTACCTCATCTCTGTACCCCACACATACAATTATATGTAAGGTCCCTCAGTCGAGCAGTGAATTTCAAACAGATTCAACCACAAAGACATTGGAGGTTTTTCCAATGCTACGCAAAGAAGGGCATCTATTGGTTGATGGGTTAAAGATTTAAAAAGCAGACACTGAATATCCCTTTGAGCATAGTGAAGTTATTAATTACACTTTGGATGGTTTATCAATACACCCAGTCACTACAAAGATAGACGTGCTTCCTAACTCAGTTGCCGGAGGGGAAGGAAACCGCTCAGTGATTTCACCATGAGGACAATGGTGACCTTAAAACAGTTACAGAGTTTAATAGCTGTGATAGGAGAAAACTGAGGATGGATCAACAACATTTTACTTACTCCACAATACCAACCTAATTGACAGATTTAAAATAATTAAGCCTGTACAGAATAAAACTATTCCAAAACATGCTTCATGTTTGCATCAAGGCACTACAGTAAAACTGCAAAAAATGTGGCAAAGCAATTCACTTTTTGTCCTTAATACAAAGTGTTATGTTTGGGGCACATCCTATACAACACATTACTGAGTACCACTGTCCATATTTTCAAGCATAGTGGTGGCTGCATCATGTTGTGAGTATGCTTGTAATCATTAAGGACTGGGATGTTTTTCAAGATAAAAAAGAATGGAGCTAAAGCACAAGCAAAATCCTTGAAGAAAACCTGGTTGTCTGCTTTCCACCAGAGACTGGGAGATGACTTCATCTTCCAGCAGAACACAAGGCCAAATCTGACACACAAATCTTGCTTACCAGTGAATGTTCCTGAGTGGCAGAGTTACAGTTGACTTGAAGATCTATGTCAAAACCTTAAAATGGTTGTCTAGCAATGATCAACCCAACAACCCATTTGACAGAGCTTGAAGAATTTAGAAAACTTAATGGGCAAATGTTGAACAATCCAGTTGTGGGAAGTTCTTAGAGACTCACAGCTTTAATTGCTGCCAAAGGTGCTTCTACAAAGTATTAAGTCAGGGCTGTGAATACTTATGTAAATTAGATATTTCTGTATTTCATTTTCAATATATCTGCAAAAATGTCAAAAAACATGTTTTCACTTTGTCTTTATAGGGTTTGTGTGTAGATGGGTGAGAAAACAAATCTATTTAATCCATTTTGAATTCAGGCTGTAACACAACAAAATGTGGAATAAGTCAAAGGGTATGAATGCTTTCTGAAGGCACTATAAGAGCTGCTTCTTGCACTCACACAATGGCTGCTTTACATGTATGTGTGTGTACTGTATATACACTACATATACAAAAGTATGTGGACACCCCTTCAAATTAGTGGATTCGGCTATTTCAGCCACACCAGTTGCTGACAGGTGTATAAAATCGAGCACACAGCCATGCAATCTCCACAGACAAACATTGGCAGTAGAATGGCATTACTGAAGAGCTCAGTGACTTTCAATGTTGCACCATTGTAGGATGCCACCTTTCAGCCCTGCTAGAGCTGCCCCGGTCAACTGTAAGTGCTGTTATTGTGAAGTGGAGAAGTCTAGGAGCAACAATGGCTCAGCTGCGAAGTTGTAGGCCACACAAACTCACATAACAGGATCGCCAAGTGCTGAAGCGCGTAACAATCGTCTGTCCTCGGTTGCAACACTCACTACCGAGTTCCAACTGCCTCTGGAAGCAACGTCAACACAATAAATGTTCATTGGTAACTTCATGAAATGTGTTTCCATGGCCGAGCAACACAAGCCTAAGCGTCGGTTAGAACACAAGCCTTAGCAACTCAATGCTAAGCGTCGGTTAGAGCGATATATCACGCTTCACGATCTGGCAGTCCGACGGATGAATCTGGGTTTGGCTGATGCCAGGAGAACGCTACCTGCCCAAATGCATAGTGCCAACTGTAAAGTTTGGTGGAGGAGGAATATGATCTGGTGCTGTTTTTCATGGTTCGGGCTAGGCCCCTTAATTCCAGTGAAGGGAAATCATAATGCTACAAATCAAATCAAATCAAATGCATTTATAAAGCACTTCTTACATCAGCTGATGTCACAAAGTGCTGTACCGAAACCCAGCCTATAACCTCAAACAGCAAGCAATGCAGGTGTAGCAGCACGGTGGCTAGAAAAAAACTCCCTAGAAAGGACAGAACCTAGGAAGAAACCTAGAGAGGAACTAGGCTATGAGGGGTGGCCAGTCCTCTTCTGGCTGTGCCGGGTGGAGATTATAACAGAACATGGCCAAGATGTTGAACATGGCCAAGGAACTACATTGTAGTTGTACTACATTGTAGACGATTATGTGTTTCCAACGTTAAGGCAACAGTTTGGAGAAGCCACTTTCCCGTTTCAGCATGACAATGCCCCTGTGTACAAAGTGAGGTCCATGCAGAAATGGTTTGTCAGGATCGGTGTGGAAGAACCTGACTGGCCTGCAGAAAGCTCTGAGCTCAATCCCATCGAACACCTTGGGGATGGATTGGAACGCCGACTGCAAGCCAGGCATAATCGCCCAACATTAGTGCCCAACCTCACTAATGCTTTTATGATTGAATGGAAGCAAGTCCAGGCAGCAATGTTCCAACATCTAGTGGAAAGCCTTCCGATTTTTTTTAGCCCAGTTTTAAATTCGGTCTTAATCAATGCTTCTGTATTTCTCGAAGGTTGAAGGTAGTTAGGGTATAAGTGGGGAATCAGCAGGGATTATTCTCACTCGATCTTTGCTTAACAGATCCACTACACATTTTACTGTGTGCAGCAACAGAGCTACAGGATACACTCATCTCTGTTGCGTTTTTGAACGCCTGTTACTGCCATTTCCTGCAATCTAGAGCAGGTGTGTTGCCTTGCAGTCATTCCGATTCCCATGTAAAATAACATTTTGAGTGACTCAAATGTCACCCATGATATTTGTTTGGTATGGAAATGCTCATCATTTTTGAAAAAGCACTTCCTGGCTAACTACTACTACACAATTGTGCACCCTATTCGGGGACCTGTTTTGGCTCAGGAGTACTACTTTCAACTACTTTCAGCTGAAGTTATACAAAAACCTCCGAAAAATCTCTTTAAATCATGCCAAATTAGTTTTGAACGCTTGTTAAATGCACTTTACATACGCTATATGACTTGACTGTAAGAAACACAAAGCCAACAGGTTGAAGTGATTCTGTACAAAAGCCATCAGCATCCTGAAACAGACACTTTACTGTATGGATCCATACTTAAAAGACAATGATAATGATAAAGACAATGTCAGTGGTGAAAATCAATACAACTTGTGAGGTTTAATATCACAAGTGACAGTCATCCACTGTTGTCTCTGTGTGTGTCGCAAATGGCACTCTATACCCTATATAGTGCACTACTTTTGACCAGAGCCCATAGGGCTTTGGTTTAAAAATAGTGTACTATATAGGGAATAATAGTGTGCAATTTGTGGCATTGTACCTGTCTTTGTCTAAGTGCATGGGATTATGAACAGTGTTGAAAGTAACAAATTATTGGTTGTTTGGTTGACCCAACTGCTGGGTTGCAGGCGTTCCCTCAGTTGGGTCGCTTTTGTTAAAACTACTGGGTTATTGATGCTGGGTTAATGAGATATGACCGAGCGGGTCAGCTCAGAAGACTGGAGGAGTAGTTTATTCATTCCTTTTCATCTGTTCTGTTGTATAGTTATCACATGTTAAGGTTGAACACTGATGTATTTGTAGGTTCAATGAGGCTTACACAAGTGTATGTATTTGGTAAAACAGTGGCAATTGGTGCAGTTTAAGATGAGGGAGGACAACTCTTTATTTTTTTGAGCATGGCCTTATTTCTATTACAGCATATTGGGTGACTGTCATTCATATTCCATTCACCCAGCTCAATATAACATTGATAGATTTAGGCTACTTAGGTCCTCCTGAGTGGTGCAGTTGTCTAAGGCATCACTACAGACCCAGGTTTGATCCCAGGCTGTGTCGTGACCGGGAGTCCCATAGGGCGGCACACAATTCACTTTCATTGCAGCCACATACATACAATATAGCATTATCCCTTTGATTGTTATAGAATTTCTTCTCACATCTATGTGCTCCTCCTCTCACCTTTTCCCTTCGCTTGTGGACTTCAGTGCACAACAGATCAGCTGTCTTTGACTAGGCGAAAAAACCTTTCCAAGCCAAACCTTCATATCATAACCGCTACACACAGCCTACATCATTGTCCCCCTATTATAATGTCATAGTCAACATAGCTACTAGAACTAACATATTAGTAAACCCGCTAAAGTCATGCAGTACAGTCAGCAAGGAGTTTAGCAGTTACACCAGCAGGCCCTGGTGACAATAAATTAATCAAGCCAAAAGCTTACCTTGACTTGGAAGAGTTCCAGTGTTGGATAGTCATAGCCAGCTAGCTATCATTGCATCCCTCTCTGTTTGAGCCGAGTGTTTGAGTAGGCTAAACTAGCTAGCTGCATTCGCTAGCTATATAAGTGACAGTGAAAGTGAAAAAAATATGAAATATAGTTAGTGTTCTAACTTCTCCTTCATTTTTTTAATAAATAATTTTCTTGAACTGTTAAATTATTGTCTTTTTCTCTTTGAGTCAACTACTCACCACATTTTATGAAGTGCTAGCTAGATGCAGTTTATAATTTCAGTACTAGATTAATTCTCTGATGCTATGATTGGGTTGACAACATGCCATTTCATGCTGTAAGAGCTCTGATAGGTTGGAGGATGTCCTCCGGAAGTTGTCATAATTACTGTATAAGTCTATGTAATGGGGTGAGCACCACGAGCATCCTAGATTTTGTATTGAAGTCAATGTACCCAGAGTAGGACAGAAACTAGCTGTCCTCTGGCTACACCATGCCACTACCCTACAGTGCTGTTGAGGCTACTGTAGACCTCCATTGCAAAACAGTGTGGTTTAACTAATTGTTGCTCACATGTAGTGTATTCGAAAAGTATTCAGACCCCTTCCCTTTTTCCACATTTGTTATGTTACAGCCTTATTCAAAAATTGATTAAATTGTTTTTTTCCTACACACAATAACATTTTTACAAATGTATTAAAAATAAAAACCTGAAATATCACATTTACATAAGTATTCAGACCCTTTGGTATGAGACTCGAAATTTAGCTTGGGTACATCCTGTTTCCATTGATCATCCTTGAGATGTTCCTACAACTTGATTGAAGTCCACCTGTGGTAAATTCAATTGATTGGACAAGATTTGTAAAGGCACACACCTGGCAACATAAGGTCCATGCCCCAGGACTGCCTGACATGATGACTCCTTTCTGTCCCCAGTCCACCTGGCCGTGCTGCTGCACCAGTTTCAACTGTTCTGCCTTATTATTATTCGACCATGCTGGTCATTTATGAACATTTGAACATCTTGGCCATGTTCTGTTATAATCTCCACCCGGCACAGCCAGAAGAGGACTGGCCACCCCACATATGCTCTCTCTAATTCTCTCTTTCTTTCTCTCTCTCGGAGGACCTGAGCCCTAGGACCATGCCCCAAGACTACCTGACATGATGACTCCTTGCTGTCCCCAGTCCACTTGACCGTGCTGCTGCTCCAGTTTCAACTGTTCTGCCTTATTATTATTGGACCATGCTGGTCATTTATGAACATTTGAACATCTTGGCCATGTTCTGTTATAATCTCCCCCGGCACAGCCAGAAGAGGACTGGCCACCCCACATAGCCTGGTTCCTCTCTAGGTTTCTTCCTAGGTTTTGGCCTTTCTAGGGAGTTTTTCCTAGCCACTGTGCTTCTACACCTGCATTGCTTGCTGTTTGAGGTTTTGGGCTGGGTTTCTGTACAGCACTTTGAGATATCAGCTGATGTAAGAAGGGCTATATAAATAAATTTGATTTGATTTGATAAGGTCCCACAGTTGACAGTACATGTCAGAGCATAAACCAAGCCATGAGGACAAATTAATTGTCTGTAGAGACAAGATTGTGTCGAGCCACAGACCTGGGGAACGGTACCAAACATTTCCGCAGCATTGAAGGTCCACAAGAACACAGTGGCCTCCATCATTCCTAAATGGAAGAAGTTTGGAACCACCAACATTCTTCCTAGAGCTGGCCGCCCGGCCAAACTGAGCAATTGGGTGAGAAGGGCCTTGGTCAGGGAGGTGACCAAGAACCCAATAGTCACTCAGAAAGAGCTCCAGAGTTCCTCTGTGGAGATGGGAGAACCTTCCAGAAGGACAAACATCTCTGCAGCACTCCACTAAATCAGGCCTTTGTGGTAAGAGTGACCAGAAGGAATCCACTCCTCAGTAAAAGGCACATGACAGCCTGCTTGGAATTTGCCTACAGACACCTGAGAAACAAGATTCTCTGGTCTGATGAAACCAAGATTGAACTCTTTGGCCTGAATGCCAAGTTTCACATCTGGAGGAAACCTGGAACCATTGGTGGTTGCAGCATCATGCTGTGAGGATGTTTTTCAGCGGCAGGGACTAGGAGACTAGTCAGCATCAAAGGAAAGATGAACAGAGCAAAGTACAGACAGATCCTTGATGAAAACCTGCTCCAGAGCACTCAGGAATTCAGACTGGGGAGCAGGTTCACCTTCCAACAGGACAATGACTCTAAGCACACAGCCAAGACAACGTAGGAGTGGCATCGGGAGAAGTCTCTGAATGTTGTTGAGTGGCCCAGCCAGAGCCAGGACTTGAACATCTGCAACATCTCTGGAGCGACCTGAAAATATCTGTGCAGCCATGCTCTCATTCCAACCTGACAGAGCTTGAGAGGATCTGCAGAGAAGAATGTGAGAAACTCCCCCACCAAAATTATTTATTTTACCTTTATTTAACTAGGCAAGTCAGTTAAGAACAAATTCTTATTTTCAATGAGGCAGAACGACAGATTTGTACCTTGTCAGCTCGGGGATTTGAACTTGCATCCTTCCGGTAACTAGTCCAACGCTCTAACAACTAGGATACCCTTCCACACTAGGTGTGCCAAATTGGTAGCGTCATACCCAAGAAGACTTGAGGCTGTAATCAATGGCAAAGGCGCTTCAACAAAGTACTGAGTAAAGCGTCTGAATACTTATGTAAATGTGATATTTCCATTTTCAAGTAGCCTGTTTTTGCTTTGTCGTTATGGGGTATTGTGTGTAGATTGATGAAAACAATTTTAACCATTATAGAATAAGACTAACAAAACAAAATGTGGAAAAAGTCAAGCGGTCTGAATAATTTACAAATGCAGTGTATATTTAGTATAGTTTAAACTAAAAAAGGAGATCTTTTTAAATGTTGAACTATTAAACAGTTTCTGAAATTCACTGAAGAGGATGGTCCTGAGGAACTTGAGGAGTCCTGAGGAGCCTCCACTGTCCTATGTAAATCCCATTGTTGGATGCAATAAGGTGGTATATCTTATTGCGCAATCAGGTGGTATACCTTGTTATAGTAATTAATAAATAATTGTCCTATTATATAATGTGTAAAATACACAACAAAAAGGAATTTGCAGTATATGAATTGGAATTACATTTTGTCTCAAAAGTGGCCAATAAGATCTGTCTCAAAGCCACGCCCCTAATAAGCCAAGCCTCCTGAAAATCAAATAATTGAAGGATTACAGTTATAAAAGACACAGCTGCTAGGTCAAATCATCATGACAGTAAAAACTACCCAAATGATGGTTCAATTAACCCATGATTGGGTAATCCAAACTGACTGGGTCAAGATAACACAGTGTGTGTTCGATCCAATGTTTGCATAGCGCCTGGTTACCAAATAACCTAAATTGCATTGTTTTTAACCAGCATTTAATTTTTTTAATAACTTTTACTTTTAAGCCACTACATTCCTCTCATGAACTTTTCAAATCCCTCCAGTCGGGCTTCCGGGCCATGGATAGCACTGAAACTGGCGTGGTAAAGGTACACTTAAAAAAAATGCTGCGTATAAAACAACCCAATTTGGGTAAATATTGGACAGAATACACGTTGAGTTATTTTGACCCAGACAGTTGGGTCACAAACGACGCATTTCGCAACACACGTTTTGAAAAAGCACGTGATCAAACGAAGCTTCGGAGGTCATTGATGACGTACCTCTGATAAAGTCATACATGCATCGGCATACTGCTTTGAAGTTAGCTGTTTAGCGATTTGGATGCATGCCTCGGAGCGCTGGCATCAAACGTAGCGCCACTACCAGTATGAATGAAGTTAGATGTAATTTTGACAAATTCTTGTCCTAATCCACGCCTGATTATGTCAGCGAGTGAGTGCAAGGTGCTTCATGAAGACAGAAAAAGGGCTAAGTCTCTATTTGCCATTGACAGCCTAGTCTAGATTAGCGACTTTAGTAAATATATCAATGGGATTTGTCTTTCAAAAAAGGCTATACTGCTTTAGCTCGCATTTGGGATGAATGAATCAAATAACAGGGTTGGGAATCAATCTTTACGTGATTGATAATGAAGTCCTCGTCAGTTGAAAGCAAAGCGATACAGTACGTGTCAGGTAACATGATAAATAGGTGGCCCACCCAGACACAGGCGACTGTGGCCCCATACCACACTCTGTTTGATGCACAGCACATTTAACACAATGGTTGTGATACAACAGATGTTTGTGATGCAACAAGAGAGTTTGTCTACACACATTTCTTTACACAACCACTGTGCAGTGTCTCCCACAACTATTGTGCCAAATGAATTGTACGTCAGTTGTACAAATTGAGTGTGTATGTGGCCTGTGATGACTGTAATAGCTGCACATCGTTTTTTACCAGTTCTTTGATCTGTACTGTTTAGTGTTTCAATTGTTTTCCATTCCATTCCAGGTGACATGGCTCTATGGGAGGGGAGGTTAACGGTAAACACACGCTAGTAAGGAAGGGGTTAACACAGGGACACTTTGTTGGCAGTTGCCTACAGTAGCGGAGGGAGAGGTTACATCATAGGCCAGCTCCTGCATCTCGTCACCTGAGGAAATTATCCTCCCCTCTGGGCCAGCATCCAGGAGACGTGCCCCCCCATAAGACAACGTCTGTCTAAATTAGGAACACAGCTAGCCTGCTTGCACAACCCCGCACATGCGCACACACACTCATACAGTGACACAATGCAGCTTTGCATTACAAAAGCCTCCTCTTCATGATGGATCTCATGTTAAAAGCAGCTCAACAAGCTGTCAAGAGCAGCGCCATAGTGCTACAGTATAAAAACCTCCCGGCCGTTACACTACACTACTGCCTCTTCCAGCTAGAGGCTACTGTGGAAAAGAGCAATTGGGGCATCCTCATTCAGCAGCACTGACTATGGCTTGCATCCCAAATAGCACCCTATTCCCTAATTGGCTTTGGTCAAATGTAGTGCACTATGTAGGGAATAGAGGTTCCATTCGGGACGCACAAATGGAAGCCTGTAGTGTGTCATAAAGGGTGTGATCACTGCGCTGGGTTACAGAACTCATAAGTTCTTGTTGAGTTGTCTACAATCAGCTCTGCAACAGAAATACAAAAATCTGTCCCGACACAACATTGCAGGTTTGCAGCAAACCACAAATCAAAACACATGAATAGCCAATAAATAATGTTAAACAAATAATCGATCATTAAGCCTGCAACACCCCCCAATGAAATCCCATTGTATCATCCATACGATGGAGTACATATCAGTGTAAGATTTCATGGCTGGTCACATTTAGACTGACAACATAACAACAAGGTCTCCTTGTAGAGCTATGACTACCACAACCTTTCTAATTATCTCTTTTCCCTCTGTTCCATGAGCGTACTAGCTACGCCACCCGACGCCAGTGCTTCATTTGTAAATTGGGAGGTGACGGAACAAAAAGTGAGAAGGAAAAAAAGTGACCTTTTATACATTTTAAGGTGTTTTCACACCTGGTCCCTTTCAGAAAAGGTTTGGGAACTCAGTGCAGTTCGCTTACATTTTTCTGCAGTGTGAATGTTTCAAAAGAAACTCAGAACTCTCAAAAGAATCCTCGAAGCGAACAGACCTGGAGAGGTCGTCTGAGTTCAGTTCACTTGAAGTCTGTGGTTCAGTTCCCTTTTTTTTGTGCAATGTGAACACAAAGCTCTCCAGGTTCACTTATCATTTTTTCAACACCAAGCACTATAAGCCACTGCAACACCTTTCCCTTGCAATTCCCCCTCACATTTGTGCCAAAAACATGATGTACCGGTTGGTGGTACATTTTGAGTATAAGCTTTTCAATTGAAGCATTATTTAATTTGCAATTCTTCTTCTTGCTTTGATCCTTTTACCAGTATTTTTTTTACATGTAAATAGGATATTTTGGTTATGATTAGTATATCCTATTTTGTAACTAAATGCAAACTATTAGCTTTCAGAATGTATGTAGGGACTACACTGGCTGTCCAATAACAGGATCTGATGGTATGGCTTCTCCTCCACTGTGCATTTACCCAGAGTGCATTGAGTAAATGTTGGAAAAAGATCTGGGTTATTTTCTAAACATTACAATGTGAATGCAAAGGGGACTCAGTCCACACAATGTTTTAAATGAAAGGCAAGGGCAGTGTGAATACAAAGAGAATAGTTATTTAGCTTTTTTTCCCCACCCAGAGTTCACTTTAAAGAGGACTGAAATCACCCTTGGATGACTGGAGACTTTAGCAGACTAATTTTTAATACCTCACAAATGATCGAAATGACTACTTTGACACTGACAAACTGAGGTCAATTAAAAAAAACGACCTTGTCCTGAATCCTTCAATAGCCCAGGCCTAGGTGTGTGGAGACATACTGTAGGAGGAAATTACAGTCCTAAAAAAAAAGCTTTCCAGTTTCACTGACTCATCCAATGATGCGCAGCTCACTCACCAGCGATGGCTGATGTTTTAGCCTACTTTGTAAAACAATACGGTTCGCTCAATAGGCCTATTTGGAAGTTTATAACTTCGTAGCCTATAGAGAGATTAGTTGTATATTTACAGCTGAATCCATTTGCTTTCCAACCTGCATTTTCCAGCGATTGTATTTGAAATATTGCGAAAGGCCTGTGTTTGTCGGCATGCTGTTTACTGACAGATTTGCAGGGCGTTCCCGACTGCAGGTATGCCTTGTGATTGGGCTACACACAATCCACAGCTAGGCTATTTAAAAAAATATACACTGGTCAAAAAAATAAAGGGAACACTTAAACAACACAATGTAACTCCAAGTCAATCACACTTCTGTGAAATCAAACTGTCCACTTAGGAAGCAACACTGACAATAAATTTCACATGCTGTTGTGCAAATGGAATAGACAACAGGTGGAAATTATAGGCAATTAGCAAGACACCCCCAATAAAGGAGTGGTTCTGCAGGTGGTAACCACAGACCACTTCTCAGTTCCTATGCTTCCTGGCTGATGTTTTGGTCACTTTTGAATGCTGGCGGTGCTTTCACTCTAGTGGTAGCATGAGACGGAGTCTACAACCCACACAAGTGGCTCAGGTAGTGCAGCTCATCCAGGATGGAACATCAATGCGAGCTGTGGCAAGAAGGTTTGCTGTGTCTGTCAGCGTAGTGTCCAGAGCATGGAGGTGCTACCAGGAGACAGGCCAGTACATCAGGAGACGTGGAGGAGGCCATAGGAGGGCAACAACCCAGCAGCAGGACCGCTACCTCCGCCATTGTGCAAGGAGGAGCAGGAGGAGCACTGCCAGAGCCCTGCAAAATGACCTCCAGCAGGTCACAAATGTGCATGTGTCTGCTCAAACGGTCAGAAACAGACTCCATGAGGATGGTATGAGGGCCCGACGTCCACAGGTGGGGGTTGTGCTTACAGCCCAACACCATGCAGGACGTTTGGCATTTGCCAGAGAACAACAAGATTGACAAATTTGCCACTGGCGCCCTGTGCTCTTCACAGATGAAAGCAGGTTCACACTGAGCACGTGACAGACGTGACAGAGTCTGGAGACGCCGTGGAGAACGTTCTGCTGCCTGCAACATCCTCCAGCATGACCGGTTTGGCGGTGGGTCAGTCATGGTGTGGGGTGGCATTTCTTTGGGGGGCCGCACAGCCCTCCATGTGCTCGCCAGAGGTAGCCTGACTGCCATTAGGTACCGAAATGAGATTCTCAGACCCCTTGTGAGACCATATGCTGGTGTGGTTGGCACTGGGTTCCTCCTAATGCAAGACAATGCTAGACCTCATGTGGCTGGAGTGTGTCAGCAATTCCTGCAAGAGGAAGGCATTGATGCTATGGACTGGCCCGCCCGTTCCCCAGACCTGAATCCAATTGAGCACATCTGGGACATCATGTTTCATCATTTTGACTTGTTTTAACCTCTTACATCTATGGGGCGCTATTTCATTTTTGGATGAAAAACGTTCCCGTTTTAAACAAGATATTTTGTCACAAAAAGATGCTCGCACTCTGACGTGTCCAAAACTACCAAGATATTCTCTGTGCGTGCCCTAGAACGTGAGCTTCAGGCAAAACCAAGATGAGATGGCATCCAGGAAATGAGCAGGATTTTGAGGCTCTGTTTTCCATTGTCTCCTTATATGGCCATCCACCAACGCCATACGTTGCACCACAGACTATCCAGGAGTTGGCATTGTAATGCTTTAGTCCAGGTCTGGGAGGAGATCCCTCAGGAGACCATCTGAGAGCCACCTCATCAGGAGCATGCCCAAGCGTTGTAGGGAGGTCAAAACATATTTTGAAAATCTGAGATGACGTGGAGGCCACACACACTACTGAGCCTCATTTTGACTTGTTTTAAGGACATTACATCAAAGTTGGATCAGCCTGTAGTGTGGTTTTCCACTTTAATTTTGAGTGTCACTCCAAATCCAGACCTCCATGGGTTGATAAATTTGATTTCCATTGATAATGTGTGATTTTGTTGTCAGCACATTCAACTATGTAAAGAAAAAAGTATTTAATAAGAATATTTAATTCATTCAGATCTAGGATGTGTTATTTTAGTGTTCCCTTTATTTTTGTTGAGCAGTGTATATAAACTATGAATCCTCTGTGGCTAAATTATAGGCCTACTCCTGGAGTAGTAGTCGGAATGATTTCATTTCTTTCTGAACAGACAGGAGTAATTCTATAACTTTGGCAAATGTATTTCAATTTATCACGGGTGCTGCGGCACCTCCAGCACCCTTACCGCGGCTATGATTCTATACCGAAAAAAATGATGAAGTGCAACACTGGAGAGATGAGAGTTGCAGGGTCATATCTATCAGAGGGAGAGAGATCATAGAAAGTTCATCTCAGTCTAGTTCTGCGAGAGATACAGGTGCGCTTCTCTCTCTCTCTCAACACAGCAATGGCCATGCGTTGGTCTACATAGGCAACAATGTTGCTCAAAACATAAAGCTGGGCCGGTCCAACACGAATCAATTCTTAGAATATCGGGCAAGTTGTCACATGACGATTTTTTTAGGGGCAGCAGAATTACACAGGAGTCAACTTGAATTAACTCTGATTGCTTTTATTGGAATTTTCACATTGCAAAGGAGATTTTTTTTTTTAAATGCCACAAGAGGTACCGGATCCTGACAAATGAGTTCCGGATCGAAACAGTGCAGACCTAAGAGGTGATGGATTCTGTTCCGGCAGGGTCAAACTCAAATTAAGCACCACCCCTCCCCCATCATGTTAATCATGTTTATTGACTTCTGCTTTAAGGGCAATTAGAGGATGTTGACACACCGGTGCCCTGTGGTCTGCTTCATAATGTGATTCTGTATGAATCGATATATGCCATCGACACCAAACGCTCCTTGTCAGCTATCTTATTACCCAGACAACAAAGCCCCAGATACAGTTCCACACTTAGGGTTACACCACTAACAACCGCATATATTTATATGTGGTGGTCTTGTTGTTATAGCTTGTCTTGTACTGTTCTTGAAACCCAAGTGAGGGTACAAACACAGCATGTTGCATAATAACACAATTATACTAACTAACTGGCTGACTGAGCTGCTACAATAGAGAATTTTTATATGGTATAGCTATGGAAAATTCTTAATCATGACTGTGAAAGAAGTGCTAACTGGCTGTAGGATTGCAAAATACCAGTAACTTTCCCAAAAGGCCTGGTTTTCAAATAATTCTGGTTGGATTCCTGGAATTTTTCCACTGGGATTTGTAGAAAACAGGGGATTTTTGGGAAAATTACAAGAATTTTGTCAACCCTCCCTGTATGACAACTATGTCCACAAGTAGCTGTAATAATTATATGAAGTAAGACAAGGTGATGAGTGAATATCACTGAGACAGGCAGAGAGACACACAGGGACCTTTAGTAAGTGGATTTGAGCATTAGAGAAAGCTGCCAGGGTAAAGGTCACAGAGCCAAGGGTTTTCTACTGTGACTCTCTCTGACTGTTGTAGAAAAGCATTTGTTCCCAACATGGAGGTCTGATCAGTCTGACTGACAGACACAAACACACACAGGGACTGTCTTAAGACATAGGCTTTAGCTCGAAGGGCTAACGAAGTTGCTTACATATACAGAAGGCTAAAGTGCAGTATCCAGAGAAGAGAGATAACCACTGTGATAGATAAGCCAGTTGACATGTTTCATGCTGACCGTACAATTACTCTGACACGGCATCACAACAACATTATGAGTTACCAATACTTCGCCTTCCACCTTTATCTGTTTTACCTACTCAGCACAAGGCCTTCAAGGTCCCAAACAGTCATTCTGATTCCCATGAAAAATACCTTTTTGAGTGACATTTTTTTAGTGATATTTTTAGGTGAAAGAAATGCTCAAAATGTCAAAAAGAATTCTCTCTCAAAGCTAACTACCAGGACGTTTGAAAAGACAGGCTGAGTGGGCCTTGACTGACAGCTCTTTGAAAAAACTGTCAAAAACCTTGGATGAATTGAGCAGTGATGCAGTAAAATCATCTCAAGCTAATTTAGTGATACACTAAGTAACTCAAACAACATTGAAAAATTGAAGAAACTTGATAAAATGTAGAAGCAACAGACATTTTCCAAACTTTGGTCATCATACTTTGATCTGGTTTCATCCAAATATCATCCATGTCATGATTTTGACTGTTCATGACCTTTCAGACCTTGAACGTGATCTAATTTAAGATTGACTGCATTATCCTTTTCCTGCTCAAATGTGGTGTGTGTGTGCGAGAGAAAGAGCTGATTAATGGCTTGATGCCCACAGAGTGAGCATTCACAGCTGAGGTGGACATTGTTTGCATATTCTTAGGATCTGAAACTAGCAGCCCTCCTGTTGCCAGATCAAGTCCCTCATTTTTTGGCGCACCTGACAGAACTTGAATGGGCAACCTTTCAGCTTCAGGTCACTCTCCTTAGCAGCTGGTGTACCTACCAGGTTAGCTACAGGGTTAATAAAAAGGTTTGAAAATTAGCGGTCAGGGCTGGGTGTCTAAGGCTCTACACGGATTGTGTTAGGGTTCGTTCCTTACGTCCTTTGTCAATCATTGGTGAAATTAGCATTATGACAATATCTTTCATTAAATCATTCAACAACCTTCATTAATGCAATTGCAGACAGAAGTTGACAAGCAGGAACATAGCACGCATGTTTCTGAGTAAGTTCCACCTCAAACAAAAGGTCTCAAGTTGTTTTATTAAACCGAAGTCCCGCCTTAGTGATGTCACTGACGACATCATTACCTTTTTACTCCTGAGACCAAAACCCTGCATCCATAGCTATACAAACATAGAGTTTGTGTTTTATCTAAAAGCTAGGCAATAAATGTCCCCTCCCCAAAGTTGATTTATTGTGGAATGTCTGAGTAGTCTCTTATCTCCCACACTCCCCATAGAGAGTTCTGTCTCAGTCACACATTGTGAGAGAGTGAGTGAGTCAGTGAGTGAGAGGGAGAGAAAACAACCGTGGAACAATTCTAAAACTATATAATGAATATATATATATATATTGTTAATCTGTAGTCTAGGACCCTATAAATGGGGTCTTATAACCCCTCCCCTTCTATTAATATAACATAAGCATCATCAATTATTCTAATACATCCAACATTTTGTACAGCCCCAAATCATGACCGCTAGGTGGATCCTGACAATTGCATCTCTGTTCTGCCACCTCTGGATTCTTGGCCGTCCTAACCCTATGGGAGGTCAGCTCCTGCTCAGCCCAGTCAAACATCTCTCTGTCCTGGCAGCCCGAGGGTGAAATCAGCTTCGCCCGATGCTATGACAGCAGAGTCCCTGCCCATCTTCTAAAAACGTCTGGAACCATACCTCTTCAAGAGTATCTTAAATAAGACATATCAGTTAGTCGTATCACCCCTTGTCTTATGCACTTGTATTTTCCTACTAGCGCTGACTATATTGAGAAAACATGTAGCCTACTTACCACGACGGTGATATGTTGTTGTCTCGCCTAGCTATCATAAGATGACTGCGCTAACTGTAAATTGTTAAAAGCGTCTGCTAAATTACTAAAATGTAATAAGGAGCGAGGAGTATCCTAGCAGACCAGGCTAGGAATGTTTCCCCTGCACAAAAACAAATGCAGAGTGCTTTACGGAACAACTGTGTCAACAAGGAAATGCATATGTTGTACTTCGGGCAACTGGGTTCAAACACGCACAAAACACAGCATACACGCTTTGCCTTCACACAAAAGCTTAATCCTATGCCAGCTGTTACGAGTTATTTTTCGCATTGCACATTTTTTTATTGTAAAGCCATTTTTTTTTAGATATATTTTTGAAAAACATGTCTTTATAATTTATTCATAGTGGTTTAATAAAAATGTATAACTGTTGCTTATTTAATATTAACATACTCAGATAGGTCCATTTGAAACAGTATTATTTGCAATAGTTCACACCTCCAATTGCAAAACACATAAGGCCTATCCCAAAACTAAACCTTTGAAAATAGAAGCTTGACAGAGTTGGCAATGTCATGAGAGAGATCTATCCAGAACCCAAGGATGAGATTCTAATATACGTCCCAAATTACATGCTATTCCCTGGCTCTGGTCAAAAGTTGTGCACTAAATAGGGAATAAGGGTGCCATTTGGGGATCACCCTTAAACAAAAAGCCCTGGCATGTCAGTGCTCTCCATGGCAGTATACTGATTACCCTGACTAAGCCAGTTTCTGCTGCCTGTGCATGCTCTCTCCTAGATAGTCCCATCTCTGCCAGCACCACTGAGGGCTTTTGGGTGTCTTTGCCAGTGCCAGTATTTCATGCTTTCGACATGCAGGCTTTCAGTCTGCTTTTCCAGCTATAGTGTGGAAACACATTGGGAAACAGAGCGGAGCTCCTCTTCTTCTCTCTTAGACTCATTACAGTACAAACGCACACTTCTCATTCATAATAAATTGATACATTTCCTTCTGAATGAAGCAATGTCGTTCATTTAGTTGAATTCTGGTCTGCTGTGCATTTGCCAAAATGTGTCAGTTTGTTTTATTGTTTGATGTACCAAAGAAGGGGGGAGAGGATATAAAATAAATTAAAATAAGGAAATACATCTTAGAAGCATGACCAAAAAAAGTTGAACTCTACACTGTCAAACATGTCCTGTCATTTTTACAGTAAATTACTGGCAGCACAGAAGCCGGTATATTTCTGTAGATTTACAAGACCTTTACTGTAACACAAATTTACTGCATATTATTGGAACACCAATAACATGTTGTATTTCTAGAATGTAGAGTGCATTAAGGGAAGCACAGTGGTAAATTAACTGCTTTAGATTGACAGTGCAGGTAGCTAGTGCCAACAAAAGGGACTATTTCTGTTACATGTATTTGATATTGATATTTTAATACCTATTTTGTAATTAGCATTTCACTGTCTGGAACTACAATTCATGTAGCCTATTGGTGACAGAAAACACATTTACTTTGTATTATTATTTCCAATACAAATGTATACTTGCAAGTAGGCCGCTTAACTAGAAAATTGATTGGTAACGGTAACATAATCTTTTTACTTGCTATGACTGTGGTATATTCTTGTTGACCTTAGCTTAATACATTGACTGTAAGTCGCTCTGGATAAGAGCTTCTGCTAAATAACCAAAATGTAAAAGGAAAACTTGCAAAGCACACAGCTGGGTATGATTCTAATGAGCACCAGCCCTAAACAAGGCCAAATTTGATGAAAATACAAATAGTTTGAAGGCGGGGCTAATTAGAATAATACCCAGAAGTGTGCTTTGCAAATGTTAATTTTTCACATTGACGTTTTGGTCATTTTGCAGACACTGTTGCTCAGAGCGACTTACAGTCAGTGCATCATCTAAGTTTGACAAAAAAATACACTGTTATGTGCCTTTAACTGAGGCGTGGCTTCTGTCTGGCTACTCCAACATAAAGGCCTGATTGGTGGATTGCTGCAAAGATGGTTGTCCTTCTGGAAGGTTCTCCCATCTCCACAGAGGAACTTTAGAGCTCTGGCAGAGTGACCATTGGGTCCTTGGTAACCTGTCTGACCAAGGCCCCCCTTTCCCCGATTGCTCAGTTTGGCTGGGTGGCCAGCTCTAGGAAGAGTCTTAGTGGTTCCAAACTTCTTCTATTTAAGAATGATGGAGACCACTGTGTTCTTGGGAATCTTCGATGCTGCAGAAATGTTTCGGTACCCTTCCCCAGATCTGTGCTTCGACACAATCCTCTCTGACCTCTACTGACAATTCCTTCAAACTCATGGCTTGATTTTTGCTTTGACATGCACTGTCAACTGTGGGACCTTATATAGACCGGTTTGTGCCTTTCCAAATCATGTCCAATCAATTCAATTTACAACAGGTGGACTCCAATCAAGTTGTAGAAACCTCAAGGATGAACAACGGAATCAGGATGCACCTGAGCTCATTTTCGAGTTTCATAGCAAAGGTTCTGTATAAGGCATTTCTATTTTTATTTTATTTTATTTTTATTATTATTTTACACCATTATGACTTTGGTCATAATATTTCGATCTGTTTTCATCCAAATATCATCAGATTTAGTGGAAACATGATTTTGACTATTCATAACGTTTCAGACACGCTGTCTCTGATCTGTTCCTTATATCCATTCTTATTTATGTGGCACTACTACCACATATCAGTTAACTGGAACAGCATTCTCACTAACGGGTGCAACAAGTAGCAATAAGGAATTCCCCTTGACCACGCCCACAAATTGGGACAACAAACATTCTTTCCCATTTGACCCCCAATGTAAAAGAGCCAACTTCGTTGTCAGTTGTTGTTAGAAATGACAAAACAGGCCGAGAAGCTGCTGTAATTTTCAATGTACATGTAACCAGGTAAACAATCCTGACCTATGGTTTACAATGCTCCCACGTAGGGAACTAGACCTTTCGCGAAGAGCCCTGTGGATTCAGGCTATTCAGATTGGGAAATGTGGGGACCTGGCTCTCGAGTGGTGCAGGATTCTAAGGCAATGCTTCTCAGTGCTGGAGGCGTCACTACAGACCCTGGTTCAATTCTAGGCTGTATCACAACCGGCCGTGATTGGGAGTCCCATAGGGCGTCACACAATTGGCTCAGCGTCGCCCGGGTTTGGCCGGGGTAGGCCGTCATTGTAAATAAGAATTTGTTCTTAACTGCCTTTCCTAGTTAAATAAAGGTTAAATAAAATAAATACAATATTTGTTATGAAACTACTACCACATATCACTTAAATTGGTAGGGCACTTTCACTAACAAGTGCAACAAGTATAGCCTCTTACAAGGCACACCTCAACATGCGTTAATGAGCCACAACACCACCATGCAACACACAGAACGTTTTTGGCACTCCTAAATTACAGTATCAAACTGAATTACAGTAAATTACTGGCAGCACAGTAGCCAGTAAATAAATGCAGATTTACAGGAAAATATTTGTAAATTCCAAAAACATGGTATGGTAAAGTATTTTGTGGGTGTGGTACTGAATTACAGTAAATTACTAGCAGCACAGTAGCCAGTAAGTAAATTACTGTAGATTTACAGGAAAAATCCCCCCAAAATATGGCATGGTACTGTATTCTGTGGGGTACAGCAATCTCACTAATGGGTAAACAAATATAGCCTCTTGTAAGGCACACCTCAAAATATGTTAATGAGAGACAATTTTGCTGCCGACAATATTTTCCGACAATGCACCATAATTCACTGTATGCTGTTGTAAATATACAGCAAAACAGATACTACTGTATTGTAAAATTTTTAGTAATTGCTGTAGCGGAATGCCATTAAGCCCCCATAATGCATTGCTCTTTACAATACCTTAATAGCATTATGGTAAAAGTGTTGCTGTAAATATACAGCTATTTGTTACAACATGAAGGACAAGTTGCATATTGTTTTATGTAGCCACCACTTTCCTTTTTATGTTTAACAACATAAAAAAAACGATCTGAATGTAGAGGGGTATTTGCAGGTATCCTATTTCCAGCTGATCAAACAACACTTCTCGGAGCAGTGCCCATAGCAGTGTTTTCTCCATAAACACTTCCTGTACATTGCTGAGGTGTCAGAGCTAGGACGAATTGAAAAGATAAAGGAACAGGTGGCGTTTAAATTGAAACAAATGCAGCCAAATTCAATTTGCATTCTAAGAGCCTGTGTTTGCTCAGTGCGTCAGCAGAAGCTGTTTGGTCAATCTTGTCACATACGTACATGTAAATACACGCAAGCATACGGAGGCGCACGCGCACACACACACACACACACACACACACACACACACACACACACACACACACACACACACACACACACACACACACACACACACACACACACACACACACACACACACACACACACACACACACACACACACACACACACACACACACACACGCGCACTCCTATCCTGTTACAATGAGCTCAGCCTATTAGACAGCCAGCTGGCAGCCTCACAGATCAGCACTATAGAATCGCAGAGACACAACTTGCGAGTGCACAATAACACACCGGTGGGAGCCCCCTTCTCTTCCTCCCCAGGCAGGGTGTGTGCGTAAGGGTCAGCCCTGTGGTGCCTCATGGCCCCTCTCACACAGCTATGACATTACACAGAGCTGCATGGGGACAGAGAAGGGACAGCAACCAGCATACAGCCTGGCTACACAGACGCTGTCCATGGTGCTGATCTCATTCCTCAATGGAGCTGCACACACTGATATCTCTCACACAGTGACGCGTTCATTCTCCACACACGCACACGCACACACTCACGCACACACTCCACCATCTGTCAATACACACATTCCATTCACACTGATTCTTAGTATTCCGGGCATTCAATTGAATTTGATATGCTTCACTATAGTGTGTGTAAAATTATCATATCTCTCCTTCTACAAATTGAAACTGAATTCTAGACTTATCGGTATCTATCTTGATACAAATGTAAGGATTAAAATAAACTAAAAAGGGAGATATTATTTTACTCAATATTTGGGCATTGTGACCTCAAAGCCTCCTCAGTAAATTAATTGAAAAGCAGTTAAAGCTGGCTAATTCTACAATAGTCCGTTGCTCAAACTCAGGACACACACACACGCACACACACACACACACACACACACACACACACACACACACACACACACACACACACACACACACACACACACACACACACACACACACACACACACACACACACACACACACACACACACACACACACACACACACACACACACACACACACACACACACACACACACACACACAGAGACTGATGCCTGTCCTCCAGCTGTCTCGCCATTTTGTGCTCAATTAGCGACACACACATACACACACCCAAGCCCCGTCGCTCGTGACCTTTCCCTTCCCACTAATGAAATGACTAATAAATCCAGACATCACCCAAGCCGCCCCTCTGACCAAGGGTGAGGGTCGAGAGAGAGAACACAGGAGTCTTTATCAAGGGGACTTAGGTTGTGTCCCAAATGGTACTCTATTCCTTATATAGTGCACTTACAATGGGCCCTGTCAAAAGTGGTGCACTATATAGGGAATAGGGTGGCACTTGGGGCACAGACTTAGAATGGTGACTAATTCTCTCCTGGCCCCATGTTGTTGTTGGGAATGGAGGCAGTCTTGGGGGGAGGGGGCAGGTATGTTTTTGAGTTTGCACCTAAAAACAGTTGGAAAATGCTTGTGAAAAACCAATCACCAGTATCTCAGGTGCATGTTGTGTGTACCACGTGTTCATAGGTTGTTGCACACGACCCCTACGCTACCTCACACATACGCACAACAAGTGCAATAACAAATAACAAAATGTGCCTTCAAGACCACTTGATTAAAGGCTGTGAGAGTCAGGCAAGAGACCTGAACCAGAGTTGTTCATTAATACAATAGTGAACAAACAACGTAGAAAAATGTTTTGCAACAGAAAACGAAAATAAAAATTTCTTATTAGGTCCATCCCTGTTTTGACCTGTTTGCTTGATATAGGGTCAGTTAACAATGCATGGTAATCTTAAACCACAGCTGGAGATGGGAAGCAGGCTAGGAGCGTGAGAGAAGTCCATCAGCAGAGGTGCATCTCAAATGGCACCCTATTCCATATAAGGCCCATAGGATTTTCCGGTAGAAATGAGTGCACTGTATAGGAAATAGGGTGCCATATGGGACGTAAGAAGACGGCGCCACAGGGAGAGATGTTAAATACATCTAGGCTCATGGATCAGGCAAGCCTTCGTCCACTACACCCCCCATCCATCCATCCATCTATTGCTCCATCACTCCCTCCATTAATTTATCCATCCATCCTGGGCATTAGAAAATAGTATTTTTGGCCCAGCTCCCTCGCTCCCTGCCTCTACTCCTTGGCACTGGACTTGTTTTGGCTTCAGAGCACCATTACACCCCTTCCTCGCCTCCCTTTTCCTCCACATTCACCTCCCCCTCTCGGTAGCCAGTTTACAAGCTTAGTAATGAATGGAATAACTTCATTTTGTTCTAGTTTACTTACACTTCACTGGCTTTAGGTTTGTTTTGGTTGGAGGCAAGCGAGGCAGAAAATGCTCGAAGATCAATGCTGATCACAGTTGATTTATCCTGTGATTTCAGTAATCCTACAGACTTCATTTGATAAATGATTATCTGAAAGCCAAGAGATAATCCTGGAATTAATGCAAACATGACATTCTGTTGAGTTCCATTTGAATTATTGTTTGAATTGAATTAATTCCGATACAAACATGATTAAATAACAAGCGGAAGGCTTTAAAATAATAACACATGCCAGTGTGGCACAGACAATTAGGCACAGATGATACAAATGTTACTAAGGATCAAGAGAAATGAATTGGCATGGACTAAATACTATGCTACACTACAGCGAGAAGTAAACACAACATCAAAGCTTTGTTAGGCTCACCATTATTTCTCAACGTCTTTCACGGAGAGGAAAGAACTGAGTTTAGTAACTCGAGTAAAACGCCTGCGCGGAAAATAATATATCAGCCCACTAAAACCTGAATCAAAGCTTTATCTTCACGTCCGACATAACTTTCATCCAGCGTTGGCCCAGTCCAGACTCATTGATGAGCAACAGATCATAATGATCTAGTTTTCCACATCATCGTGGCTTGAGCTTGCCAGAAAACTGGAAATAATAGGAGTTATATTTCTCTCCAGTAGGATGTTGTGCGATTTTGTTTTAATCATTATATTTCATTTTGCATTTAACCTCCAAATCCTGACACACCAAGCACTTCATACCAAAATGTACACACACACACACACACACACACACACACACACACACACACACACACACACACACACACACACACACACACACACACACACACTATCGCCACGCCCAATGGCGTCACACACACACGCCACGACCATCTGTCAGACTGTAGCTTCCTCCCGCTCCCTCTCTCTCTATGTCCTGCTGAGATACACACTCACTAATGATTCCATAACTTGGTTACCGCCTCTTTACGGTGCTTAGCAAGCTCCATCACTGCGGCTATATAAGACGCTCCGTTAGCACGTTGGTGGGTTAGCGTGCAGAGTAGAGTGATCAGCTTGACAGGTCCACTGAGTCTTCATTACACAGAATCGCCGAGATTAGCCAGGCCTGGGTCATATTCATAAACAGTCTAAGATAGGAGTGCTGATCTAGGATCAGTTTTGCCTTTGAGTGCATAATGAATACGATTACATGCACAGGGGGGGACCTGATCCTACTCTGAGACGCTTTTTGAATATGAGCCCTGGGCTGTAGCAATGATACCTAACCTAACCCCCCCCTCTCTCTCTCTCTCTCTCAACCCTTGTTTTTATTTTTTACAACTGTCTGACATTCATCTACCTTTCCCTCTCTCTCTAATCTCTCATTCCCCCATGCATTGATTACATGATGCTTGTCAACCTGAGCTTGCAATTAACATTTTATATGTTCATTCTGTGAGACATTTAGTTTCTGATTTTGCTGGGAAATGTCACATGCATAACAATGGAATTGCCCCTCCCTCCCTTTTTTTCTGTAATGTTGACAAGTACAGTAAAGGCTATCATACTGTACATCGCTCTGCTTCAAAGTCCTATCTGTATTCCTTGGTACTAGCTATTTTTACACAATTAGTCAGCCAGTCATAAGGCTTCATACCACCTGGGAAGACATATCACAGGACCACAAATAAGCAAACAAAACAAAAGCATTCAGCTGGATTTGACTAAAGACAGAGAACTCTAGCCAATCTGGCAACACAGCGGATTATTCACAGTGAGCTGAATACAGAGGGGAGAGGGAGGGAGGGAGGGAGGGAGGGAGGGAGGGGAGGGAGGGAGGGAGGAGAGAGAGAGAGAGAGAGAGAGAGAGAGAGAGAGAGAGAGAGAGAGAGAGAGAGAGAGAGAGAGAGAGAGAGAGAGAGAGAGAGAGAGAGAGAGAGAGAGAGAGAGAGAGAGAGAGAGATTAAATCATTATATATGGCATACATTGTTTGTCTCCCAATTTGCAAAGCTCATTGGAGGACTTGTAAAAGCTACAAGACCATAATCAGCCAAGGAGTGCGGGAATGTTTGCATGCTGCCTAGAGTTCTCCCCTAAGAGTGTTGTCCAAAACACTCACCAAGTATGAATCTTCTCACTGTGCTCATTCCAAATGGCACCCTACCTGCTTTATGGTGCACTACCTGAGTCTTACAGAGACATTATCCAGGGACAGAGTTAACCAGAGAATGAACTGAACATGGGGACGAGAGAGGACGGGGGAGCATGACAGTAAGCAACTCAATCAATTCAATCAAACCTGCGATAGCAAAGTTGACGTAGTGTGTTTGTTTACAAAGCCTGCAAACACTTATTCTGTGGACATCTTCTAGTAGTTAGGGGAGTCTACCTGGTATTCGTAAGAGGTTTGCACAGTACCCCAAAACCATGCTGTCATTTTATTTGAATGCGGTAAATAGATCTTGTGTAAATACACAGTCCAATGGCATTGAGGCCCATATCACTGGTAGAGCATAACCACGTCAAACATGGATTCCTGTGATCAAGTGGTCATCCGAGACGTAGGAGTGGTCAGCGGGTTTTCCGACTGCCTCACTGACTTCAGCAGGTCAGTGAGGCCACTATCTGAAGTCCCAAACGCTGCTTCCCAAATGACCCAAATACTTTTGACCAGAGCCCTATAGTATTGCACTATGTAGGGAATAGGATGCGATATGAGATGCAGCCGAGGTGTCCCTGGATGGATCCTTGTAGTAATCCCTGGAAAAAGCTGGCTCTGGAATGACTAACAATCCCCCATCCCCCATGATGAGCAACATCATTATTTCCTGTGTACCATCTCATTGCATTCTAATGATATTTTCTTAATTAACTTCTCTTTAAATGTTGCTACCCGTTAACGTGTGTAATTACAAGTGAGAAATGGCAAACGACTTTACAGCGAATCATTTGCAAAAGGTCTTGGCAGGCGAGACACAGCTCCAATATTGCAGCCTGTATTCAGCATCGTCTCAGAGCAATGGCAAGGGGACAGTGATGATGAATTATCACTGCATAATTTAGTGGTTTGGCACATTAACCTCTGTTATGGGAAAAACAAGATGGTGGCAGAATGTCTAAGCAGCAACTCCAATGAGTTGCTAGAAGCTAATGAATCCTGGCATAGTGTAGGTGTGAAGCCAGACTGAGGGGACGGACTGACACGGAGGGGGATCTGTGGATGCTTCCAAAGACATTCCTTCACAGGAAAGAGGACGCTGCTAATATCATATGGACCATTTTGTAATAAACCCTTCTTTCTCCCTATTTCTCTCCCTCTCCATGTGCTTCTTCCATGCTCTCCCTCTTTCTCTCCCTCTCCATGTGTTTCTTCCATGCTCTCCCTCTTTCTCTCCATGTGTTTCTTCCATGCTCTCCCTCTTTCTCTCCATGTGTTTCTTCCATGCTCTCCCTCTTTCTCTCCCTCTCCATGTGTTTCTTCCATGCTCTCCCTCTTTCTCTCCCTCTCCATGTGTTTCTTCCATGCTCTCCCTCTCCCTCTCCATGTGTTTCTTCCATGCTCTCCCTCTCCCTCTCCATGTGTTTCTTCCATGCTCTCCCTCTTTCTCTCCATGTGTTTCTTCCATGCTCTCCCTCTTTCTCTCCCTCTCCATGTGTTTCTTCCATGCTCTCCCTCTCCCTCTCCATGTGTTTCTTCCATGCTCTCCCTCTTTCTCTCCATGTGTTTCTTCCATGCTCTCCCTCTTTCTCTCCATGTGTTTCTTCCATGCTCTCCCTCTTTCTCTCCATGTGTTTCTTCCATGCTCTCCCTCTTTCTCTCCATGTGTTTCTTCCATGCTCTCCCTCTTTCTCTCCCTCTCCATGTGTTTCTTCCATGCTCTCCCCCTTTCTCTCCATGTGTTTCTTCCATGCTCTCCCTCTTTCTCTCCCTCTCCATGTGTTTCTTCCATGCTCTCCCTCTTTCTCTCCCTCTCCATGTGTTTCTTCCATGCTCTCCCTCTTTCTCTCCCTCTCCATGTGTGTCTTACCCGCTCTCACTCCTTTCTCTCTACCTCTCTCTCGCTCCCTCTCTCTCCCCCTCTCCATTCATTGGCCGCAGTACTGCCTGATTTAGCCAGTGCCGTGGGCTTGTAGCGACTGGCGGTGCTATAGAGGGCCATGTAAATGTCACCGTCTCAGAGGCCGTGCTCAGCCAAGCATGAAATTAAATCTGGCAGAGTTTTAGGGCCCTGCTTTGGCTCACATCGCCGTTCATTCCTCCGTGTACCTCAGCACAAGGGCCCTACATAAATCCACAGCATATATGTTATGACTACATCAGAGGGCCCACTTCCCTTTTTGACTTTATTTACGAGCAGTGGGAGGACGTGATTAATCCAGGCGGGAAACAGAGAGAGAGACGTGCGGGCGGGAACATGGTCTCTGTCAACGTGCAAAGGCCTTGTGCCTGTTTCTGCCAAACGTGTAAAATGGTTGTTTAACAAACACAGTGTGGAGCTTTTATGTTATATGTAAAACGGGATTGTGCCTCATGGATGGTTTCAGTAACTCTTACTGTACTGACTTACTCCGGAGTCTTTCTAATAGCCAATGCCTATTGTGAGCATACTGTTACTCAACAAGTAGTGGCTGGAGGCGTTTAAAATTGTGAACCACGGTATATCACTTCTAATGGTCCTTCTCTTAATATACATAAATGATAAAGACAAAATGACAGACGCATAGTGTATACTGTAGATACGCAACGACCTACAAATGGAATACATGCAAATAGATACATTCAGTAAACAGACCCCCAAAAAAAATCCAATACCAAGTTTTTGGCTAAAACTTTAATAACATGCTGAGGTTCCATATTGTGAAACACACACACACACACACATACACACACACACACACACACACACACACACACACACACACACACACACACACACATAACCAAGCATCAAAACTACTACTGGCTTGGCTATTCATGGCGACCAACACACAAACACCCCATCCGTCATGCAGTCGAGATGACATGTTTCCTCTAATGAATAAAAGGCTGACTTTCACAGCAATGAGAGAGAGAGCAGCGTGGGGGATGCTCACAGACACAGGGCAATGAGTAGTTCACCATTACACTGCAGGGTGTTCCCAGCAGGGTTCCTTTGCTGTGAAGATTGGCAATACACTTGGGGGGATTTCTCAAACTCAAGATGAGGGAGGAGAGAAAACGAAGAAGCTCTCTGCCCTGCTGAAAAAAACTTGCATAGACCAGCATACATTTCAAGCTGGTCCATGCTGGCCTATACGGGTCAGTGCTGGTCGGATGCTGGTCTGACCAGCATGGTCTAGCAGGTAAAGCACATCTGACCAGCATGGTCTAGCAGGTAAAGCACATCTGACCAGCATGGTCTAGCAGGTAAAGCACATCTGACCAGCATGGTCTAGCAGGTAAAGCACATCTGACCAGCATGGTCCAACTGGTTCTGCTGGCCAACCAGCATGGTCTAGCTGGTTATAATGGCAGACCAGTATGGGCTAGATGGTCAAGCTGGTCTGACCAGCACGATCTAGCTGGTTACGCTGGCTGACCAGGCTTCGTTGTGTTTTTGCTGGTGACCAGCCTTCACTGTGTTTTGGACATAAACTAAAGAAGAAGAAAAACATCAAGTCACATTACCCTGGTTGCAAAGTGACATTTAATCCCTATTGGAATCTAGCAAGAGTGTATTCCCACAATCTGCATGCAGAATGACTGCCAGGGTTAGAGAACAGATTGAATGAGACTACCTAAACGATCTAAACTGGAACAACTATTTCAGTAATGGGTGCAATAAGTCCAACTAACAGATTGGCTTGGTTTAGAAAAATACATGTTTTATCTTTGTGTCGCATAAGATACATTAAAAGATTCATACAAAAAAACAGATATTAAAACAAACAATTCAAAAGATGTAACTGCAATGGAACATGCTGGAAAATATGATAATGATGGCCGTGGAGCTGATTACTTGGGAGTCAACCTCACTTTATAAGTTTAATTGACCTTGTGTTATAGTTCTGATGTCTGTGGTCTGAGAGCCATGCTCATATTTTCTAGCTAGCTACCTCAGTTTACACAAGTGTACTGCATAGCCACAATGCCCAATTCAGATACATATGATGAGATGCAATGGTTTATTTGATCTGAACAGTCTACTCTTAGAACGTCTCATGTCGTTGGCTGGAGTATTCAAGATTCAACTGTAGCCAAAGTCTAGCGACTTTTAGCCATTCAAAGAACAGTGCGCTAACATTCTGTGTTCAGCGAAGCAGCTAGACAAGCAGAGAGCTAGCTAGCTATTTTGCTGTACATAGCTAGACTGGCTTGCTGACATTTCAGTCAAAAACATGCACCCTGTTTCTGGTGTATGTATTTCGTGACACGTGTTTTCTACAAGTGGCAACTTTGTTTCAACGTTTCATCACAGAATTGTAAAGCGGCACTGCTACCGTAGAAACAATCTCAAGTGCACATCTCGCGTTCTTGATCTGAATGCCCCAATCTTTAGTCAGCTGTTGTACAACGCAACATTCTAAAACTAGCTTTTTTTTATCTCTGTTCTAGCAGGGTTTCCCCAAGCACAGCCCTGTGGGCCCCTCCTGGGTGCATGTTTTGATGATTGATGATGAGTTGGTAGTACTAGGGCAAAAACCAAAACGTGCACCCAGGGTGGGCCCCAGGACTGAGTTTGGGAAACCTTGATCGAGGTCAGGGATGGTCAACTCCAGTCCTCGGAGGCTTGATTGATGACATGCGTAGAGCAACAAGATGTTAGTGTTAGTTGTCCTCTCGGTTGTGAAAAAGATTTGTATGATATAAAAAATGTATTTTTTAAAAATATGAATTAGAACTCATTACAATACATGATATCACTGTTATATTTTCAACAGATGTCAACACTACAGTTCTGGACTGATAGTAATGAAATTCTATAGACAACCAAATATTATTCTCTTTCACCTAAAGGAGACTGGGGCAAACAAAGGAAAATGATCCTGTGATCAGATGACCCAAGACCCCATGAAGTGCCACCACCAATGGCTGAGCAGCTACAATTTGGAGGAGACGTCGCCATGCAACACAGGGTGCAGTAAGCACACCTTTGGGCTGGGAAGGACCTGAGCTTTCCCTGTTGTCAGACGTGCCGGTTCCCAGAAAGTGTAAAAACCTACAGAGTACTCAGAAATGTCGTTGAGAGAGGTGGGCCTACAACCAATCATATAAACTCAGCGAAAAAAAGAAAACTCCTCTCACTGTCAACTGCGTTTATTTTCAGCAAATGTAACGTGTGTAAATATTTGTATGAACATAACAATAGTCAACAACTGAGACATAAACTGAACAAGTTCCACAGACATATGACTAACAGAATGGATTAATGTGTCCCTGAAAAAAAGGGGAGGTCAAAATCAAAAGTAACAGTCAGTGTCTGATTTGGCCATCAGCTGCATTAAGTACTGCAGTGCATCTCCTCCTCATGGACCGAACGAGATTTGTCAGTTCTTGCTGTGAGATGTTACCCCACTCTTCCACCAAGGCACCTGCAAGTTCCCGGACATTTCTGGGGGAAATGGCCCTAGCCCTTACCCTCCGATCCAACAGGTCCCAGACGTGCTCAATGGGATTGAGATCCGGGCTCTTCACTGGCCATGGCAGAACCCTGACATTCCTGTCCTGCAGGAAATCACACACAGAACGAGAAATATGGCTGGTGGAATTGTCATGCTGGAGGGTCATGTCAGGATGAGCCTGCAGGAAGGGTACCACATGAGGGAGGAGGATGTCTTCCCTGTAACGCACAACGTTGAGATTGCCTGCAATGACAACAAGCTCAGTCCGATGATGCTGCGACACACCGCCCCAGACCACGAGGGACCCTCCACCTTCAAATCGATCCCGCTCCAGAGTACAGGCCCCGGTTTAATGCTCATTCCTTCGACTATAAACATGAATCCGACCATCACCCCTGGTGAGACAAAACCGCGACTTGTCTGTGAAGAGCACTTTTTGTCAGCCCTGTCTGGTCCAGCGACGGTGGGTTTGTTGCCGGTGATATCTCGTGAGGACCTGCCTTACAACAGGCTTACGAGCCCTCAGTCCAGCCTCTCTCAGCCTATTGCGATCAGTCTGAGCACTGATGGAGGGATTGTGCATTCCTGGTGTCACTAGGGCAGTTGTTGTTGCCATCCTGTACCTGTTCCGCAGGTGTGATGTTCGGCTGTACCGATCATGTGCAGGTGTTGTTACACATGGTCTGTTTCTGCGGAAACAATCAGCTGTCCGTCCTGTCTCCCTGTAGCATTGTCTTAGGCGTCTCACAGTATGGACATTGCAATTTATTGCCCAGGCCACATCTGCAGTCCTCATGCCTCCTTGCAGCATGGCTAAGCCACTTTCACACAGATGAGCAGGGACCCTGGCATCTTTCTTTTGGTGTTTTTTAGAGACAGTAGAAAGGCCTCTTTAGTGTCCTAAGTTTTCACAACTGTGACTTTAATTGCCTACCGTCTGTAAGCTGTTAGTGTCTTAATGACCCTTCCACAGGTGCATGTTCATGAATTGTTTATGGTTCATTGAACAAGCATGGGAAACAGTGTTTAAACCCTTTCAATAAAGATATGTGAAGGTATTTGGATATTTATGAATTATCTTTGAAAGACAGGGTCCTGAAAAAGGTGAGTTTTTGCTGAGTTTGTATTATAGCCTCGAGACAAACTTGTGAGAAACAATACTTGTGCATTTTTCTTTTTAAATCTAGCATAGTTATCATTATTGTACTTTTGGAATGATTTTAGCATTATTTACTAAACTTATTTTCTCCTGGATATCTATGCTCTTGATGGTTTACACTTCAAATTAGCAGTCCTACAGGCGGGTAGATATTCAGATAGACAGATGGACTACCCTGGTGTAAATACAATACAAAACAAGTCAGTCCGGTTAAACAGATCAGGTCAAATAGTTTTATTAGGGAGATAAACAAGAATACAAGGTCGTCGATGAAACTTTCCTCAAAATAACAAAAACACAGTTTAAGGGAAACATTCTGATAAAGTACTGAACTAATACCACCCAGACCAAGAAAAAAAAACAATGGTGTAAATGGTGTATTTTTTCCTAATTGGGATCCAATTGAAGAATAAAGTACAGAGTAGTTGTGGGAAGTGTTAACCTGTTATGTAAACATACTTAGTAATACATAAATGGTATATTGCAGTGGTGAAATGGCAGCAGCTGTGTGTTGTAAGGTGCAGGAGTCTCCCTGTAATTCATGCAGGTGTGCCAGCGAGGTTGTCCAGAGTCCCTGGGACAGCTCTCCGGTAGTCCATGATGTCAAAAATCGCTCCAGATCTACGGGAAGCGGCCAGCTCCAGAACATCTCCCCTTTATTCAAAGGACAGCTCTTGTAATTTAGCCTGTAATGATAAGGGGGGAAAAAAATCGACATGAAATTACAGAATGCAGACAAATATTATGCGATGTGATTAGAATGTTGTGAAGCGGGTAATCCGTACCACAGGTGAAATATATTTTTTTACTAACCTTCATCTCTGACAGCCTGTCTTCTTGCATTTGGGCAGCCCTTTCAAGGTCTTCATTTCCAGTTCTTTCTGCAGCCCTGCCTGTGCCCCTGCATGGTATGCGGCTCTTCAAAACTGGAATCCTACAGAAAAAGCATGAAACTTACAACACTGTCATTAGGATTGTATTGTAATGCTCACGACATGGTATTTTATGTCTAGCCAATAAGGATTTTCACGCAGAAGAGTTATTTTCAATGAATGCAGAACTATGATAGTCCAAAGGTATTATTTTACACAGCTGTTTTTTACGCAAGTGTGAAAACGAATGTACTAAAGCTATCATCATATTGCTATTTTGTACCAGGCAGGGAAATTCACAGTAACTTTAACTATGATCAACCATGTAGCTAGCTAGCTACCTTGACATTGGTAATGTTAGCTACCTTTCTGGCTGACAACGTGAGTATTATAACATATGTATATATATATAAAGATTATTTACCAGTTCTGAAGACACTGTTGCTAAAATGGAATCGGGTTGTCTTGAATCTTGTCCTTAACTGTTATCGCATCGGCATTCACAGTCTCAAATTTCCTACTCTGTCCCCATTGTCACTATTTACCACAGCCACAAAGTAAATTGGCGACACTAGATAACACAGACACAAAGTCTAAGAGCGGATGTTGACGCCACGTCATCCCAGTGGCGACTACCAATGAGAGCTGGGGATTCAGGTATTTGGTGTTCAAATCTAGAAAAAAAAAATGCATTCTTGCCAGAGGGGTGTTCAAAAACACCTGTATACACATTGTTACGCAGTACAGGTTTAAATAGGTTCTCGTGCACAAAATGCATATCAGCCAATGAAAAGCATTAATTTACTTGCATGTGACCAAACGCTAAAATTGTAGCTGGTCCCATCAGATAACATGGTACAATTTAGCCCTATGCTAACTTCAACAGGTGGCACTGATTATATCCTGGCACAAGTGCATCAGCCAATTAAAATCATTGAAGTAGTTGTAAGTGTTCCAACACTTATTCATGTATGTAAGTATCCTTATCACACCTAAGTATCATCAAAGAAACAATCAGGTGTATTTGCCATACTGGTATAATTTATCTCTGTGTAAAGAGCCTAGTCCACATAATTGTTGCAGATTTTGGCAAGGTTTCAAATCTCACGTGCCATCCCCTTGTTATATTGATTTACAGTGCCATTGGAAAGTATTCATACCCCTTGACTTATTCCACATTTTGTTGTGTTACAGCCTGCATTCAAAATTAAATAGATTTCTAAGTATCTAAGAGCTTCCATACCTGGATTGTGCAACATTTGCCCATTATTATTTTAAAAAGTCTTCAAGCTCTGTCAAATTGGTTGTTGTCTATTGCTAGACAACCATTTTCAGGTCTTGCCATATATTTTCAAGTAGATTTAAGTCAAAACTGTAAGGAACATTCCCTGTCTTATTGGTAAGCAACACCAGTGTAGATTTGGCCTTGTGTTTTAGGTTATTATCCTGCTGAAAGGGGAATTCATCTCCCAGTGTCTGGTGGAAACCAGAGTGAACCAGGTTTTCCTCTAGGATTTTGCCTGCGCTTAGCTCCATTCTGTTGCTTTCTATCCTGAAAAACTCACCAGTCCTTAACAACTACAAGCATACCCATAACATGATGCAGCTACCACTATACTTGAAAATATAGAGCACAGTAGCCAGTAATACACAATATTGGATTTTCCAGGTATCCAAATTCTGTGAAATGCACAGTAATCTTTCAGAGGTGCAGCTCTTTAATGTCATATGCTCTTACAAAGATATTTGACTGTGTTAAAAGATATATTCAACCTGAGGACATAACCATTAATAAACAAACTGGTACAACACTTCCACTGATGGTGGGCACAAATACACATTTATTAGTTCAGGCCCCCAAATATGCTAACGAGCCCTATCTACATTTCAAAGTGCAGTGACAATTGTACCTTATTGTCAAAGTATTGGGTAGAAAAATGTACCATTATACTAGATTATCCGCACATGTACGATAGAATAAACTGTTCCTATGAGTATCTCTGAAATACCTTTGATGTTTTTGGTCCCCAGGGTACACCACTGTACCCTAACTGTACCCTAATTTTGAGTGTGTGGATATTCACTGAGTGAACAAAACATTAAGAACACCTTCCTAATATTGAGTTGCACCTCCCGTTTGCCCTCAGAAAAGCCTCAATTCATCGGCACATGGACTCTACAAGGTGTCAACGGTGTTCCACAGGGATGCAGGCCTATGTTGACTCCAATACTTCCCACAGTTGGGTCAAGCTGGCTGTATGTCCTTTGGGTGATGGACCATTCTTGATACACACTGTAAACGATTGAGCGTGAAAAAACCCAGCAGCATTGAAGTTTTTGACACAAATCGGTGCGCTGGCACCTACTACCTTATCCGCTTCAGAGACACTTAGATCTATTGTCTTGCTCATTCACCCTCTGAATGGCACACATACACAATCCATGTCTCAAGGCTTGAAGTGGATTTAACAAGTGACACCAACTTTTACGTTGGTGTTGTCAGTTAATCTCACAATTATCGACTTGATTATGAGCAACTTTTAGCAAAGTGCAGAAATGTATTCTCGCCATTAAATCTGTTGCCTATCTCTGTCATGCCCACAGACCTGGTAGTGTAGCTGGAAAGTCAAGTCATTAGCTAACAAGAAGATTCGAGTTCAAAGCCCAAGAGAGTTATACATTCAGTTATACAGCAATAGATGGGTTGGATGCTTAGGGGAAAGGGGGGATACCTAGTCAGTTGTACAACTGAATGCCTTCAACTGAAATGTGTCTTCTGCATTTAACCCATCCCCTCTGAATCAGAGAGGTGTGGGGGGCTGCCTTAATCGTCATCCACGGCGGTGCCCGGGGAACCGTGGGTTAACTGTCTTGCTCAGGGGCAGAACGACAGATTTTTACCTTGTCAGCTCGGGGATTTGATCCAGCAACGTTTTGGTTACTGGCCCAAAGCTCTTTAGTATACTGTTAACAACATGTAAGCTATATTTTGTGGTAGACTCCCAATCACGGCCAGATGTGATACAGCCTGGATAAAAACCAGGGACTGTAGTGACACCTCTTGCTCTGAGATGCAGTGCCTTAGTGCTGCGCCACTCGGGAGCTCCAAAAACCACACCCAATATTATCATATGTCCCAGCATTCTCTATTGCAGTTTTGTTTCAATATCTATGTTTTTGCATGTAGCTTACATTGATTGATGAATGAATTCATCTTATGCTACACAAAGATAAATAGCATACGTTTTTCTAAACTAATCCAATTTCTTAGTTGGACTTGTTGCACCCGTTATTGAAATTGCTGTTCAAGTTTATTGCCGATGGTTTAGGTAGTCTCATTAATGAATCTTTCTAATACTGGCAGTCATTCTGAATGCAGATTGTGGGTGAATGAAAGTTCTAATTGTTGGATGTCCCTACTCAAGCTGGATTCCAATAGGATTTAGATATCACTTTGCAAGCCAGTTCACGCTGGTCACCAGTGAAAACACAACGAAGGCTGGTCTGTGCTGTTCTTTCAGCAGAGTGGCTGGTGGGTGCCATTTTGCTTTCCCCAAAACACTCTACATCTATAGTGCTAACCGATTCCAGTCCAACAATTTCACTAAGAACTTTTTTTGAAGTCTTTGACTGTCACAGACCATGTTGAATCAAAGGCCTGTCCCTACTGTTTGACTACAGTTGCAAAATTGTGGTAACCTTCCCAAAATTCCCAGGTTTTAAACCAGTCCCAGATTAAGGATTCCAGATTTCTTGCTTATTCCCTGCTGATCTTCCACTCGGGACTGAACATTTTGGGAAAGTTACCAGAATTTTGCAACCGTATATAACTGTGGCATGGAGAAACTCTCCTCAGCGGAAGGAAAATATGGAAACCTTCGGAGTGAATCAGTATCTACTGGCTGGTTAGGGTGCATGTCCTCCAGACAACTTTTCATCCATTTAATACTTTCCCCAAATGGATTGGGCACATCATCGCCCATGTGCCTGTCCTGGGCTCGTTTAGGTTGAGCTTAATATAGGCTGTAGGGTACTAGCCATTATATCCACTGTGCACTTTAAAGTGATGAGAGTGTTTAAGAACCCTTCTTCAGCACCTACAGGATTCATTGTAAACGAAGCCACTCTTTCCCCTTTAAGTTCTATTCATCACTTAGCCAGACAGAGCACTTAAAGCTAGACAGTGTTTAGTCCGTTAGGGAGATGTGCTGCCTGCTTTAGGAAGACTTCCACGAATAGGCTCCTCAGTTCCATTTATAGGCGTACCTCCACGGTTAATCTTGTGTAATGGGCTCTTAAATAAATCTCCTGACTTAAAATAGGCAGCAGGAGCAGCTCTCACGGCACGGGAGGGATCTCCCTGAGCGAGTGAGTGACAGCCAGGCAGACTGCACTAATGTGTGGGAGTAAGTGGGAATCCTCTGGAACATAGACAGGATGCACCTGATCTGTCACCCAATGGACTAGCACCGATGAGTCCACTTTATAAGGGTCAGAGGTCACCCTATACTCCAGTACATCAATATTTGAGGAAAATCAACAAATTCCAGTCTAGCTGCACATAATGTTATAGTTAAATGATAGTGTTAATTGAATACACCCGCATTTCTGTCTGTCTACACACACAAAATAAACATGAGTTGCATTACCCACCATAGGCTGCACATTACCTAGGGTCTACACTAAACCCTGTATGAGCACTAAATTAAAAACCTTATCCTCCAGTACAAGCTTTAAAATGCCGACAATGTCCTCTTACCTCATGCGAAGAACTGCATTATTAAAGCGGACTATGTAATTGTGCTCATGCATTGCTACTTCGTGACATGGCCTCGGCTCTGATATGAGTGCTGTGCTGCAGGCATCTTCGTCATTCTCCTGACTCATCCGTTCTCTCTCTCCTGTCACGGGCATTGAGAGGAGAGGGGGGAAGAGGAGGGGATAGGAGGAGAGAGGAGAGAAGTGGAGCCAGCTGCTAACAGGGCACTGAATGCAAATGTTGTTGACTAGAGGGACGGGCAAGAGGAGGAAAGACCCACTCTAACCCAACTCTGTTACCGTGCCTGTCCTAAGCATGGGATTCGATTCTGGCCGACCGTATGTATCAAGCATCTTAGAGTAGGAGTGCTGATCTAGGATCAGGTTCCCCCTTCCCGCCTTATTCATTGGGATCTAAAAGGTTCAAACTGATTCTAAATCACCACTGAGATGCTAGATAAATATGGGCCCTATGAATGGACTGGCATTATGTTACTCTGTCTGCTGTGGGGTTTACGTCAGTCGTGCTAGGGTGTCATGATGATCCTTACCCTTTAAAATACACCTGGTACGATTCCAGCCACACCAAACGAACACGCATGTCTATTTCATCCATTCTAAATGAATGATCAGGCCTTTATGATCTAAACTGGGATACAATGGAAAGATGTCTGTATCTCTGTCCTACGTTCTGTTTGGACAGTCCTTATCAATTCATGTGGACTGTGGAGATCTCCGGGTAATTGCAGTCACAGGCTGCGACCCCGTTGCAGCGGGGAGGTTAAAGAGAGTGACAGGCGAGAGCGGCCCCTTTCCTCTCTTGCCCCGTCTTACTGAAGCATTTTATGTCTGTGTGGGCACCGCAACAATAGCCTCCAACCGGGTTCATTCACATGGACATCCGAAAAGGAAGATATCAACAAATTAGACATCTAAATTTAGGTGATGATTAAGAACATGTCTGTCTGGTTAGCTCGGGACCAGGAAGTGGGTGGTCATTAATCCATCAGATGGGCCAATTGAAATAATTTAACTGTTGCAGTCTGGTCCAACTGCTAATTATGATATTTCAAGTTGGTCTTTTTTATATATACGTATATACAGTGAGCTCCAAAAGTCTCGGGGCACTTGTGTTGTTGTTGTTGTTTTGGCTCTGTACTCCAGCATTTCTTAAACGATACAATGGCTATGAGGTTAAAGTGCAAACTGTCAGCTTTAATTTGAAGGTACTTTAATCCATATCGGGTAAACCATTGAGAAATTACAGCACTTTTTGTACATATTTCCCACATTTTAGGGGACCAAAAGTGTGTATTATATTTGTATTAAAGTAGTCAAAAGTTTAGTATTTGGTCCCATATTCCTAGCACGCAATGATAACATCAAGCTTGTTTGTGACTCTACAAACTTTTTGGGTGCATTTGATGTTTGTTTTGGTTGTGTTTCAGATTATTTTGTGCGCAATAGAAATGAATGGTAAATGTGTACTTTTGGAGTCACTTATATTGTAAATAAGAATAGAATATGTTTCTAAACACTTCTACATTCATGTGGATGCTACCATGATTATGGATAGTGCTGAATGAATCGTGAATAACGATGAGTGAGAAAGTTAGACGTAAAAAGATCATACCCCCAAGACATGCTAACCAATAGTAAGGGAGGTTAGCATTTTCTGGGGGAGGGGGTATGATATTTGTGCCTCTAACACTCTTACTCACGATTAATTCAGGATTATATGTAATCATGGAAGCATCCACATTAATGTAGAAACATATTCTATTCTTATTTACAATAAAAGTGAGTCCAAAATGACACAATACATTATTTACCATTAATTTCTATTGGGAACAAAATAATCTGAAACACAACCTAAACAAACAGCAAATGCATCGAACAAGTTTGTAGAGTCATAAACTTGATGTAGTGTGTGGATCGACGCTGGAGACGAAAAGCAGGTACAGCGAGTGAACATTTAATGAACCACGGACATGAAACAGAGCAATAACGACATCAATGCTGACACAGGGAACAAACTGAGGAGCAGACAGATAGAGGGGGTAATCAACAAAGTAATGGAGTCCAGGTGAGTCCATTATTGCGCCGCTGCGCATAATTCTTTATTTAACTAGGCAAGTCAGTTAAGAACAAATTCTTATTTTCAATGACGGCCTAGGAACAGGGGTAGAACGACAGATTTGTACCTTGTCAGCTTGGTGATTCGAACTTGCAACCTCTCGGTTACTAGTCCAATGCTCTAACCACTAGGCTACACTACCACCCCATGATGGTGCCAGATGTGCGTAACGAAGGGCAGCCTGGATATGGGACCAAATACTAAACATTTGCCTTCTTTAATACACATATGTTAATTTGTCCCAATACTTTTGGTCCCCTAAAATGGGGGGTGTTGCAACTTCCAAAAGTTTCACCTGATATTGATGAAAATACTTTAAAATTAAAGCTGACAATATGCACTTTATGCACAACATGCACCTCCGAGTCATTGTATCATTTCAAATCCAAAGTGCTGGAGTACAGAGACAAAACGACAACAACAATGTGTCATTGTCCCAATAATTTTGTTGCTCACTGTATTTTTGCATGTTCTACTGGATAAAGGAGAGACAGTGGGAAAGTGTATCACAAAGACAGTGGGCCAGATTTGAACCCACACTGGCATACTTGTGTAATGTAGTCAGTGGCCAAGCCACAAGTCAGTCTAAATCTTTGTTTACATGAAGTTATCTTCCATCCCATATTGTCAGCAAAGAGGACATAGGTTTCCTCCCTGACCCTTCTCCTGAACATGAGTCTGACCTTACTGTGGGCAGTGTACTGGGCAGGCCGACACAGATTTAAAAGCCTTGCACTGAATGCTGATGAGGGTGTGTCTGCTGTCTGACTCCTAAGCTTTGCAATCCGTACTGTAGACCTACAAAAAAGTAACAGCAGTCTTCCATGGGCCATACAGACATGCTTTGAGCCTAGATGCCCTGTGGTTACAAATCTTCAAAAATTAAATAAATGCTGCCCACAAATATATTGGACCTCAAGTCATACTGCGGTGTTGGTTCTCAGCTCACGGGGGGATATCTAACATAAAAAGACTATTCAATCGCAAGAGAGAACAGTGTGCTGTGAATCATTTATGAACAACGACATTAGCGGCATGACCGGGTAAGCTCTATTTGAGTGCCAATAAAATCTGATTAGGCTCTTTTTGCGAGAGACGTGAAAGAGAGCCATTGGCAATAAAAGGACAATTATTATTCTGTTAATGTCTCCCTTAAACCACTCCCCAGGCAGTCCATCTGTGACAGAATAGGCTATATTTATATATTCTACAAACCAACCAACATTATGAGGTGACAGAAAGAATGACGGCTGAAATGTTGTTACATTTAAGAAAAAGGGCTTGTTTGCTCAGCAGTGTCACTGTGCTGAATGAGCAATCCGCTGATTGTGTAACATGTGCTGCATGTCTGCGTACGCACACACACATAAAGGACTTCGGGCTGCTTGCTTTGCAAGTACCACTTCCTCCTCTTTAAACTCACACCGAGACTCGATCCCAGGACCTCTGCCTTGCTCATACACATGACCACCCCTCCTGAAACACATTACCAGTTGGCATCACGTGAAAAGCTATTCTGTGGGGACACTTCAGGCTGAGGAGTACATTTCACACATCCCCATGTGCTACACACACACTAATCAGATCATTGACTGACTGATCAGACTGCCATTGACTCTCTGTGGTCCAGTAAGTGTTGTGTCCGAGGTTAGGAATTTGCAAGCAATCTAACATCAGATAATATGTCTATGCATGCATTTACACAGGCAGCCCAACTCTGATTATTATTTTTTGACCAGTCAGATCAGCTATTTTGCCAATAATTGATTTGTCGCTAAGCACTTTGTCGCTAAGCACTGCCCCCCTTGGTTACTGTTGCAACAGATGGTTAGTGTTTGATATTTATTAGTTCCAAAAAGTGGTAGGCAAGAGAATAGTCATGGACAGGCAAAAGGTCAAAACCAGATCAGAGTTCAGGAGGTACAGAGTGGAAGGCAGGCTCGAGGTCACGGCAGGCAGACTGGTCAGGCAGGCGGGTTATAGAGTCCAGAAAACAGGCAAGGGTCAAAACCGGGAGGACTAGCAAAATAGAGAATAGAAAACGCAGGCGCACGGGAAAAACACGCTGGTTGTCTTGAAACAGACAAGACGAACTGGCACAGAGAGACAGGAAAACAGGGATAAATACACTGGGGAAAGTAAGCGACACCTGGAGGGGGTGGAGACAGGTGAAACAGATCAGGGGGTGACACCTTCAAAAGTTTGGGGTCACTTAGAAATGTCCGTGTTTTGAAAGAAAAGTACTTTTTTTGGTCCATTAAAATAACATCAAATTGATCAGAAATAAAGTGTAGACATTGTTAATGTTGTAAATGACTATTGTAGCTGTAAACGGCTGATTTTTAAAGGAATATCTACGTAGGCGTACAGAAGCCCATTATCAGCAACCTTCACTCCTGCATTCCAATGCCACGTTGTGTTAGCTAATCCTAGTTCATCCTATTAAAATGCTAATTGATCATTAGAAAACCCTTTTGCAATGATGTTAGCAGAGCTGAAAACTGTTGTTCTGATTAAAGAAGCAATACAACTGGCCTTCTTTTGACTAGTTGAGTATCTGGAGCATCAGTATTTGTGGCTTCAATTACAGGCTCAAAATGACCCAGGAACAAAGGACTTTCTTCTAAAACTTGTTAGTCTATTCTCTTTCTGAGAAATGAAGGCTATTCCATGCAAGAAATTGCCGAGAAACTGAAGATCTCGTACAATGCTATGTACTACTCCTTTCACAGAACAGCGCAAACTGGCCCTAACCAGAATAGAAATAGAGTGGGAAGCACTGATGCACAACTGAGCAAGAGGACAAATACATTAGAGTGTCTAGTTTGAGAAACAGACGCCTCACAAGTCCTCAACTGGCAGCTTCATTAAATAGTACCCGCAAAACACCAGTCTCAACGTCAACAGTGAAGAGGCGACTCTGAGATGCTGGCCTTCCAAAGGTGTCAGCTTAGACCGCTAGTCCATCTTATGCCAACTACATTCTTGTTTTAAGGAGAAAATGCAGTCGGAATTGATTTGTAAAAGTACAGTAAAAACAAACCATGAACGTGTCTGCAAGCTTGTCTTGCCTGCAGTGGTACCAACCTTGTTATCTATATTGAAAGCTACTTTACAGTACCTTCAACAACACCCTCAATAACTCTCCACACATTCAGTAAGCAGGCAAAACTGTGTAAAGGAAGTGTCCTAAGGTGTTTCCCAAATGGATCACAATTCCCTTTATAGTGCACTACTTTTGACTAGAGTAGTGCACTATATAAGGGAATAGGGTGCTATTTGGGATGCATTCTAACAAGGTGCCTTTTGGGATGCATCTGGGCCCAGCCAAAGGCCTCGCTGACCGGATATGTTACCGGAACAATCGTCATGCGCTTTGGCTTCCACAGTCAGAGTGTGTTCCAATCGCTAGAAGGCCAACAAACATGCCTTTATTCTCTCTCTTTCTCTCCCTCTCGCTCCCTCCAGAATTGACAGTCTCTTGGCAATGCGAACCTATGTCTTTATATCAACAAATGAGTGGCCAAACGTGTAGGTGAAAAGCCAACAAAGCCGCCTCTCAGCAAAGATTGCACTTCAGCGGAGCGCGCTTTGACATTAATGGTAACTTACGTGGAAATAGAACCGTTGTCTAGCGTCATCATAGAACCACTGTGAGGAGGCCAGTGGTGAAAGAGAACTCCGACTTGCATAGCCATCAGCGTACCGCCATCAATGAAGACGGAGCATTAAAAACACATCTTTCGTCCAGTTCACATGACAATGTAGCATTGCATGGAACAAATGACTGTGATTACACTACTATGTCATAGTGTCTCTGTGGTCTCTGTGGGCCTTGTCAGCCCTCCCGGTGTATCAGACCAGTTGGCGAAAAACAGCAGCAACCCGCACAGACGCTTCAAGCTGAGACCCCACTCACTGTCCGTCTGTCTGGGAGCACTGAGGGGGAGTACAGACTGTAAACAAGCTCTTTACAGTGACATTCAATAACAGAGTGATTTAAAGCCTAGGCACACGACAGATTCATCACCACAGTATAAAGAAATACATTGGGAAAATAAATATTAGGCTGCCTAGCAAATCGATAGACAACTCCTAGCAAATCGATAGACAACTCCTAGCAAATCGATAGACAACTCCTAGCAAATCTATAGACAACTCCTAGCAAATGTATAGACAACTCCTAGCAAGTCTATAGACAACTCCTAGCAAATCTATAGACAACTCCTAGCAAATCTATAGACAACTCCTAGCAAATCTATAGACTACACTAGGAAACCTATAGACAACTGTCTAGAGGGCCGATAGACTACTGTCTAGAGGGCCGATAGACTACTGTCTAGAGGGCCGATAGACTACTGTCTAGAGGGCCGATAGACTACTGTCTAGAGGGCCGATAGACTACTGTCTAGAGGGCCGATAGACTACTGTCTAAAGGGCCGATAGACTACTGTCTAAAGGGCCGATAGACTACTGTCTAGAGGGCCGATAGACTACTGTCTAAAGGGCCGATAGACTACTGTCTAGAGGGCCGATAGACTACTGTCTAGAGGGCCGATAGACTACTGTCTAGAGGGCCGATAGACTACTGTCTAGAGGGCCGATAGACTACTGTCTAGAGGGCCGATAGACTACTGTCTAGAGGGCCGATAGACTACTGTCTAGAGGGCCGATAGACTACTGTCTAGAGGGCCGATAGACTACTGTCTAAAGGGCCGATAGACTACTGTCTAAAGGGCCGATAGACTACTGTCTAAAGGGCCGATAGACTACTGTCTAAAGGGCCGATAGACTACTGTCTAAAGGGCCGATAGACTACTGTCTAAAGGGCCGATAGACTACTGCCTAAAGGGCCGATAGACTACTGCCTAGAGGGCCTATAGACTTTGACTAGAGGGGGCCTATAGACTACTGCCTAGAGAGCTGAAGTGTAATGATCTCCACAAGTTTTGAGTCTTTACAGACAGAACGACAACCTCAGAGGGCAGTGAGTCTTAACCTAAGAGTGTGTTAATATGATTAAATAGGGGGGGGGGGGGGTTGATTGGTTCTGCTGGACTAGGGTGAAATTCGCTCTCAGTGGTTTACTCTCCTATAAAAGCACTCTGTATGTACTTTTTGTGAACACAGGGTTTTTCTTACAGTCGCTAAAGTTCAACTCTCTATTCCGGCACAAAAGACACCCGCTTCTCCAATGGCCTCCCTGGGGTAACACACAGCCCCTTTCTTCCTCTCTTCCAAATCCGCCAGAGAGAAAAGATGGAAAATTGAACCAGTATCTGGCGTTTCCCAGTCCGCCAATCCAATGGCTAAGTGCACCAGAAGGGCTTAGATAACAGGAAGACTGCGGGAGCGCTTAAAGTGCCCCCTCCAGTGAAATTGGCAGGCTTAGTAGAAAGAGAGAGAGCGAAAGAGAGAGAGAGAAGAACAAAGGAGTGAGAGAGAGAGAGAGAGAGAGAGAGAGAGAGGGAAGACACTAAAACAGAGGGTGTACGGTCCCTTCACAACGTAACACTCAAAAGCAACATGACGCACAGAGACTCAGTGGTCCCCAACAAATATACTGCATGATTAATCAAATGCGGTGCCAAAAAAATAAAAATCTCAGATTTACCTCAAGGTACAGTGTTGCAATGACACCAAAACAATCCAGATTCTGTGGTGGTCCTGTGTGGCAGAGTTGATAGAGCATGGCACTTTCAATGCCAGGGTTGTGGTTTAGATTTCAGCTGGCGACACCCATACGACAATGTATGCACACACTACTTCAAGTCACCTTGAATAAAAGTGCCTGCAAAACAACATATACCACTATTGACTAAAATGTGAAGAGTAGAGAAGCCATCTTTCCAAGATGACTTGATCTTTGACCTCATCGTAAAGGGCCAAGAGTGAAATGTCATGAGTAGAGGTTATGCCATCAGTGTGTATCACCCATCTCCTCTGGACACATCCTTCCTCTTTAATAGTCTGTCATTTTATGTGGGAGATATAGACTCCTCATGGTCTGGACAAGCAACATTTCACAGTAGAAAATGATGGCCTCACTGTTGGGCATGCGTATTACGCACATTCAGCTACACAAATCAGCAACCATTTATAATTTACGTCCTTGCTGGCGTCGGAGATAAGTGCAAAACCCTGAACAAATTAAACTAGGAGGTTTCCGGGATCACACAGTTGCACCCCAAACAACACGACACATTATTACGGAGTAAAAAAAACGCAGAGTAAAAAAAAACACGAGACCCCTCGGGGAATTCCAGCCACATCAGAGAGACAGGCATGGGGAAAAGAGAGAAAGAGAGACAGCTGTGGAAGATAAAAGATGTTCAAATATTCAAAATCCTCAACTCGCCTCCAAAGCATACCCTGTAATCCGCTTGCATTGGGATATATCGGCAGCACAGAGGACACTCAGTTTACCAGTTGACTAACGATGGCTGCGATCCGCTAGTGTGTTTAACTACACACTGTCAACCTAACACATCCAGGGTGTCTACAGACATGGAATGAGATTGAAACCGATGAAGGCAGCCTATCTGTCGAAACATTGATGTTTATTAAACGTATTGCATCGAAGACATGAGTGCAGCTCTTCTCTTTTCTAAGTGTCCACAGACATCAACCACGAGCCCCTTTCTTAACGGGATAGGCAACTTGGAAGCACCCAACCATCTTCATATTGCTTCGTTTTATCAGTGTGTAGCACAGAAGTCCTGTATAGTTGGCCAGAGACAAGCGGATTCTGATTCCACTCGAGCTGTCTTTCCTGATCTCTATCCCAAAGGGAGATGCTCTGCTCTGTGTAATACTGCCCCTTTGATTGCTTTCACAGGCCTGATCCTGAACCAGTTATGGAGCGCACTGTCATGATGACTCTGCAAAACATGGAAAATGAAAAAAAAAATGCACTGATCCCCAGAGGACCTTATAGAACTGTTATGGTCTGTCATATAACACCACTAGTAGTTGTGATGGCAATGGGGCCCATTGCAGCAAAACAGCACATAGGCCTACATACAGGGGATGGAACCAGTTCAGGGAACAGAACCTGTGACGTAGAAGTCCGTCACTGGCCGCGGGCAGCATTTGGTTCTTTAACGCACACACATATTCATCACTCCTCCCTGCGCCATTATAAGATAAGTTAACAATGTGGGTCGACACACAAATTAACTTCTGTCTTGGTGCATGCATTTCACACTTGTCAATGTTCATATTTGAGAGATACAATAATTATTATACTTATCAATGTTGTGGATGAGCGCATTGTTTGTTTGTTCTGTTCCTCTCTCTCCATCTCTGTAGCTTCCGGGTATGCTGGAAAAGGACCCGAGCTAAGGGAATTGGGTTGGCTTTATAGTGCCTGTCCCAAATGGCTCATTAATGCATATGGGCATATTGAAAGATATTGTCAGTAGTGATGTAATGTTGTAAATGTTATGTTGTGATATTGTTTAAAACCGTGTTGCAATGTATATCCTTTAGTATGTTTAGTTCATGGAAAATGTAGGTTTGTATTGTTAATTGATTAATTAATTAGGGTTAATTGTTCTGAGGGGAGGGGCTAGCCCTACAAAAGGAGCCTCTCTTTCAGTCATGAAGAGGCAGTTTGGATTGAGCTGTGGATGGGGCAGCATTGTTTTTAAGCTGTCCCATAAGGTAGACGTTGATGGCAGTACTGTTGTTTTTTTGTTCCGGAATCACTTGTAAATAAACACCTTTGCACAGAAGACCTTTTGCGGTTCCGCCATCTTTTTATTTTGATAGAGGTTAGGTTATCCAGTTTAGCCTTCTGGCCTACTCTACGTGACAGAACCGAAAACCGGAAAATAACATTTGTGAAACAGAATCAGAAACAAAAGTGATCTATACAGTTCCGAAACATAATAACATTCTTTTACATTCCGGGAATTTTTTCAGTCCCACAAAAAAATGGTACGAAGCGCCTATGCAAAACTCTCACTCTGTCACTCAGAAACCTCTTCCAGTGTCTGCCTACCAGCTGAAAATCTTTGACAGTGTGGGTACCTGTGTGTAGGCAACCTGCCCCTCCCTCTCCGAAGTTTAGGCTTCTGTAGCCTATTGAAGTTACAAGTGTGATTCAGAAATTAGGGAGAGATTTTTATTTAGAGAAGAACGGATTCACTTTTCAATGCTAGTTATGGATACTATAATTATCACGTTTCACATTGGATTAATTCAAGCACTGGGCATCTTGTTATGACATGCAATATCTGAATTAGGCCAACAGAATTATATCTATGAAGCTGCGGCTTCTTCGGGTAAACTTTGAATGTCATTGAACTTCCGAGAGTTGACGTAACATTGGACCAGAGCTAGCTAGCCATAATTAAAACCCCCTCTTACCTTTGTAGTTAAGCCAAGCCTCCTCATCCACCCTCTCTCGCTGTTCCCCCACCTGCAAAATTTCAGTCGCAACTCGCGCCCAACATTTGTCTGTCCATCGCACATGTAAACAATAGCAAGCTCCTCTATCTGCACTGATTGAGGAAGTAATTTCATGTAGAACCAAAAAAATACTATTTCAGAGGTTTAGAAAGAAACAGAAAGGAACACTATAATCCGGTACTTTTTGGGGGGTTGAACCAGAACTTTACTTTGCAGGTCAGAATTGTGGAACGGAATGAAAGAAATCATGGTTATGTTCAGAACGAAACGATTGGAAAATAACTTAGGTTCCAACTCCTGCAACATACACAATGCAATTTGCAGCAGGATGAAAGGAAACGAGGGAAGCATGTAGAGGACCGCGGAGAGGAGAGGTTTCCGGCAACAGAGTCCATCATTAACTAATAAGCCAGGCCAGGCGAGGAAAGAGGATAGTGGGTAATTGCTGCTGCCCCATCCATGCTACAGCTCATGATGCCACAGCACACAACAACATGCAGTGATGAGGTTAACAGAAGAATGTCCTTAAGGGGGAAGTAGCTTGCACCTAGCATCTATAACAAGGGGAAACATTTACCTTGCACAGATTGAATTAAAGAGAAATAAGGCTTAGACAGGCAGAGCAAAAGGATTTCGCTGATTTCAGGTGGGAATAGTTTACCGCTATCAGAGATAAGAGACGTCAAGGTAGTGCGAGGGGAGGAGGGAAAAACTCATTCAATATGCTACTTGTTCTGGGCCAAATTAACTAAAACCGCGTGACACCATGTGACTTACAGTAGACTTGCTGTGTCACTCACCTCTTGCTCCATGTGAGAGCTCGCCGCCTCTCAATTGGTGACACAGCGGCAGCCCCGAAAAACGACTATATGCATGTGACGTTTTGTTGTTGTTTGTTTATTTTCGCTTCATTTTGTTAATTCATTTTTCCCTTTCTATGTACTTAATTTAATAAGAAGAATTTTTGTGGGCTTCAATAATTGCTGATCCCTGGCCGTGACCCCATTCTCCCAGGGTGTCTCAGAGGGAGCTGGGATATGCCAAAAAAAACACATTTCCATTTCACACCAACACATTTGTACAACACTTGTACATGTGTTTGTGGAACAGGTCAAACATAACCACCCTGTATTTTGACCGTTTGATTTGTCCTATTTCACACATGTACGCGTGCGTGAATTAGAAAATGTTTTTTTTTGCTTATCCCAACTCCCCCTGAGACACCCTCAGAAAGTGTGTACTTATCTGACCTTCTGCCCTAGACTTTATCCATCCCTTTATCTTGTTACATGTTTTTCCTCCTCATTGTCTGAAGAATATTTCCTTCCTCAGGGTTCAATCCTTTCACTTAATGCATCCTGTCCATTGCACTCAGGCTCTAGAGAGGGGGGTTGAACCCTTAGGAACCTCAGCCACTGATAACAGATATTAGTTTTTCTCCAAATATTCTTGATAGTCTTAAGGCGTAACCATGCTTCCCAGCCAAAAAAGTTCAGTGGAGTTTGAGCATATATTATGATGACATTTTGTTAATGTTCGTTTTGGACTTAGGTTTGTTTTTTTTCTCAGTTGTTCGGGCACAGAATTCTTTTTCTGGAGGCAAGCCGAAGTTGGAGCCAAAGTTTATGCCCCATCGTCGGTGATTGGTCAACAGTAGGGATTCTTCAATAAAGTCTTTGTTGTCATTCATTGAGAGATGATTCATTTTCATGCACATTTATTCACTGAAAAACACTACACAAACATCTTAGTTAGACAAAAACGTTAAAATGAAAGACAGATTTCTTAAGACTTTTCCCCTCATCGGAGGCAAATCTATATTCCGGAATACCTTACCAGTCACTAAGGGCTATACAATGTGTGAAAAGAAACACTTCTATACAACTTTTCCAGAGTTTACCAAATTCACTCCATATCTCACTAAAGCGCACTGCCATCTGGGATCATGCGGCCACTTCTAGGCCTACACGGTAAGTGGACTAGGAAGTGAGCTTCTGATTTATTTTATTTTTTTACCGTAGTTTACACAGTTTATAAGCCGTAGAGATTGGTCAGGGATTCTGGATCATAGGCATGCATTCTGTGTTAGGAAAAGTTTGTCGGAAATAGATCAACCAGAGGGCTCATAAATATGTTTTAGGGATACGTTCCAGGAGCAAAGAGGCTACAAGGACACTTTACTCGTGTACCCTTGTATAAGACCTGGTATAAAACCCACTTCCTACATAATTTACATTAAGTCAGAGAATGCCGTGATGGAGTCCCCAAGTTGGAATGGCTACAATTCTATAGACCATAGACCATAGAGCTGTAGTTTTGGCTACCTGGCTGGAAATGGTTCAACTCTGAGACTATCAATCACTACAGAATAAGAGCAAATCCTAGACGTAGAATTACTAGTCTGCAGCTAAATATTACGTACATTTAGGATGAAAATACCAACAACTGCCGAAACATCTATTCTAAGAACATGGTACGCATGACGTATCCATTATGAACACAACCCAATCGACTTTCTGTCAATGATTGACTCTTCAGCAGACGGACCAGCAATTCCAACACAGAAGACAACAATGACATACAGGCGTAAATATATACATTGCAATTATTCTGGAATGATTGGCCGTTCATGTGCAAAGGATTAGCATTTCAATGAATATAATTATCAACTGTGTGTAGTGAATCCATTTTGTCTTTCCGCTCTCTCAGTCCCCACCCCTTTACTTTGTCTACAAAGCAGTCATATCGCTAGGGACTTTTCTTTGAATCATGTAGTAACCCAAATATCTACTGTTTGTTTGTTATGCAATTCTGTGTGATTATTTAGTTAGGTAGTAAATAAATAAAGCCAATTTGTGTATCGCTGATTCATGATTTCGTCTAGGGTTCGTGCAGATATCCATGGGTTTGCGACGTTCAGTAATGAGAACTGATGAGGTAATAATAATTAATTAATAGAAGACTGTAACTGATCAGATATTGAAATATCTGAAGAGTTATATTCGGAAGATTATAACTCTGTAAATCTCAACATTTTCCATGGTGCCCCGACTTCCTAGTTAATTAGTGTTTACATGATTAGTTTAACCCATTTAATCCCAACTTTTTCCCAGACATGAAAATATCCAAATCTTGTGTCATTAGTAAGTAAGCCTTTGAAAATAATCAATCATATTATTATTTTTTCATGGAAAAGTAGGTGAAAAGGTGTGTTTTATGGTCAGTCACAATTGTGACCGGTGGGATAATGTGATGTACACTGAATTAACATATTTCTCCTATGCAGTCATGAAAATTCTTATATATCCCAGCCCAGTTATTAACACATTTAAAACTCTGTCACTGGCAGTCCCCAGCATTGCTACTAGAATGCCCCATCACGTTCTAGTGTGACTATTTTACATATCAAAAACCCTTATACAACACCGATATGAATACTGAGAGCAAAAAACAACAACCATCAACGTATTTCAACATTGTTACTTTATTGTAACATACATTGTAACATTGTTACTTTAGTGCAACATGTATTGAAACATTAATATTGTAACTTTGTAACATTTGAACTTGTACTTTAGTGCAATATCCATGGTAACATTGCCATTGTGTCATTTTAGTGCAACATTCACCAACAGCTGTATAGCAGTTGTGTCATTCATTCACATTGAACATAAAAGGTAACATTTAGGATAGAGGTAGCCTGTAGAACATGCATTCAAGTAGAGGCCTACACTGAACAAAATAAAAATATATATTATACACATATGTATATACAGTATATATATATATAAATATAATAGAGGTAGTCTTCAGAACCAAGTGCACGATTAGTTTGTGCATCACTATTTTGATCAATTGATCCTCTTTTCCAGAAACATTTCAGTAAATTTGATACTTTCCCTTTTTTGTCAACTTTTCTTTTCTTCCTGGAGTCTGTTGTACTGCTTCTCCTCATCCTTTATTGACTTTTATATTTTTATTTTATTGGCTTTTTCAGCCAAAATCTCCTTTTCTACTATCCGTGGTATATCTTGAAGCACTCAATGTGCAGTGACGCTTTGCATTTCTCACATGCATAGATTGTTACACGCACTATGACGACATCTATGGAACCGGTGCATCGTGTTGATTGGCCAGTGAGAAGCTTTGTTATATCTTGCCTGATCTTCAACAGTAGCAGCCAGTAGAGATCTCCTTCTGTGCCTCAGTGGTTTTGTGCCAAACTTTTGCATAAGAGACTGTGCCACTATCTGTGAGAAGGTGAGCAGGTTGATGGTCCCTCCCATAACATCTCTGTAAAATAAATGGCTGTTTACGAGGGCACTGTTGAGAGACCATGCAAAGATGTGCCACCACCACTTCTTAGACCTGATGGAGATATGGAATCTTGAAACCTGTAGGTCGTGAAGGTCAACACCACCCATGTGCTAGTTGTATCGGTTGATGCATTTTGGTTGTGGGACTTTGTCAAAGGCACGTCGCTCCTTGTTCCATCTCTTGACAGAGGACTCACTGTATTTCTCCTCCATGTTTGTTGCCACTGTGACGATGTTATTGTCTTTCTAACGGACCAGCACCTTGTCTCCTTGGGTCAGAACCTCAGCGGTTGCCCGGGGTAACTTCATGAAGTCCTTCTGTGGCTTGAATGGGACATCAAACAGACGATTTTGCCTCATCGTTCCAGAGCTCCCATATCCTCTTTTTGTCATTTCATCAAGGAGTGCAAGCGGTTGTAATGAAGGAACTTGCAACCTTGAGGCACCTGAGATTGCTCTGCAACACCAAGAACAACACTGGGTCCATGACCCAATCCAGTCTCAGGGAAGAGAGTGTGGGGTGGTGAGGGGTAGGTCCTCATCACTGATAACGTTGTTCCTGTCATGATCAGTTTGCATAGGTTCAACATATACATTCAACAGCCTGGCTGGTAAATGGCCTGTCTCCCCCTCATAGTCCATATCTGACCCATCGCTATCACAATCTCTGAGGGATAACTGCAATGTTGCACACCTTGTCTGAGCAGTCTCCTAGATCCATCATATCCGGAACTTGACTCAAAGTGAACTGTACTTCTGGCGCCGACAGAGATGGCTGCCTCGCTTCGCGTTCCTAGGAAACTATGCAGTTTTTTGTTTTGTTTTTACGTGTTATTTCTTACATTAGTACCCCAGGTCATCTTAGGTTTCATTACATACAGTCGAGAAGAACTACTGAATATAAGATCAGCGTCAACTCACCATCAGTACAACATTTACATTTACATTTAAGTCATTTAGCAGACGCTCTTATCCAGAGCGACTTACAAATTGGAACCAAGAATATGACTTTCGCGAAGCGGATCCTGTGTTCTGCCTTTCAAGCAGGACAACGGAATGGATCCCAGCCGGCGACCCAAAAAAACGACTTCGTAAAAGAGGGAAACGAGGCGGCCTTCTGGTCAGACTCTGGAGACGGGCACATCGTGCACCACTCCCTAGCATTCTTCTCGCCAATGTCCAGTCTCTTGACAACAAGGTTGATGAAATCCGAGCAAGGGTAGCATTCCAGAGGGACATCAGAGACTAACGTTCTTTGCTTCACGGAAACATGGCTCACTGGAGAGACGCTATCGGAGGTGGTGCAGCCAGCGGGTTTCTCCACGCATCGCGCCGACAGAAACAAACACCTTTCTGGTAAGAAGAGGGGTGGGGGCGTATGCCTTATGGCTAACGAGACGTGGTGTGATCACAGAAACATACAGGAACTCAAATCTTTCTGTTCACCTGATTTAGAATTCCTCACAATCAAATGTAGACCGCATTATCTACCAAGAGAATGCTCTTCGATTATAATCACGACACAAATAAGGCCCTGCTCCGCCCTCCTTTCGGAAAAGCTGACCACGACTCCATTTTGCTGATCCCTGCCTACAGACAGAAACTAAAACAAGAAGCTCCCACGCTGAGGTCTGTCCAACGCTGGTCCGACCAAGCTGATTCCACACTCCAAGACTGCTTCCATCACGTGGACTGGGACATGTTTCGTATTGCGTCAGACAACAACATTGACGATTACGCTGATTCGGTGTGCGAGTTCATTAGAACGTGCGTTGAAGATGTCGTTCCCATAACAACGATTAAAACATTCCCAAACCAGAAACCGTGGATTGATGGCAGCATTCGCGTGAAACTGAAAGCGTGAACCACTGCTTTTAATCAGGGCAAGGTGACTGGTAACATGACCGAAGACAAACAGTGCAGCTATTCCCTCCGTAAGGCTATCAAACAAGCTAAGCGTCAGTATAGAGACAAAGTAGAATCTCAATTCAACGGCTCAGACACAAGAGGTATGTGGCAGGGTCTACTGTCAATCACGGACTCAGGAGGCCCTGTGCAACTGGGTACTGGACTTCCTGACGGGCCGCCCCCAGGTGGTGATGGTAGGCAACAACATCTCCACCCCGCTGATCCTCAACACTGGGGCCCCATAAGGGTGCGTTCTGAGCCCTCTCCTGTACTCCCTGTTCACCCACGACTGCGCGGCCACGCACGCCTCCAACTCAATCATCAAGTTTGCGGACGACACAACAGTGGTAGGCTTGATTACCAACAACGACGAGACGGCCTACAGGGAGGAGGTGAGGGCCCTCGGAGTGTGGTGTCAGGACAATAACCTCTCAACCTCTCAATGTCAACAAAACTAAGGAGATGATTGTGGACTTCAGGAAACAGCAGAGGGAACACCCACCTATCCACATCAATGGAACAGTAGTGGAGAGGGTAGTAAGTTTTAAGTTCCTCGGCATACACATCACAGTGAAACTGAATTGGTCCACTCACACAGACAGCATCGTGAAGAATGCGCAGCAGCGCCTCTTCAACCTCAGGAGGCTGAAGAAATTTGGCTTGTCACCAAAAGCACTCACAAACTTCTACAGATGCACAATCCAGAGCATCCTGGCAGGCTGTATCACCGCCTGGTACGGCAACTGCTCCGCCCACAACCGTAAGGCTCTCCAGAGGGTAGTGAGGTCTGCACAACGCATCACCGGGGGCAAACTACTTGCCCTCCAGGACACCTACACCACCCGATGTTACAGGAAGGCCATAAAGATCATCAAGGACAACACCCACCCGAGCCACTGCCTGTTCACCCCGCTATCATCCAGAAGGCGAGGTCAGTACAGGTGCATCAAAGCTGGGACTGAGAGACTGAAAAACAGCTTCTATCTCAAGGCCATCAGACTGTTAAACAGCAACCACTAACATTGAGTGGCTGCTGCCAACACACTGACTCAACTCATATGTATATACTGTACTCGATACCATCTACTGTATCTTGCCTATGCTGCTCTGCACCATCACTCATTCATATCTTTATGTACATATTCTTTATCCCCTTACACTGTGTATAAGAAATTAGTTTTGGAATTGTTAGTTAGATTACTTGTTGTTTGTTACTGCATTGTCGGAACTAGAAGCACAAGCATTTCGCTACATTCGCATTAACATCTGCTAACCATGTGTATGTGACAAATAAAATTTGATTTGATTTAAAAGATAGAACAGAGTAGAGAGTTAGGTAGAATAAGAACTATGTATGTGTATAAATATGTGTATACCTAGATGCACTGTGTTATCCCGCCAGTCACTACTGTTGCCGTCAACATGTTTACTCATTCTATGACAACACTGAACAAAGTTGAGTAATTGCATATGCATATATCAATACTAGACACCTTAAAGATGATGTGTACTAAAAACCGTTGTCCTATCTTAATGTTAACATACTTCACAAACCTTTAGTTTGGGAGCTTTGATGCAGCCATTGTCTTCTCATGGTGCAACCAGGAAGTAAACCGCTCTGGTCATGTGACAATTTACACTAACCATGTGACACTGCATATATTTCATTGAGACCCTTTATTATTTCAATATTTGCTGGAAATGCATTGATATATCATTCAGTAAAAATTTCAGAGGCTTATAACTGGAAACGTTTTTTACGGTCACTATTGTGACTGATGGGATTAAATAGGTTAATTAAACCTAGAGAACTGATTTGATATAAATAAGTCTCCACATTTAATGATAGTCCAGACACGACAGTATAATACTTTATTCTAAAATGTAGGAAATTGTTTTTTCCCCTCATCAATCTACACACAATACCACATAATGACAAAGCAAAAATGTTATATAAATATATATAAATAAAAATTAGATATAAAAAAAATAACTTATATAAAAAATTACTTTTACATAAGTATTCAAACCCTTTACTCAGTACTTTGTTGAAGCACCTGGTCACGATAACCAATCCCACATGTAGCACGCGCAGGTATATCTAGCAGGTATATCTCACTGGTCATCCCCAAAACCAACACTGCCTTTGTCCGCCTTTCCTTCCAGTTCTCTGCTGTCAATGAGTGGAACGAATTGCAAAAATCGCTGAAGCTGGAGACTTATATTTCCCTCACTAACTTTAAACATCAGCTATCTGAGCAGCTAACCGATCGCTGCAGCTGTACACAGCCCATCTGTAAATAGCCCACCCAATCTACCTACCTCATCCCCATATTGTTTTTATTCACTTTTCTGTCTTACCTCCTCACGCCATTTTCACACACTGTATATAGACTTCCTTTTTCCCTATTGTGTTATTGACTGTACGCTTGTTTATTCCATGTATAACTCTGTGTTGTTGTTTGTGTCGCACTGCTTTGCTTTATCTTGGCCAGGTCGCAGTTGTAATTGAGAACTTGTTCTCAACTAGCTTACCTGGTTAATTTAAATAAAAGGTGAAATAAAAAACAGAATCAGGTTTTCTTGGGAACGACACTCCAAGCTTTGTGATGTTAATACACCTGTATTTGGGGAGTTTCTCCCATTCCTCGCTGCAGATCCTCTCAAGCTCTGTCAGGTTGCATTGGGAACATTGGTGCACAGCTATTTTCAGGTCTCTCCAGAGATGTTAGATCGGGTTCAAGTCCTGGCTCTGGCTGAGCCACTCAAGGACATTCAGAGACTTGTCCCGATGCCACTCCTGCGTTGTCTTGGCTGTGTGCTTAGGGTCGTTGTCCTGCTGGAAGGTGAACCTTCGCTCCAGTCTGAGGTCCTGAGCATTCTGGATTAGATTTTCATCAAGGATCTCTCTGTACTTTTCTCTGTTCATTTTTGCCTCGATCCTGATTAGTCTCCCAGTCCCTGCCTCAGACAAACATCCCCACAGCATGATGCCGCCAGGTTTCCTCCAGACGTGACGCATGGCACTCAGGCCAAAGAGTTCAGTCTTTTTTTCATCAGACCAGATAAACTTGCTTCTAATGGTTTGAGAGTCTTTAGGTGCCTTTTGCCAGCTCCAAGTGGGCTGTTTTGTGCCTTTTACTGAGGACTGGCTTCCGTCTGGCCCTTCTACCATAAAGGCCTAATTGGTGGTGTTCTGCAGAGATGTTTGTTCTTCTGGAAGGTTCTCCTATTTTCACAGAGGAACTCTAGAGCGCTGTCAGAGTGACCATCGGGTTCTTGGTCACCTCCGTGATCACGGCCCTTCTCCCCGATTGCTCCGTTTGGCCTTGTGGCCAGCTCTAGGAAGAGTCTTAGTGGTTCCAAAGTTCGTCAATTTAAGAGGGATGGAGGCCACTGTGATCTTAGTTACCTTCAATGCTGCAGAAATGTTTTGGTACCTTTCCCCAGACCTATGCCTTGACAGAATCCTGTCTCTGAGCTCTATGTAGAATTCCTTCGACCTCATGGCTTGGTTTTTGCTTTTGACATGCACTGTCAACTGTGGGACCTTACATAGACAGGTGTGTGTCTTTCCAAATCATGTCCAATCAAATGAATGTACCACAGGTGGACTCCAATCAAGTTGTAGAAACATCTCAAGGATGATCAATGGAAACAGAATACACCTGAGCTCAATTTTGAGTCTCATAGCAAAGGGTCTGAATACTTATGTCAATAAGGTTTCTGTTTTTTATTTTTAATACATTTGCAAAAATATGTAAAAACCTGTTTTGGCTTTGTCATTATGGGATATTGTGTGTAGATTGAGGAAATTGTTTTATTTAATACATTTTAGAATAAGGCTGAAACGTAACAAAACGTGGAAAAAGACAAGGAGTCTGAATACATTCCGAAGGCAATTTACATTTAAATTTACATTGCATCTTTGTCTTACCAGTTGTTGTGGCTGGCAATGTGACCTTCTTGCTCTGCAGTGTCAAGTTTAATGTAAATATTAGTATCACAGAAGCCAGTAGTAGGCCAGACAAACAGATTTTCACGATTTTCACCATATCCTCAAAATCAATAAATCAGAGCACGTTTTTGGCTCATTCAGTGGTATTTACCTGATTAAGTAGAATCCTGTTGGAAAATAATGTTAAATGTAACATTTATATTCATACTTCCTGTTGTCATTTATTTTTTATTCATAGCTGAGTGTCAAAACACCTGTTTTACTGTAAATGTCCAAATTCATAATCAATATGCTGAAATAAGTTGAGATATTTTGAAGACCAATACATAAAAATTACTCCCTACACACCAATGTGTCACACTTGTGTTCCGATTACTCGTACTTTGCTGAATTAGTACCTTATTAACTGCACATGCATCAACTTTTAACAGTCACTTTGGACTGAAATTGATTCGCTTGTTCTACTTTAATCAATAGCCTGCACAAATTAATCACATACATCAATATTTTATTGAAATCAATGGAACTGATAGGTACCGTTTGCGCTCTTCCAACAGACAAACCTCAATGAATTTGGGTATAAAACCAGTCGATAGATGAGAACCTGTGGAAGCCATTTATCATTATATAAAATAATTCCCAGTGTCAAAATAGTTCAATATTTCGAATTAAGATGATAGTAAATTAAGCACATTCACCTTTTTTCAACAATGACCTCTATGTCTAACTACTTCAACCATGGATAGAGTTAAAACATGTTCCTAAACACAATTTAACCAGAGCGTCGATAGGGACTGTGCAGCAGGCTGAACGTCTGACGTCCCTACCAGTAACCACAGACTAGCCAGTAAGCTTTGAAATCGTTCAACAATGCGAGCAACTTTTCCTCTAAAAAATATTAGCTACAGTCTTGAATAATGCAACCAAACCATATTACACTCTTGAATATTGTAACGATTCACAAACACTGGGAGATTCTCATTCGAACACATATTTAATGTAGCTTGCAAGACAATAACACACCTAGTAACGTTAGCATATCAAACATGAACATTGGAAATAGGGTTGGGCAGTGCACCCCTGGTATTGAAAATCATACCGTCGGTATTTCAAAATACCCCGGTATATGGTATGAACTAGAGGCCGATTAATTAGGGCTGATTTCAAGTTTTCACAACAATCGGAAATCTTTTTTTTGGGGCACCAATTTTTTTTTTTTTTTTACAACTTTATTTAACTAGGCAAGTCAGTTAAGAACACATTCTTATTTTCAATCACGGCCTAGGAACGGTGGGTTAACTGCCTCGTTCAGGGGCAGAAAGACAGAGTTTCACCTTGTCAGCTCGGGGGATCCAATCTTGCAACCTTACAGTTAACTAGTCCAACGCAATAATGACCTGCCTCTCTCTCGTTGCACTCCACAAGGAGACTGCCTGTTACGCAAATGCAGTAAACCAAGGTAAGTTGCTAGCTAGCATTAAACGTATCTTATAAAAAACAATCAATCATAATCACTAGTTAACTACACATGGTTGATGATATTACTAGATATTATCTAGCGTGTCCTGTGTTGCATATAATCTGACTGAGCATACAAGCATACAAGTATCTAAGTATCTGACTGAGCGGTGGTAGGCAGAAGCAGGCGCGTAAACATTCATTCAAACAGCACTTTCGTGCATTTTGCCAGCAGCTCCTTCAAGCATTGCGGTGTTTATGACTTCAAACCGATCAACTCCCGAGATGAGGCTGGTGTGACTGAAGTGAAATGGCTGGCTAATAGAGTTTCAAACTTCATTCACTCTGAGCCTTGGGGTGGTTGTTTCCCTTGCTCTGCATGGGTAACGCTTCGATGTGGTGGCTGTTGTCGTTGTGTTGCTGGTTCGAGACCAGGGAGGAGCGAGGAGAGGGACAGAAGCTATACTGTTACACTGGCAATACTAAAGTGCCTATAAGAACATCCAATAGTCACAGGTTAATGAAATACAAATGGTATAGAGGGAAATAGTCCTATAATAACTACAACCTAAAACTTCTTAACTGGAAATATTGAAGACTCATGTTAAAGGATCCACCAGCATTCATATTTGTACCTTTATTTAACTAGGCAAGTCAGTTAAGTACAAATTCTTATTTTCAATGCTGGCCTAGGTTAACTGCATGTTCAGGTTTGTACCTTGTCAGCTCGGGGGTTTGAACTTGCAACCTTCCAGTTACTAGTCCAACGCTCTAACCACTAGGCTAACCTGCCGCCCCATATGTTTTCATGTTCTGAGCAAGGAACAGAAACGTTAGCTTTCTTACGTAGCACCTATTGCACTTTTTCGTTCTTCTCCAACACTTTGTTTTTGCATTATTTAAACCAAATTGAACATGTTTCATTACCTACTTGAGGCTAAATTTATTTTATTGATGTATTATATTAAGTTAAAATAAGTGTTAATTCAGTATTGTTGTAATTGTCATTATTACAAATAAAATAAAAATGAAATTGTTTTAAAAGTTATTATTATTTATTTTAATTTTTTTAATAAATCGGCCGATTAATCGGTATCTGCTTTTTTGGCCCTCCAATAATCGATATCGGCGTTGAAAAATCATAATCGGTCGACCTCTAGTATGAACGGTATATCGCCCAAGAGTACTTGGAACAAACTTGGCTTAATTTGATCAATTTCTTGGATGTTATTATATGAAGTAAATGCAAAAATTGCTCCATCATTTTTTTATACAGTTTTTCAATCACTTTGGTGAATTTTTCAGATGTCCAATAAGTGGTATATTTTGAAAACTGTACCAAAACTCTGAAACTGATAACACTTGAAATTCCCCCCATCTTATATTCAGAACCTTTGATTGTGCATTCATTGGGGCTTCAGACATCTTTCACCCCTGAGTTATTCATGCAAAATTAAAGTTTTCCATGAAATTGAAGCACTGTATTCATGACATAGAGCACTCTGTTATTTCTACTACTATTATTTCTACAACTGTACATTGAAATTTAGTTATACTTGTTATACACACCATATATATAGATATATACAGTGGGGAGAACATGTATTTGATACACTGCCGATTTTGCAGGTTTTCCCTACTTACAAAGCATGTAGAGGTCTGTAATTTTTATCATAGGTACACTTCAATTGTGAGAGACGGAATCTAAAACAAAAATCCAGAAAATCACATTGTATGATTTTTAAGTAATTAATTTGCATTTTATTGCATGACATAAGTATTTGATCACCTACCAACCAGGTAGTAAGAATTCCGGCTCTCACAGACCTGTTAGTTTTTCTTTAAGAAGCCCTCCTGTTCTCCACTCATTACCTGTATTAACTGCACCTGTTTGAACTCGTTACCTGTATAAAAGTCACTTGTCCACACAATCAAACAGACTCCAACCTCTCCACAATTGCCAAGACCAGAGAGCTATGTAAGGACATCAGGGATAAAATTGTAGACCTGCACAAGGCTGGGATGGGCTACAGGACAATAGGCAACCAGCTTGGTGAGAAGGCAACAACTGTTGGCGCAAGTATTAGAAAATGGAAGAAGTTCAAGATGACGGTCAATCACCCTCGATCTGGGGCTCCATGCAAAATCTCACCTCGTGGGGCATCAATGATCATGAGGAAGGTGAGGGATCAGCTCAGAACTAACACGGCAGGACCTGGTCAATGACCTGAAGAGAGCTGGGACCACATTTTTGAAGAAAACCATTAGTAACAAACTATGCCGTCATGGATTAAAATCCTGCAGCGCACGCAAGGTCCCACTGCACAAGCAAGCGCATGTCCAGGCCCCTCTGAAATTTGCCAATGACCATCTGGATGATCCAGAGGAGGAATGGGAGAAGGTCATGTGGTCTGATGAGACAAAAATAGAGCTTTTTGGTCTAAACTACACTCGCCGTGTTTGGAGGAAGAAGAAGGATGAGTACAACCCGAAGACACCATCCCAACCATGAAGCATGGAGGTGGAAACAGCATTCTTTGGGGATGCTTTTCTGCAAAGGGGACAGGACGACTGCACCGTATTGAGGGGAGGATGGATGGGGCCATGTATAGCGAGATCTTGGCCAACAACCTCCTTCCCTCAGTAAGAGCATTGAAGATGGGTCGTGGCTGGGTCTTCCAGCATGACAACAACCTGAAACACACAGCCAGGGCAACTAAGGAGTGACTCCAGGACATTTAGTCAATTGCACTACCATTTCATCCAATAGCAAAAAAATACAACAAACATTTCTAAACTGTTATTTTTGAAGTGCTCAATAGAAAGAACAGTAGGTGGTAAATATCATTTTCCATACGGCATTTTTGTATAACTTGACAAGCGTTTTTTTAAATCCAATTGCAGATTGTTATACAGTACATACCTGTATGCAGGACAAATCATTAGAAATAGGGGTATTGTAAAGCCATTGGCTACTGTAAAAACATGTATGCAATTTCTGCCCAATGAAACATTGCACAAGATCACCTTTTCTATGTGACTTGTCAACTGATACAATATCGCCTGTCTACCTGCAATGCAATTCATCAGCTGACAGTGTATCAATGGAATTCAGATCATGAGTAGAATATATTGTTATATACAACCCAGGTATTTCAGCAGTGCATTGTACACTACACTATGATTCCAAATGGCACATAGTGACTGTTTCCACTTTATCCTATTGAAGCACACTGGCTGATGTAAATTGATGTAGTATTTACAGCCACATTCATACATGATTAGGTTTTACCTTCCAACATAGATTGATGTCAAAATGGCAGGTTTATGTAGAATTGTATAGAAAATATAGAACTGTACAGTTTTTAGTAGTTATCAAACTGTATATACTTTAGCGAGTTATTCGTTTTGAGCAGTTTGATTGGGTGATAGTTCATTGCATTGTTAACAAATGACAAGAAAATCATGTCAAAAGTTAAGGCGATATTACATGTTGAAAAGCAGATGCTTAGATTGAATATACAGTATATCCAAATTGATTAGTGATTAGGTGCAGTGAACAAGTGAAAATGTGCTTAGAGTTTTGAAACCTGAGACATTTTGATGATCTGTTTAGATTTTTGTGCTTAAGAGTTGTGAAAATGGACTACATATTGCACCAAAGTGATTTAAAAAAAAACGAATAAAAACGAATTTGCCTGTTGAGGTTATCTAGCTTCATGCTGCATGCTTTTTTTCCTGGATGGGGGCCAATGGCAGCCAAGGGGGTAAACACAGTTGAGCTTCCCTTTTTTACAGCTACTGCTACAATTTCAGAATCTAACAGGCTGTTACTGCAATTTCAGGTGAAAACTCAATAAAACAATTCTAAAATGTCTAGATGTTTCAGCTGTTTCAAAAACATTGCTCTGCTATTTAGCTATTAGTATATTTACTGTATGTATGAATGTTTAAACTCAACGAGACAATTATGTTCACACTGCCCTGCTTATAAGGGGCAACTGTCAGACCAGTGTGTGAGCTAGCGTTCGAGACGTGAGAGTTTACATTACAGTAATGTCTCTCGAGAATCGATACCTCTCGAGAATTTCTCGAAATTCTCCTTAATTCTTGTAAATGAGAATAGCCCCTTTAATATCAGTTGGTGCATGCGTGCCCCCTACAATCCATCAGTCGAAAGTCTATATTTGACCGCCACTTGCTCAATTGAGAAAATTAAATGAAGCAACATCACATAGCTAACCGACGATAAAGACGATACATAGGCGATGTTATTTTGACCAGCAATCAATTTCAGATGTAGAATAGAGTACACTTGAAGCCCAATGTGTATCCCAATACCATTGGTTGTTTTTCTTCACCGCAAGTCTCCCTTTTCCTCCCAAGTCGGAACCAGTATGTTAAATGTAGGCTGCTTCGTTAAAATGCGTCTCTTTGCGACAGGACCCAAATGTTTGTTTATTTCACCGTCCTACAACGATGCGCTCGCTCACTCATACATCGGATCGTGGTGCGTCGGGGATCCCTCGGACGGAATCAATCACTTGATAGGCTAATATATGTCACTCGATAAGCAAGCAGTACAACGGAATGGTAAGCTTGACAGTTACTTGAACAGAATTGATGCACTTATAGGTGTTAAAATATGGACTGGACATCAACAAAGCGGCATGTCATGGGTTATAACTGTAAAAAGCAAACCATCAATAGCAAGCGATATTTGCTTACCCCCCTTAGTTTCAGTGTTACTAATAGCAAAGAATAAAGGGCCAATTCCTTCATATGTATAAACCAAAGAAAATGTCCCATTACATTATCTGATGAAATGTGTTTAATTTATATTCAACATAAAGTAAAGTAGCCCAGACGTATTATAAATTAGACGCCAGCTTTCAATAGTATCATAGTCATTGCATACATTGTAGTAAATGAAAAATGTAACTATTCCGATATTTTACAATGAAACAAACCAAACTCAGATTATGTCTAATTTGTGCATTTACCTTAAAGTGCGTTGATAGAAAACAGCAAGCACTTCCTGGTTATAATCCTAAACAATTCGCCACCTTTGAATATTAGCTTTATCTTCTCCTAATGAAATCTCGACTGGAGACATAGGAGCTCCACTGTTTGTTTGTCAAGTCCCAGTTTGTAGGCTACTGGCTAACTGTACCTGACCGTCTGTGAGCCGCTGCAGCGTCACAGATCGCATGGAACTGCGTTTGGGCTGAGCACGGCATTGGGGAAAAACTGGACTGGAGTTCAGCACCTCGGGACCGAACCAGCTGCCTAATGTATGTACCAGGCAATTGATTTGCACTGTCATTGCATCCCCACTATAAGTACTGATAAAGTAAAACCGGTTTCAACTTTCCCAGATGTGCAATCAGCGAAATTGTAGGCTTGGCCTAATTAGAAAAATTGTGAAGATGCATCGTGATGCCAGCTTCGCTGTTTTCATTAAATCATGTTCCCACTCAATGAACATACAGTACCTGTCAAACGTTTAGACACACATACTCATTCCAGTGTTTTTCTTTATTTTACTATTTTCTACAGTGTAAGAATAATAGTGAGGATATCAAAACTATGAAATAACATATAGAATCATGTAGTAACCAAAAAAAAGTGTTAAAGTCAAAATAGATTTTATATTTGAGATTCTTCAAAGTAGACATCCTTTGCCTTAATGACAGCTTTGCCAACTCCTTAAGTTAGCCAATTTTTGTCTTTAATGCAAGGCCAGCAGACAAGTTCCTTACTTTCTCCCCCTTCCAGTTGCCTCTTCCATTTTTGCGGTAATGCTGCAATTAGTTGGTTGTAGTTTTGAGTAGTGCAGACAGTCATATTTATGATATCATTTACAAAGATATGTTGTTGTTGTTTTTCATTGTTTTTTTTAATCAATTAGTATATTTGAGTTTAACCACAATATTTGTTGTATTATTTGTTCTGTTTTTTTTTCTGGTGGATTAAGCTGAAATTGCAACCAACTTTCTATGGCTTTTTTTTAAGCGATATTTTGGATATTATTTCATTTTAAAATAACCGAAAGTGAGACGTTGTAATCTGAATAAAGGGAAAAAGGCCATTCTTGAACATGGGGAGAGACACTGTTACTAATCTGTAAGAGAACAAGTTTTGGATTTTAATATAACTTTTGTATGACTGACGCCTTTAGTGAGACTTCTAATTCTTTAATATTTAATGAATATGTTAATTTATGCCGAATCATAAGATGTTATGCTGTAGGATTACCCTCAGTATTTACTGTATAACATTATTATCAAAGTCCTTGTCTAACTAATATCGGTCATGTTTTGAAATATGTGCAAAATCAATCACCTACTACTGTGTTTGCTTGATTTCGCTTGTGTTGTTCTTCTTCTTCTTCGTGTGGTTTTCTGGCAGACGAGACACTTTGTTTGGATATGGCTGCCATTCATAGTTTGGCAAGTACATTCCACATTTGATCACAAAAAAAGGGAAATGGGGGAAAAAAGGAAATTGCTCCACCATCTAACCCTGAGTATACATAACAATGAGACCACCTGCTCTTTCCATGACATAGACTGACCAGATGAATCCAGGTGAAAGCTATGCCCCCTATTGATGTTAAATTCACTTCAATCAGTGTAGATGAAATGGAGGAGACAGGTTAAAGAAGGATTTCTATGCTTTAAGACAATTGAGACATGGATTGTGTATGTGTGCCATTCAAAAGGGTGAATGGGCAAGACAAAAGATTTAAGTGCCTTTGAATGGGGTATGGTTGTATGTACCAGACGCACCGGTTTGTGTCAAGAATTACAAAGCTACTGAGTTTCACGCTCAACAGTTTCCCCATGTGTATTAAGAATGGTCCACCACCCAAAGGCCATCCAGCCAACTTGACACAACTGTGGGAAGCTTTTGACACCTTGTAGAGTCCATGCCCCAACGAATTGAGGCTGTTCTGAGAGCAAAAGTGGGGGTGTGCAACTCAATATTAGGAAGGTGTTCCTAATGTTTGGTATACTCAGAGTATATTCCACTCTCCCCATCCCCAACACACCCCTCCACCCCTTCTGACTACTTTGGCCCCAACAGATCCTACACCTGGGAGGCTGTAACCCCTTCTCTCAAAATTCCCTGTTTTTTTTTTTGCACTAAAATCTCTGATTCCCAAAAACGTATCTTTTGAAGTTACTACCAATTCAATCTTCTGGGATTTCCTTTCCATCTGTGCAGCACAATTAATGACCATAGCAATAAACGCCAAAAAGCCAACCTTACTAAAGCACAAGCTGTTTGGATCACTCTCTACTGGTCTACTACTCACAGGGATCCTCTTACTGCCTCAGCATATGACACTTTCTGCACTGCTCTCACCCTGGAAACTTCAATCTGTCTCACTCGCACAGGACATTTCTGATCTCCAACAACATGCACTCTTTTGTCCCATGCCCTCCTGCACACGTATCACACCTCAATCTCCCTCCTACATACTGCAGCAACATGACCATAAACTTGGCACCTGAAACACCGTAGTGGATTCAGAACAAAAGCTCTCATGGGAAAACTTATATACCCTAGCATGACTTTATCCGGCAAACCCTCTGCATCAAAATTCAGAAGGACGGACAGGTTCTTCTCAGTCTCGCGCTCACTACCGGTTTTGCGTCACACCAAATGCCGTACACCACAGACATCGGGGATCCCAAACTTAAGTTGATCCACCTTAAAACTCAACAACACTCCAGTTATCACTCCTTTCAGCAGCGCTCTGCTCCGGAGAGCTAAGCAGGACACCGCTTTCATTCCGAGACTCGAAAAGCCCAGCGCCATCTCCCTCTGAGCAGCAGACACACAAAAAGTCCTTAGATACTTTGACCTAATTGACAGCACACAACTCCTTCACCCAGCCTGAAACCACAAACAGATCATCCGAAAAGGCATAGATTCACTTTCTCTATGAATTGTACTCCCACTGGGCCGGAGTTATCTTCGGCATTTTCCTGAGGCTCGGAAGCCTTCACCTCATCTGACGATGCGGGTTCTTTCTCCTAACTTTTGTCAGGATCAATTATTTTTAAGTTCACTGTCAACTGCGCTGGGTCTTCAGGCACGTAACATGCATTTCTCTCCTGTACTTGACCCAAAGGAGAAAGTACTCTGCTTGTATTTTGCAGTCGATTCTGGTTTGCACCTCACTTCTTCTTGCCATACACCCTCTTCCTCGCCCGGTCCTCAGACATGATGACTTCCATCTCCGTGTGGGACTTCAGGAAACTCAGTATCGAGCCGCCCGCTGCTGCCATGCGCCCTCCTTCGCTCGCTAATCCACACAACGTTTCTTTCCCAGCATCCTCCAGTTCTTGTGTTTACTTTGAGTATCGTAAACATGCTTCACCAGAGAGCAGTCGTGTTCCTCTGCTCAGACATTGTTGACATACTGTATGCCATGTCATACACATTTTATTTACCAATTCATTGTTGCAAACTTTGCCGTGCTCCAACGTGCATTTCCAGGGGGGAGCGACGCGCCAGATTGATTAATTGCATGGGCATTTTGTTCTGTGCTGATGAATTTATGAATGACATTCATTTGATTATGAGTGCAATACTGTGATGTGTTTTAGAGAGATAATGTGAACCTGTAGAAGTGAGTTGGTATGATCCAATCCAGGTAGGAGGGTTACCAGTCTGTGTTACACCGTCTGGTAGGGTTGCAAAATTCCTGTTACTTTCAATTCATTTCCTGGTTTTCCCAAAATCCCAGTTGGACGATTCCTGGAATCAGGAGGGAATAAGCAGGCAATCCAACCAGGATTTCTGGAAAACCAGGGAATTTGAGAGTTCCAGAGGAAGCATGTACAGTAGATTGCTGATATATATTTTTCATTATTTAGTAGGCAAATCAGTTAAGAACAAAGTCTTACTTACAATGACGGCCTACCCCAGCCAAACCCGGATGACGCTGGGCCAATTGTGCGCCACCCTATGGGACTCCCAATCACAGCTGAATGTGATACAGCCTGGATTTGAACCAGGGGCTGTAGTGATGCTTCTTGCACTGAGATGTGCCACTCAGGAGCAGCGGTTACCTACCTCTCCATCCGCCATTTTCAATCTAGGCCTACAAGATGCTTGTTGTGAGGCATGAGTGTAGCTCAATGGTAATAGCTGTAGTTCACTGTAAAGAGTGTGTGCTAGAACGTTTTATATCCTAGCTTTTCTTGATATGGGGATCCATCCTGTAAATATCCAAGTTCACTACCTACCACTTGATGACTGTTGTAAATACAACACCAACCTAACATAGCAGGTGTAAAAAGACACATGAGCGGAGTAACCACATACGGTTTTCAGTGGAAAAGGTAGCTAGGTTGAATTAGCTGTATCCCTGAAAACCGGATTCATCCAGTTGTTGGCAACTCTGCTGGTGTTAAAACACTTGACTTCACCAAGTTGCTCAGTGCCTTATAACCATCTCCCTAGGCCTAGGCCGTGAAACACTATCCTTTATTGGACAGTGTAGTGGGGATTAGAAATATATCAATGTACCAATAACGCATTCAAAGTGTATTCTTTACTGATGTCTGGACACAAATGATCTGATTAACACTCACCTTTGTAAACACATCAGTCAATGTGCTGTGTAGCAATACATTTGTTACATTCCTGGATGGATCATTGAGTTTGGTCATAGAACAACTGTGACACAGGAGGAGAAAAACAAACATGGCCGAGCGGATTCAATTGAATGTAAGCATGGGAAGTGTGTGTGTGTGTGTGTGTGTATCGCCCTTGTTACGTAAACTGTGTTCACAAGAAGAAATGTTGCATTATGAACATGCATCATATCATGTCATTTTAATCTGACCCGATTCTGCATATTCCCAGTGATACAAGTTTGGTTAAATTTGCATGCTTTTGTTTCATCTATGCTCAGTGCTAGACAGGATAGACACTGCCTATACAGTAGCTACATATAGCGTGCAAGCTTCCAGTGCCTCCACTCTTTGATGCAATGTGTGGACTGCATGCACTGAGCGAAACTGCAGGTGTCTCTGCTGGAAAATAATGAGCACTGACAAGCACACAAAAAAAAAGTGTAGGCAGCACAACCTCATTATCAACCGTCAGGGTTTAATCATTAGATTTAGGAAGATGCACCTTTCAAAGCTAAGACACGATGTAAGACAAAGTTTAATCCTTATGCTGAGTTTGGACTTTTTCAACATTTTGTCAGACACACACACAGGCGCGTGCGCACACACACGTACTGATAAAGAGCACACTCCGTCATCATTATTATGAGAGTGTCACATCGTCAGAGGTCCACTGTGCTCCCCTGCTCTGGTCTAGGAGTGAGGTAGAGCTGTGTACACTCACACGTGCGGGCACACGCACACATACTACAGGGTGCTGATGAAAGACCAGGCTATGGGCTTCTCTTATCAGCCAGTGGAGCAAAACTCTCTTTGCCTTGAAGATGGATTCTATAACAAGACTCTACTGCACACTTCAGTGGCAGAGCCCTGGGCAACAGCAACAACAAGGGCAAGGAGGAAGGATGTTGTTACAGTACAAGTGACATGATGGAACTATGCTTTCACTCATTTTAGCGACGATGTTTACATAACTGTTACATAGGGTTACATTAACGTATATCCTGGTATATCCTCAGTGACAGAAATAATGTACAGTATATGCCATGTAGCACACTTTTATCCTTTATTTAATCTTTGTTTAACTAGGCAAGTCAGTTAAGAACAAATTATTATTTACAATGACGGCCTAGGAATAGTGGGTTCCTGCTTTGTTTATTTACAAGCCCTTAACCAACAATAGTGGTTGTAAGAAAATAAAGTTTAGAAAATGCAAATAGTCCAGGTAGCCATTTGATGAATTGTTCAGCAGTCTTATGGCTTGGGGGTAGAAGCTGTTAAGGAGCCTTTTGAACTAGGCCTGGTACCGCTTGCCGTGCGTAATCCTTGACTACCCACTGTGCTGTCAGTCAGCCTGCTCATGGGGCTGATTTCGCTGGTCCAAATGTCAGTTGTCAAGCTAATAGCAGTGATGCTATCAAATTGTATTATTCACATGCACCGACTACAACAGGTGTTACAATAAAATGCTTACATACGAGCCCCTAACCAATAATGCAGTTAAAAAAGAATATATGAGTAAGAATAATAAACAAAAGTAACAAGTAATTCAAGAGCAGCAGTAAAATAACAATAGTGAGACTATACACAGGGGGGTACCGGTACAGAGTCAATGTTCAGGGGCACCGGTTAGTTTAGGGAATATGTACATGTGGGTAGAGTTATTAAAGTGATGATAACAACAGAGAGTAGCAGCGATGTAAAAGAGTCTGGGTAGTCATTTGATTAGATGTTCAGGAGTCTTATGGCTTGGGGGTAGAAGCTGTTTAGAAGCCTCTTGGACCTAGACTTGGTGCTCAGGTACTGCTTGCCGTGCGGTAGCAGAGAGAAGAGTCTATGACTAGGGTAGCTGGAGTTTTTTTAAACAATTTTTTAGGGCCTTCCTCTGACACCACCTGGTATAGATGGCAGGAAGCTTGGTCTCAGTGATGTACTGGGCCATGAGCACTACCCTCCTTAGTGCCTTTCGGTCGGAGACCAAGCAGTTGCCATACCAGGCAGTGATGCAACCAGTTAGGATGCTCTCGATGGTGCAGCTGAAGAACCTTTTGAGGATCTGAGGAGCCATGCCAAATCTTTTCTGTCTCCTGAGGGGAATAGGTTTTGTCGTGCCCTCTTCATGACTGTCTTGGTGTGCTTGGACCATGATAGTTTGTTGGTGATGTGGACACCAAGGAACTTGAAACACTCGACCCTCTCCACTACTGCCCCGTCGATGTGAATGGGGGCATGTTTGGCCCTCCTTTTCCTGTAGTCCACGATCTTCTCCTTTGTCTTGCTCACATTAAGGGAGAGGTTGTTGTCCTGGCACCACACTGACAGGTCTCTGACCTCTGCCCTATAGGCTTTCTCGTTGTTGTCAGTGATCAGGCCTACCACCATTGTGTCATCAGAAAACTTGATGATGGTCTTGGAGTTGTGCTTGACCATCCAGTCATGAGTAAACAGGGAGTACAGGAGGGGACCAAGCACGCAACCCTGAGGAGCCCGCATGTTGAGGATCAGCGTGGCAGATGTTTTGTTGCCTACCCTTACCACCTGGGGGCAGCACATCAGGAAGTCTAGGATCCAGTTGCAGAGGGAGCTGTTTAGTCCCAGGGGCCTTAGCTTAGTGATGAACTTTGTGAGCACTATGGTTTTGAATGTTGAGCTGCAGTCAATGAACAACATTCTCACATAGGTGTTCCTTTTGTCCAGGTGGGAAAGGGCAGTGTGGAGTGCGATTTCGATTGTGTCATCTGTGGATCTGTTGGGGCAGTATGGAAATTGGAGTGTGTCTAGGGTTTCTGGGATGATGACGTTGATGTTAGCCATTACCAGCCTTTCAAATCACTTCATGGCTATCGATGTGAGTGCTATGGGGCGGTAGTCATTTAGGCAGGTTACCTTCACCTTCTTAGGCACAGGGACTATGGTTGGTCTGCTTGAAACATGTAGGTATTACAGACTCGGTCAGGGAGAGGTTGAAAATGTCACTGAAGACACTTGCCAGTTGGTCCGTGCATTCTCTGAGTACACATCCTGGTAATCAGTCTGGCCCCGCAGCCTTGTGAATGTTGACCTGTTTAAAAGCTCTTGCTCAGGTCTTCTATGCTCTCATGCATGCTCCAGTGTGGCTTGCCTTGAAGCGAGCATAAAAGCAAGGCATTTAGCCCGTCTGAAAGCAACAGCTCTAGCCTTTAGCTCGGTGCAGATGTTGCCTGTAATCTATGGCTTCTGTTTGGGATATGATGTACAGTCACTGTGGGGACAACGTCTTCAATGCACTTATTGATGAAGCTGGTGACAAAGGTGGTATACTCCTCAGTGCCATTGGATGAATCCCGGAACATATTCCAGTCAGTGCTAGCAAAACAGTCCTGTAGTGTGCTTAATTTGGGAAACCAAGTGAAATCTGTTCGGGAACATTGAGAGTAACAGGTTTTGTTGTGAAAACATATTTAATTAATCTGTTGACAACCCCTCTCTCTGCGCACTGGAGAAAGGAATGAAGGAGAGAGGGGAGGAGATGGAAACACAGTGGTGAGGTCTTCTGTAGCTAAAGGTCATATGTGAGCCCATTAATTATGAAAATATAAACAATTCCCTATTACATTTACATTTACATTACTAGGCTATTCAAAATCAAACACATATTACACAATGCTTAATGTGTTTAATTTAGGCTAAAAACAATGATTTAATGTGTAATATGTTGTAGGCCATGTATTGTATAAATCATTATTTATTTTCTATTTTTTTTTCAGCCACGAATATCCATATGGTGTTTTGAGTTAATCATCATCTCAGAAGCCCTGTCCATTTTGTGGTGCTAAGCTTTGAAACTACATCCAGAGTGACCATGTTTCCCACTCAGTTTCAACCTGCTTTTGATTTTCTTTCTTCAAATTAATCATTCAGAGTGAGGTGAGTTTCAAAAGCGCATACTGTTTCGGTGATAAATGTTTGATGGGATTTTTCGATTGCATTTGTATTGATGTCAGAGTGGTTAGAGTGACAGAGCCCTGAGAACAAGGCCATTAGCGACCTGATAATTGTTAGCGAGTTGGGTACTACTAACACATGTCCAGTGTGCATAAGAGGAGATTACCGTGACTCAATGGTCACCTAGAATTTTACTGCGGTCATGACTCATGACTGCTGTTGTGCCGGTAATACGGTAACTGCAACAGCCCTAACCATAACCTGTTGTTGAAAAAACGTATGTGTTATGGCTTTTCAACCTCAGCCATACTGTGGATTCAGAGCTATCTAATAGAACTCATAGGGTTCTCTTTAATGGAAGCTTCTCAATTGTCAAACATGCAAAGTGTGGTGTACTGCAGGGTGTCATGTAAAAATCTTCCCGGCATGAAATAGTTCCCAATTGTTTTGATTGTGTTTGGATTGTGACATCATGTTGTAAACATTTTCACAGTGTTCCTAGTCAATAATTGCACGTGCAGATGTTTCTCACACCCACTCGCCCTTGATTTATCTAGCTAACTAGCGTAATTAGCTGTAAACTGGTCGAGATGCCTTGTTCTCAGAGGTGTGCAGTTTTACGTTTTGTTGTATAAATAGCTAACTAACTAACAAACAAACAAACAAATATATGCACTATCAATCGAAAACACAGCACCCAAGTTTTTGCAATCGCAAAAAAAAATCTCTCCTCACATCAACTCTCAAAGCTGCGACACGTGAGTCCGGGTATTTATATGCTGACCTCATGCCTCAACAAGCTTCTGATTGGTCAGAGTCAATACACCTGGCCACCGTTGATTGGCAGATGTGTGAAGCAAAAGCTTGTGCCCACAGAACAGTTTTTAAAGGTCGAGGGACGGTGTGAGAGAAACATCTGCACGAGCTCAGCCATCCACATAAAGAGATGCACGTGTAATTATTCAACTGGGAACATTTTCACGCTGGGAGAAATGTTACTGCATGACGTCACAGTCAGAACACAATCAGAACGACTGGGAACAATTTCAGGCTGGGAAGATTTTTACATGACACAGGTGTCATGACGTGCCCTGGAAGGAGGATCATAGACCTCTCCCACTCTCTCCACGGTTTTATGACTTTTCAACACATCATAAATACCTAGTAGAAACTGCCATGCAGTATTGAGAGAGTCTACCAGAACAAAGATTTATTTTGTTCAAAACTCCTAATCTCCAAAATGGGAGAATTAAACAATATTTCTGAGAATGTGGGAATGGTCCGTGGACACTTAAGGGACAGTTATGACGAGTGTGTTTCATTTGGTGACCTCATGAAGGACAGGAAACACACAACGGTTTCTCTTAAAGTGTACATTTCCCAGTTATCTGGTTTACATCTAAATATTGTGAAACATGTGATTAAACATTAAACTATTTGTGAAAGATGTAATGTGATGTTAAGGCCAGGCACCACAGGCTAATAGGGATTTTTTTCCCCCTTTACTCTGATCAGACTGAAACTTTACCAGTTGAAAGTATACATAAATACAATATATTAGTCTTACAAGTTTTATTTATTTTAAAATAAAAATATGCAAATGAGGCAAACCGTCCTTAAATGTGCGCTAATTTGCATATTACGAGAATCTGTTTTTCAACACATTGCTTCAAGGCAGAATGCTTTTTGTTTGTTTTATTGTGATAAGACAATCAATGGTCAGATTTTTACAGATCAGTTTATCAAAATATTGTCATTTCATGGAATTATTTAAAAAAAAAACACTATTCACATGTATGACGGATGCATATATTTACACATACAATGACACTTAAAATCAAAATGACATAAGATATTTAAAAAAAAGCCTCTGTAAAAGTCTGACCATAAGACTCAAGGACCTGTGTGTGGAATAATGGGAATGTACGTCCTTTGAAGACTGAGAAAAATGAATTGGCGCACCGGGAACATGTCATTTTGAGAAAATGGCCGCTAAAGATAGGCCAATGCAATGAAAATGTACTTTCCATAAATATGACCATTTATTTCACATTAATTAAACTAATTTATAATTCACTTCTAAACTGACAAATAAACATAAAATATACATTTTTACAAATAAATTAGCACATTTCATACATTTGTTTCAAGCAAGAGAGCATATGCTTTGAATACTGGTCTGTTGGGTAAATATGCAGTTTTGGGCAAATTCTCATATCACTTTGCTCAATTTGTCACAAAGATTTTGTATGGCTGTTGAAATGTGCAGAACATTAATCAGCTATGCCCCATATGTAAGGCCCTCTTTGAGTTGTTGCTGTTGACGCTTTACTTTCTTGACTGTGTCATGGGACCTGTGCCTACGCTTGGCACACTCCATTGAAGTAGCATCAGCTCTCACAACTCCTCTCTGATTGCTCCAATGTCACCAAAGTGCTGTCAATGCACAATGTGCTCATCACATTTGTTATAGCAGTGGCTCCCTTATTGAACGTGGCTACTGCCATACTGGCTGCTCCATCAAGGCGGCTTTTGCCCACAAAGACAGTTCTGGGGCATCGCGGCCCTATTACAGAGTTCAGACATTAATTTGCATTCTGGGTTCCTCTGTGCTACATTAGGACGTTATCATTTGACATCCTATGATATACAGGTACCATTTTCTGTGCAACCTCTCTATTAAAAAAAATGTATGGCCTCCAAGGCTTTTGTGACGGGGTGGATTTGAACCATTTTCTATGGCTCGCACCTATCCAATGCACACACCTATCCCGTAGTTGGAAGTAAATCCGCTCTTGTGCCAAGTGCCATCGAAGGATACATGAATGTCTATGATGGCATCCTCATCCTCCTTCAGCAACTCTGCTCTGTCTGGGTCTATATCTGCGTATGCTCTTCGCTATCGTCAAGCTTCATCCGTTCGGGTCAGGTGGGCTCCCCTCACAGCCCTTACTTCTGTTAAGACGTGCTTTTGGTCCGTTTCCGCCCCAGGGAGAATCGTTTCCAGTAATTTCAGTTTGTTGTTGAGGTTGACGGCCTAATTATCTTTGCAGCGCTCTCCATTGACTGTAGCTCTCTCTGAATCTCTGCAACTAAAATGGGGGGGTGCTTATTATGTCTGTCTACATTACAGACATAACTTTGAGGACTAAATATTACCATATCAGCATGTATTTACTTTGTGCAAAGCTAATTTCTCACTAATCACATTAGTCCACAGCCCGATGACACTGTAGGCCTATGTGACAGTCTCATTGTATAGTTATGTTTTCCTATCACTCTGTTTTTATTCACTTTGAATACATTTGCTGGAGCAAGGAAATGCATTATTTATACACAGCAAGTCACCTGGCAATAATGGGCTACAATCCCTTTTTATTTACCTGTCATTCTCCTCTCATGTCTCTGATATGAGCTGAGATGCAAGGAAGGAATCCCTAAGGCTTTGCTTATTTTCTTTAGAGCTGCATAACCAAGTCCAAGTTTGTGGGCGAGGAGAACCATCCTCACATTTATATAAAATGCCACATCTCCCCTGGAGCACTCCTGGAAGTGTAAACACTCCTCCTAAATGCATTACGATCACCTAAACAGTCTGCACATTCTATCATGACAGAATTACAGAATCACTGGTTGGTGAAGTCTATGGTGATTTTCAGTCCAGGGCTTAGACACTTAGGGCAAATCAAATCATGTACAAGTTTATTTGAGATATGTGGAATTAAAAGCCACGTTGTCTGGCTGCTGTCTGGTTGATCGCTGCTAGTTGTCATCTTCAACTCAACTAATTTGCGTCTCGATGCGCTGCTGCGGGCTACCTGATTTTTCCTCCTCGACCTGTACGGCCACTGACTCGATTGGCGGATCAGGCAAATTGTTTCTTTCATTCACTGCTTTTCTTGAATTTGTTAACTGAGATCGCCTACTTTTATTCACATACTTTAGGTATATTCTTCGAGATTCTCATTTTGTCTCTCTTTACGTTGATTCTTCGCGGGAGACAAGGACCAAGGAAGTGCTGAATGGCACGTGAGGCATTTTAACCAATCAAGTTGGCGGAAAGGGCCTTTAAATGGCAGTAACCGATCGGATGTCAGGAAATTACTAATCGTTCAGCACGAAGCGCTACTTCTACAAAGGATATAGCCATGTATGAACTAGCTAATGATATGCTCCTGAAAACAAGCTTTTGAATGATATATAATTCAACATGGAGAGTTTTCAAAACAGCAGTTCTATGTGAAACATTCTATCAAGAAGGACATTTATGGTCGGTGTAGTTGACAGAGTTGGGATAAAATGATGCAAATAAAGTATTTATATACATTATTGCCGATTTTATTTGTACATTTTATGAAAGTACGGAAGTTATAGTTGCAAAATATCCCAAAATCTGAAAATTGACAAATGGAAGCAAAATCACAATTTTTGCCTGTGGTGCCTGGCCTTCACCTTCTAAATGAGAGTATGGATTTTCAGATAAAGATTAACTTGTCAGTGGCCACACCCCCGTGAGCCCAGACGTCACATTAGGTGTCATGGATCGCCCTTTCATCTGAAGTGTATAAAACCACCCGTGACGAAATGTACATTTCATGCCAAAGAGACCCACGGTAAGCCACATGTCACAAATGGTTAAGAAGTCAGAGAAAGCCCGGGACGGAATTCCCACGTTGGAATCGCTACAATTCTATAGGCCATTGGCGACCATACAGCTGTAGTTTGGCTACACTGTTATAAATGGTTCAACTCTGAGACTATCGATCACTACAGAATAAGAGCAAATATTAGACGTATAGTTACTAGTCTGCTGATAGAAATTACGTAAGTCTAGAACGAGAATACCGACAACCACCGAAGCATCTATTCTATGAACCTTGGTTTCTCAAATGACTGCCTCGCCTGGTCCACAAACTACTTCTCAGATAGAGTTCAGTGTGTCAAATCGGAGGACCTCTGGCAGTCTCTATGGGGGTGCCACAGGGTTCAATTCTCGAGCTGACTCTTTTCTCTGTATACATCAATGATGTTGCTCTTGCTGCTGGTGATTATCTGATACACATCTACGCAGATGACACCATTCTGTATACTTCTGGCCCTTCTTTGGACACTGTTAACTAACCTCCAGACGAGCTTCAATGCCATACAACTCTCCTTCCATGGCCTCCAACTGCTCTTACATGCAAGTAAAACTAAATGCATGCTCTTCAACCGATCACTGCCCGCACCACCGCCCATCCAGCATCACTACTCTGGACGGTTCTGACTTAGAATATGTGGACAACAACAAATACCTAGGTGTCTGGTTAGACTTTAAATTATCCTGCCAGACTCACATTAAGCATCTCCTATCCAAAATTAAATCTAGAATCAGCTTCACTCATGCTGCCAAGCATACCATCATGAAACTGACTATCCTGCCGATCCTTGACTTCAGCGATGTCATTTACAAAATAGCCTCCAACACTCTACTCAACAAACTGGATGCAGTCTTTCTATGCAGTCTATCCGTTTTGTCACCAAAGCCCCATATAATACCCACCACTGTGACCTGTATGCTCTCGTTGGCTGGCCCTCGCTTTATATTCGTCGCCAAACCCACTTGCTCCAGGTCATTTATAAATCTTTGCTAGGTAAAGCCCCGCCTTATCTCAGTTCACTGGTCACCATAGCAGCACCCACCCATTGCACGCACTCCAGAAGGTATATTTCCCTGGTCACTCCCAAAGCCAAATTCTCCTTTGGCCCCCTTTCCTTCCAGTTCTCTGGTGGCAATGACTGGAACGAATTGCAAAAATCACTGAAGCTGGAGACCCATACCTCCCTCACTAACTTTAAGCACCAGCTGTCTGAGCAGCTCACAGATCACCGCACCTGTACATAGCCCATCTGTAAATAGCCCATCCAACTACCTCATCCCCATACTGTAATTTGTTGTTTTGCTCCTTTGCACCCCAGTATGTCTACTTGCGCATTCATCTTCTGCACATCTATCATTCCAATGTCTAATTGCCAAATTATAATTATTTCGCCACTATGGCCTATTTATTGCCTTACCTCCCTTATCTTACCTCATTTGCACACACTATATATTTTGTACATAATGTTTCTGCAACCGTATCTTGCGGCAGGAAAGAGCTTCTAGATATCATATCAGGACAGCGATCACGCACCTCGGATTAGACAAAGATTTTTTCAAGAACAACAACAGCAGCAGCAAGCAGGACTCACACGATATTCTCCAAACACCCCAATTATTCGCAAAGGGAAGCGACGCAGAGGAAGAAGAGCTGGATACCCCGTCCGAACCCGCAGAAGGCAACTAGGAAAGCTGCCATTACCGTCAATATTACTCGCCAACGTGCAATCATTGGACAATAAACTGGACGAGGAGCGCTGCGACACTACACTTTGTGATTTCACTCAGACTACCTCGCCTTTCACATTGAGAGTCATGCTGAAACTACACTTCCAGGACATATCACTCATTCACCCTGTGTATGTTACCAACCTCGAATCTGAACCTCTGCTACTCGGAGCAGATTTGATGGATCGGTTACTCCCACTGATGGATTGGTCACAGTGCCTCCTCCACTGACCACACTGTCTTCGCCTAACGCTGGCTGTAATGCAGTCATCCATGAGGGGTATCTGTCAAAAGCACCCCTTGGGAAAAATATGTTTCAAAACCTCTTGGTGCAGAATCTGATCCTCGGAGATATTACGATATCTCGACACATTCCATCAGCAAACCTGATTGACCATTATTTTCATGATTTCGAGCCAGCAGTCTCTGTGAATGAGCTACTTCCCTACTCCTTGAAGTTGTGCAATACTGTAGTTGAGATTTACTTCTCTTGCCCTCCGGACACTTCCGTAAGCACTGCAGCCATCTCAGGAAGAAAAACATTGATGCGCAGAGTGTACTTTGCTTCCGATGATAAATCTTACGCTTTGTGGGGGACTGTCATCCGTTACAATGACACTAATGCTGTCAGTCCAGCAACTGACCCGATGACTCCCACTGGTGAAACACTTTGCGATATCACAGACAGATATCCTCGTCTCAGTTTGCAGGTACTGAAGAGGTTGCCACACGCGGACGCTGTGGTGACTGACAGGCCTCGACAGCCACTGAGCGTTTTGAAGCACAGGAGATTTGGTTGAGAGGTTAGAGCCATTCTCACAACAACGCGGCCACTGACAACTCGTACATAGGGCCCGACTTTGAGCAGACAGGCCCCTAGATGTGTTCTAAGATTATCCCCGTCTAATATTTTACTGAGGTGTACCACACTGGTCGTAAAAGACATCCAGTGGACTACCACCTCCAAAATAAATTGCAAAAATAGTCATGCCTTGACGTGTGTAGGTTCAAATGCTCTAATCATGTGTTCCGGTAGGATAATATTTCAGAATAAAATCGGTAGGATAACTGGTCCCTTTTGAGTACCAGTACCAATTCTACCACAGTCAGTCCAGCAACAATCAGTACGAGGATTAGAGACCTCACAAGTCAAATTGCTATTGATAATAGCGACAGGGGAGTTAGTAGTCACTCAGATTGCAACACGTGTAAGGGAATCTCCAGAACACTCTTCTGATGGTCTACACACATGCCACTAATAAATAGAACCCTCCATTCAGGAGAAAAGTTATGAGGAGTCATGAACCACTGCGTACGACTGGATCAGTGCTTAGAGAGTACTTCCGTCTTCAGGTTAGCTCCTCTGTGGATAACCTAGCTATGAAATAGACTTCTACATACCTATAACCGCTACAATGGTGTAAGACACAGTGACATGTAGTAAAACTACTACAGGTCCCCTTAACAAATGTCTTGAGGTTGACATCAATTCTTACTGACCTCCACGCATCGACCTAGAAATTCGCTGATGACATTAAATTCATTCTGAACAGGTTTCAACCTACCAGGATACTTGGTTCTTTCCTTTGGCATGTGTGCTTATGTAAGCATAAATGCACAAGTACAACGGAACATTTAAGGAGGATTTATGCTTGGACCACTTAAGGGTCCGAACTAAATACCAGCCTTAGTACAGTTGAAATTGTACTCTTCGGCCTTTTGACTCTACAGCTACAGTACTCACCAGTTTCTCCACAGAGGTCCATAGGTCATCCCTGTAGACTGCCCGAAGCTGGTGCCTTGCAGCTGTAGACTGATCATGTAGTTACCTGGGATAGTGCCTTAAGTGAAACACTGCAAATTAGGAACACCCTAGATATGACATTAGACAATGCCATGATAGGGTCATTTTGCCAGGACCTTGGGCGTATATAGAATGCAGTCCAATTAGATGATTTTGGTGTGATAACTATATTTCGTATTTCTTTTGTTTATGCTTTCATTCTAGTTCCTTTGACACGTAGGAAGTGATATAGCCATAAACAAAGTCCCCATACAACCATCACTGGGTGCCACAACCCCACTCATTTGGTAAAATAATGTAATTATATTATGTGTGTGTGTGTGTGTGTGTGTGTGTGTGTGTGTGTGTGTGTGTGTGTTGTTAACATCTGCCTAAGTTACTGCCCAGATCTTCCAGTCTAGACGATCAGACGACGGGTCCGGAACGGCGATCCCAATCAGGACATCCGCTGCCCATCCTTGTGGCGGCCTGTTTCATTTGCAGAAATCCTACCCGGGTCAACCACCATAAGGGGACTGAAATGGCGATCACCAACTGGGCATTCACTGCCCATTCCTTATGGTGGACTGCTCCACTTTCAGACAGCCTACCAAGGACCGAAGTTTCAAGTGGAAAATAAAAACTGGGTTTTGGTGAGGATGGGAAGATCTAAGTCTCATCACTCTCTGATCCAGAAACAGGTGCTACTAAGTAAAAGGTGGCAGTGCATCAAATTGAAGAATGGCTCTACACCACTTCCCAGCTCTAACTGTAATTGAAGGATGCCAAAGACAACCGTATGAATTCTGCTCTTGCATATTGTCCTCAGCAACCTTTATGACTGACAGACAGGTTGTAACGACATTCTTCTGTTGAAGGAGGAGCGGACCAAAATGCAGCGTGGTGGTTACTCATGTTTATTGATGAAAAATGACTCTGAGAGGAAGCCAAGCACTGAGAGGAAGCTCAGGCAGGTAGTTGGATCCGGCAGATCCTGGCTGTCTGGCAGATCTGGAAGATCCTGGCTGTCTGGCAGATCTGGAAGATCCTGGCTGTCTGGCAGATCTGGAAGATCCTGGCTGTCTGGCAGATCTGGAAGATCCTGGCTGTCTGGCGGATCCTGGCAGACTGACGGATCTGGCTGATCCTGGCAGACTGGCAGCTCTGGCTGCTCCATGTAGACTGGCAGCTCTGGCTGCTCCATGTAGACTGACAGCTCTGGCGGCTTCTTGCAGACTGGCAGATCCATGCAGACTGACAGCTCAGGCTGCTCCATGCAGACTGACAGCTCAGGCTGCTCCATGCAGACTGACAGCTCAGGCTGCTCCATGCAGACTGACAGCTCAGGCTGCTCCATGCAGACTGACAGCTCAGGCTGCTCCATGCAGACTGACATCTCAGGCTGCTCCATGCAGACTGACAGCTCAGGCTGCTCCATGCAGACTGGCAGCTCAGGCTGCTCCATGCAGGCTGGCAGCTCCTTGCAGACTGGCAGCTCTGGCTGCTCCATGTAGACTGGCAGCTCTGGCTGCTCCATGTAGACTGACAGCTCTGGCGGCTTCTTGCAGCTCCTTGCAGACTGACAGCTCAGGCTGCTCCTTGCAGACTGACAGCTCAGGCTGCTCCATGCAGACTGACAGCTCAGGCTGCTCCATGCAGACTGACAGCTCTGGCTGCTCCATGCAGGCTGACAGCTCTGGCAGGCTGGCAGCTCCATGCAGGCTGACATCTCAGGCTGCTCCAGGAGACTGACATCTCAGGCTGCTCCATGAACAGGCGGGACATCTCAGGCTGCGCAGGAGAGGACAGCTCAGGCTGCTCCATGAACAGACTGGCAGCTCAGGCTGCTCCATGCAGACTGGCAGCTCAGGCTGCTCCATGCAGACTGGCAGCTCAGGCTGCTCCATGGTGCTGGCAGCTCAGGCTGCTCCAGGACACGGCTGGAAGCCTGGTGCGGGGACTGACAGCTCTGGCTGGTCCATGTAGACTGGCAGCTCTGGCTGCTCCATGAGACTGACAGCTCTGGAGATCTTGAGCAGCAGTGCTGGCACAGACTGACAGCTCAGGCTGCTCCATGCAGGACTGACAGCTGAGGCTGCACCATCTTAACTGACAGCTCAGGCTGCTCCATATGGACTGACATCTCAGGTGCCATCAGACTGACATCTCAGGCTGCTCCATGCTTAAAGCACTGACATCACAGGCAACTCCATGCATTACTGACAGCTCCAATTTCCCCATTAACTCCTTCACAGTCTCAGGCTGCTCACCTCCAACACAGCTCAGGCTGCTCCTCCATGGCTGACCTCAGGCTGATAAACAGGGAGACTGGCAGCTCAGGCTGCTCCATGCAGGCTGGCAGCTCAGGCTGCTCCATGCATTTTTGGGGCTGCTCAGGCTGCTCCATGCAGGCTGGCAGCTCCTTGCAGACTGGCTGCTCCTCAGCTGGCAGCTCTGGCTGCTCCAGTTCTTCTTTGGGGCAGCTCTGGCTGCTCCATGCAGGCTGAGCTCTGGCTGCTCCATGCAGGCTGGCAGCTCCCATGTCCATTCCTCCTTTGCTGCACCTGGCTGTTACCAGGCCGCTGGCAGCTCTGGCTGCTCCATTCTGGCTGGCAGCTTCTGTTGAAGGAAGGCGGACCAAAATGCAGGCTGGCAGCTCCATGTTTATTGATGGAAAAATGACTGACATGAAATAACGCAGGAAGGACAAAAACAACAGACGGAAAGGCGGAAAAAGACTATACAGCGCAGGTGAGGATAAACACAGAGACAGGAACAACAGGCCGGGAAATAGCGCAGGAAGAATATGGCTCCTAAGCATGGAATCAGAGGCGCACTGATAAGGCCTGACTGCGTGGTGCTGGCACGTGGTACTGGGCCTAGGACACCCCACAAAGCCCCCGGGGAGCAAAAACACACCGGAGGGCTGGTGTGTGAAGGTGGCACAGGATGGGCCTGACCAAATAAATGGCGTAAACATGGATAATCTTGACCAGCAGTGCTGGCACAGGAGTTTGGAGTTGGAAGGCTCAGGAAGGTGCACAGGATCTTATTGCGTGAGGCTGGCAAACCATCTTAACCTCCGAAACTCCCCATCCCGGATCCGGGATATGGAGCGCTGACCCAGGTGCCATCAAATCCCTGAACGATTTCTGAAATATCATGCTTAAAGCATTAAAATAACTCCCTTTACTCAAGCTTCCAATTTCCCCATTAACTCCTTCAGTCTCAGATTTTCAAAACCGGCTCTGGTTCTGGTCTCCTCCTTGGCTCCTCATGATAAAGTATGGGAAGCTGGCATCATTTTCTGAGCCTGACATGCAACATTTTCCAAAAGCCAGATAACCAAATAAATAAAATCATTTGGGGCTGACTCTCTGATGTTTTCCATCCGCGGAGCCTCCTCAGCCAGCGCATACCAGCTCTCACCGCCTCCAGTTCTTCTTTGTAGGGCGGCGTTTTCTACAGGCTGATCCCAGGGTCCTTCTCCGAACAATGCAGTCACCTCCCATGTCCATTTCTCTTTGATTACCTGCCTGTTATCACGCCGAAACATGGCGTGTTGTTTGAATCAATTCTGTTTTTTCACATATTCTTCTGTTGAAGGAAGAGCGGACCAAAATGCTTGCGTGGTGGTTACTCATGTTTATTGATGAAAAATGACTAGACATGAAATAACGCACCAACGTACGCAAAACAACAGACGGAAACGTGGAAAAAACTATACAGCCTATCTTGAATATAAACACAGAGACAGGAACAATCACACCTTGGGGAAATACTCAGAAAGAATATGGCTACCTAAATATGGTTCCCAATCAGAGACAAGATAATCACCTGACTGATTGAGAACCGCCTCAGGCATGCCAAGGACTATCTAGACACCCCACCACTGAACCCCAAGACAAAAACACACCACAATAACCCATGTCACACCCTGGCCTGACCAAATAAATGAAGATAAACATAATATAATTTTGACCAGGGCGTGACACAGGTGAGTTTGGAGTTGGACATGCTTCATCTCACCTTTACCAGGATCTTATTTAGTAGGCCCAAACATAATTTTAAGAGAGGATCATAATGAATTCTACATGATAAAGTATTATATTAGTGGTATTGACAGATGGCAGTCTAACCCAACCAACAATGTACTGTACGTGTTTCAGACTTAGTGTTTCACATGTTTACCGCCATCTATTCCTCTGTGAATTATTGATAGCATGCTATTGCATGCTGAGAGGGAGAGGACCAAACTAAGGACAGGATCACAACTACCAGTCTATTCTCAAACTTGCATACAAAGCTCTCCCCCGCCCTCCCTTCGCCAAATCCGACCACGACGCCATCTTGCTCCTACCGTCTTATAGGCAGAAACTCAAACAGGATGTACCAGTGACTAGAACCATTCAACCAACGCTGGTCTGACCAATCGGAATCCACACTTCAAGATTGTTTTGATAAAGCGGACTGGGATATGTTCAGCCTCAGATAACAACATCGATCAATACGCTGACTCTGTGAGTGAGATTATAAAGAAGTGTATTGGAGATGTTGTACCCACTGTGACTATGAAAACATTCCCTAACCAGAAACCGTCGATGGATGGCGGCATTCGCACAAAACTGAAAGCGCAAACCACTGCATTTAACCATGGAAAGAGGTCTGGGAATATGGCTCCACTTCACTAACCCTCAACAATGGGGCCCCACAAGGTTGTGAGCTCAGCCCCCTCCTGTAGTCCCTGTTCATCCACGACTGCATGGCCATGCACGCCTCCAACTCAATCATCAAGTTTGCAGATGACACAACAGTAGTGGGCTTGATTACCAACAACGACAAGACAGCCTACAGGGAGGAGGTGAGAGCACTCGGAGTGTGGTTTCAGGAAAACAACCTCTCACTCAACGTCAAGAAAACAAAAGATGGACTTCAGGAAACAGCAGAGGGGGCACCCCCCTATCCACATCGAAGGGACAGCAGTGGAGAAGGTGGAAGGTTTTAAGTTCCTCGGCATACACATCACAGACAAACTGAAATGGTCCACCCACACAGACAGTGTGGTGAAGACGCAACAGCACTTCTTCAACCTCAGGAGGCTGAAGAAATTTGTCTTGTCACCCAAAACCCTGACAAACTTTTACAGATACACAATTGAGAGCATCCTGTCGGGCTGTATCACAGCATTGGTACAGCAACTGCTCCGCCCTCAACCGCAAGGCTCTCCAGAGGGTGGTGCGGTCTGCACAACGCATCACCGGGGGCAAACTACCTGCCCTCCATGACACCTACAGCACCCGATGTCCCAGGAAGGCAATAAAGTACAACAACCAGTGCCTGTTTACACTGCTACCATCCAGAAGGCGAGGTCAGTACAGGTGCATCCAAGCTGGGACAGAGAGACTGAAAAACAGCTTCTATCTCAAGGCCATCAGACTGCTAAACAGCAATCACTAACTCAGAGGCTGCCTACATTGAGACCCAATCACTGGCCACTTCAATAAATGTGTTTACATATCTTACATTACTCATATCATATGTTTACACTTTATTTTATACCATCTATTGCACCTTGCCTATGCCGCTCAGCCATCGCTCATCCATATATTTATATGTACATGTTCTCATTCACCCCTTTAGATTTGTGTGTATTAGGTAGTTGGTAGGGAATTGTTAGATTACTTGTTTGATACTACTGCACTGTTGGAACTAGAAGCACAAGCATTTCGCTATCCTCGCATTAACATCTGCTAACCATGTGTATGTGACCAATAAAATCTATATCTGTATCGGTCTATGCCTGGGCAATAGTTTACATATCGCAGTCCAGTATAGTAGTTCTTATATTATGGTTTCATGATCTACTTAGTGACCTTATACACAAAGTGTCCATGTTGCCTTTAAAATGTTAGTGCTGTATGTGGCATTTCCTTTCTTCCTCGCTCTTCCTCTCTCCTCCACCCCCCGATTGACTGTGACTGCCTGAGACAGCTGATGTGTTTGTTTGCATGGTCGTCAGATGTGTTTTATTAGTGACACAACGGGAATGACACAACCATCCCATGGGAAAATCAACAGCATCAATTCACTACTGTAGGGTCACATGCTAATGGTAGACTATATGCACTGTATGATGTCAGTATTTTATATAAAGGGGTTCAATAATCTATCCATCTCACTGTCAATATGAGGACGAAATGGATAAATACATTATCTATACAAAAGTATGTGGACAACCCTTCAAATTTGTGGATTTGGCTATTTCAGCCACACCAGTTGATGACGGGTGTATAAAAACATTGAGCACACAGCCATGCAATCTCCATAAACAAACATTGGCAGTAGAATGGTCTTACTGAAGAGCTCGGTGACTTTCAACGTGGTACCGTCATAGGATGCCACCTTTCCAACAAGGCAGTTCGTCAAATGTCTGCCCTGCTAGAGATGCCCCGGTCAACTGTAAGTGCTGTTATTGTGAAGTGGAAACGTCTAGGCGAAACAACGGCTCAGTCGCAAAGTGGTAGGCCACACAAGCTCACAGAACGGGATCGCCGAGTGCTGAAGCGGTAGAGGGTGGTACCCGCAAAAGACCAGTCTCAACGTCAACAGTGATGCTGGCCTTCTAGGAAGAGTTGCAAAGAAAAAGCCATATCTCAGACTGGCCAATGCATATAAAAGATTAAGATGGGCAAAAGAACACAGACACTGGACAGAGGAACTCTGCCTAGAAGGCCAGCATCCCAGAGTTACCTCTTCACTGTTGACTTTGAGACGGGTGTTTTGCGGGTACTATTTAATGAAGCTGCCAGTTTAATAATTGTGAGGCGCCTGTTTCTCAAACTTGACACTCTAATGCACTTGTCCTCTTGCTCAGTTGTGCACCGGGGCCTCCCACTCCATTTTCTATTCTGGTTAGAGCCAGTTTGCGCTGTTCTGTGAAGGGAGTAGTACACAACGTTGTACGTGGTCTTCAGTTTCTTGGCAATTTCTCGCATGGAATAGCCTTCATTTCTCAGAACAAGTATAGACTGATAAGTTTCAGAAGAAAGTTCTTTGTTTATGGCCATTTGGAGCCTGTAATCAAACCCACAAATGCTGATGCTCCAGATACTCAACCAGCCTAAAGAAGGCCAGTTTTATTGCTTCTTTAATCAGCTGTGCTAACATAATTGCAAAAAGGTTTTCAAATGATCATTGAGCCTTTTAAAATGATAAACTTGGAATAGCTAACACAACATGCCATTGGAACATAGGAGTGATGTTTGCTGAAATGTGTCTTCGAGTGCTGATCTAGCATCAGGTCTTTCCCTGTCCTTTCATTCTAGTCTATAATGATCCGAGATCAGCACTCCTAGTCTCCCAGAAGTCTGACTGCCAAATACACAAGAGTCCAGTGCATCTCCACCATAGCTTTTTCCCTTAACAACAATCACTCACTCCTGTGAGATACCTGTCTATAGAGAGAGAGAGAGAGCGAGAGAGTAGGCAAGAGGGAATGTGTGAATTGCCTTTCTGAAGAACTGTTACTTCTGCTTCACTATTCTTTCATGATGCAAAGCTAGGGACAACGCTGGTGATCAATCATGAATAAGACATTACAAAACCATCTCAGTCCAAATCTGGTCACCTCTGCTTAGCTCTCAGTTGTGTATATCTGCTGTGTGTGTGTGTGTGTCTGTGGGGGGGGGGGGTATTTTGGTATATTAAGATCCCCATTAGCAATATGAAACATTAAATAATACAGAACATTAATAGACAAGAACAGCTCAAGGACAGAACTGCATACATTTAACATGTCACACATATCTTACATATCAGTACATACGCATAAAATATTTAGGGCAAATAGGGGAGAGGCATTGTGCAGTGAGGTGTTGCATTATCTGTATTTTGAAACCAGGTCTGCTGTTCTCTTGAGCAATCTAAGATGGGAGTTCCATGCAATCTATATAATACTGTATGTTTTCTTTAATTTGTTCTGGATTTGGGGACTATGAAAAAGACCCCTGGTGGCATATTTGGTGGGGTAAGTGTGTGTGTGTGTGTATGTAAGTTGACTATGAAAACAATTTGGAATTTCCAACACATTCATGTTTCTTATAAAAACAAGAAGTGATGGTGTCTCTATATATATTGAATATAAAATATTGATATTAGCCCTTTGATTATAGTGAAGAGCAAGACGTGCTGCTCTGTTCTTATTGGCAGCATCTGTAGAATGTGCAGGACTTGCTTAGTGGAGTGTGGTTTAATCAAAAGCAGATCTCTTTATCACAGACAGACCTTCCCCCATCTTCACAACATTTGTATCAATATGTTTTGACCATGACAGTTTACAATCCAAGGTAACACCAATAAATGTCGTCTCCTCAACTTGCTCAACAGCCACCTTATTCATGATCAGATTCAGCTGAGGTATGATTCAGCTTGGGGAATGACTTGTAAAAAAAAATCAATGCTTTTAGTTTTAGAGATGTTCTGTACTAGTTTATTACTAGCCACCCCTTTTAAAACTGACTGTTTAGGGTTGCTGTGATTTCACTAGCTGTGGTTGCTGCCACGTATAGGGTTGAATCATCAGCATACATAGACACACAGGCTTTGTTTCATGCTAGTGGCAGGTCATCAGTAAAAATAGAAAATAGTAGAGGGACCAGAGAGCTGCCCTGCGGTACACCACACTTTACATGTTTAACATTAGAGAAGCTTCCATTTAAAGAAAACCCCTGTTCTATTAGATAGATATCTCTGAATGATATAGCAGAAGTTGAAAAGCCATAACGCATACCGTATGTTTTTTGAACGACAGGTTATGGTTCAGTAATATCAAAAGCTGCACTGAAATCTAACAGTACAGCTCCCACAATCTTCTTATTATCATCTTATTTCAACCAATCATTAGCCACTTTTGTCAGTGCAGTACATGTTGAGTGTCCCTCTCTATAAGCATGCTGAAAGTCTGTTGCTAATTTGTTTACAGAGAAATAGCATTGTTTCTGCTCAAACACATTTTTTCTCAAAAATTTTAACAATCACATGTGCAGTCAGACTTCTTCGCCGCTCCTTTTGCCTTGTCCCTCTCAACCATACAGCTTTTCAATTGCACATCAATCTATGGGGATTAACAATTCCAACAGGACGTTTTTTAATAGGTGCATGCTTCTCAATAACTGGAAGAAACAATTTAAGTGCAAGCGTTGGGATGCTCCACATTACACACATAAAACAAAATCATTGTTGTTTTGCTATCTTCAACACAGGAATCAGTACAGAACATTTTGTATGATCTCTTATACACTATTTTAGGCCCAACCTTTGGAACTTTGGCTTTTCTAGATATGACCGCTATATTAAGGTTAGTACGTCCGATGGGCATGGATACAAAGTTCTGCAACATTGGTAAAAATGTGATCAGTACACGAGGATGATATAGTTCCGATACTGTTTGTAAACACCCTGGTAGGTTGACTAATAACCTCAACCAGATTACAGCGACTGGTTACAGTGAACAGCTTCCTCCAGCTTGATGAATACCAGTCAATATTCAGGTCCCCACTCGGTGGCCTAGAGCAACACTGCAAAATAATATGCTTTAGATGAGGCAGGTGAACCTGCAACCACAACACTTCAATAACACTTGACATGAGATCTTCTGAGCATTACAGGAATATGGCTCTGAATATATACAGCAAAACCTCCCCCATAAGCATTCCTGTCTCTTCTATAGATGTTATATCCTTGTATTGCTATATCAAAGGAATTATCTAAGTGCATCTCAGAAATGGCTAATATATGAATGTTATCTGATGGTAGCAAGTTATTGATTTCATTAACCTTATTTCTAAAGCTACATATATTAATGTGGGCTATTTTCAGCCCTTTCCTGGGTAGCTTATCAGAGACGGTCATCATTATGAAAAGAGCAAACAAAGCAAGGGAAAAATCAAACCAGGAATCAGTTGGTGTGTGTGTGTGTAAGTGTGTGTGCTTCGGGGTTGAAGATACGATGGCAGGGAGCTCGGCCCCAGTGATGTACTTTGCCGTTCGCACCACCCTATGTAGTGCTTTGTGGTGGAGGGAGGTGCATTTGCCATACCAAGCGGTGATGCAGCCAGTCAAGATGCTCTCGGTGGTGCAGCTGTAGAACTTGAGGATCTGAGGGCCCATGCCAAGTCTTTTCAGCTTCCTGCCGAGGCAGTGGTGCTATCGTGCCCTCTTCACGACTGTGCAGGTGTGTGTGGCCCCTGTTAAGTCCTTAGTGATGATGACACCAAGGAACGTAAAAGCTCCCAAAACACTCCACTACAGCCCTGTAGTCTATGACCATCTACTTGGTCTTACTAATGCTGTGGGAGAAGCTATTGTCCTGGCACCACACTGCCACGTCTATGACCTCCTACCTGGAGGAGTTGCCATCTGTGATGAGGCCAACCACCGTCATGTCATCAGCAAACTTGTTTATGGTGTTAGAGTTGTGCATGGCCATGCAGTCGTGGGTGAACAGGGAGTGCAGGAGGGGACTAAGCACACACCATTGAGGGGCACCCGTGTTGAGGGTCAGCATGGTGGAGGTGTTGCCTACTCTCACAACCTGGGGCCAACCCATCAGGAAGTCCAGGATCCAGTTGCAGAGTGAAGTGTTCAGTCCCAAGGTCCAGAGTTTGGTGATGAGTTTGGAGGGTACTATGGCCTTGAAAGCTGAGCTGTAGTCTATAGATAGTTATTTACCCTCTTGTCCAGGTGGGAAAGGGTGAAGTTGATCTGTTGGGCTGATACCATGGCCACGACTGCGTGGCCATGCACGCCTCCAACTCAATCATCAAGTTTGCGGACGACACTACAGTGGTAGCTTGATTACCAACAACGACGTGACGGCCTACAGGGAGGAGGTGAGGGCCCTCGGAGTGTGGTGTCAGGAAAATAACCTCACACTCAACGTCAACAAAACAAAGGAGATGATTGTGGACTTCAGGAAACAGCAGAGGGAGCACCCCCCTATCCACATCGACAGGACAGTAGTGGAGAGGGTAGTAAGTTAAGTTCTTCGGCGTACACATCACAGACAAACTGAATTGGTCCACCCACACAGACAGCGTCATGAAGAAGGAGGAGGATGAAGAAATTTGGCTTGTCACCAAAAGCACTCAAACTTTTACAGATGCACAATCGAGAGCATCCTGTCGGGCTGTGTCACCGCCTGGTACGGCAACTGCTCCGCCCACAACTGGAAGGCTCTCCAGAGGGTAGTGAGGCCTGCACAACGCGTCACCGGGGGCAAACTACCTGCCCTCCAGGACACCTACACCACCCGATGTCACAGGAAGGCCATGAAGATCATCAAGGACAACAACCACCCGAGCCACTGCCTGTTCACCCCTCTATCATCCAGAAGGTGAGGTCAGTACAGGTGCATCAAAGCACCATCAAAGCAGGACCGAGAGACTGAAAAACAGCTTCTATCTCAAGGCCATCAGACTGTTAAACAGCCACCACTAACATTGAGTGGCTGCTGCCAACACACTGACTCAACTCCAGCCACTTTAATAATGGAAATTAAATAATATATCACTAGCCACTTTAAACAATGCTACTTAATAATGTTTACATACCCTACATTACTCATCTCATATGTATATGTATATACTGTACTCTATATCATCTACTGCATCTTTATGTAATACATGTATCACTAGCCACTAAAATATGCCACTTTGTTTACATACCCTACATTACTCATGTCATATGTATATACTGTACTATATACCATCTACTCCATCTTGCCTATGCCGCTCTGTACCATCACTAATTCATGTATCTTTATGTACATATTCTTTATCCCATTATACACTTGTGTGTATAAGGTAGTAGTTTTGGAATTGTCAGATTGGTTTTGGAATTGTTAGGTTATTACTGCATTGTCGGAACTAGAAGCACAAGCATTTAGCTACACTCACATTAACATCTGCTGACCATGTGTATGTGACAAATACATTTGATGTTGGGATTACAAACTAGGACGAGAAGAGATTCAAAATCTAATTGAAAACACTTGTCAGCTGGTCTGCACACTGCACATGTTCTGAGAATGTGCCCTGGTGTTCCATCTGTGTTAATCTGTTTAAAGGTTGTTTACAAATATATATATATATATATATTTTTACATTGGCCACGGAGAACAAGATTACACAGTCATCCGGAACATAAGGGGCTTTCATGTAAGAATGTGTGTTGTTTTCCTCAAAGTGAGCACAAAAGATATTGAACTTGTTTGGAAGTTCTGTGTCACTGGTCATCTCACTGCTGGGTTGCGCTTTGTTAATCCGTTATTGTCTGCAAGGCCCCTCACATCCGTCGAGTGCCGGAGCCAGTCTAATAGGATTCCACCTTCCTCATATATTGTCCTTTTTCATGTTTGATGTCTCGTAGGAGTTCTTAGCGGCCTTTATTGTATGCATCTATGTCCGTGTCCCTTTTCCTTGTAAGCTCTCAGCTCTAGCCCGGCACAGATATTGCCTCTAATCAATGGTTTTTGATTTGGATACGTTCATTTAGTTACTGTGGCGACGACGTCATCTATGAGCTTACTGATGAAGCCCATGACTGATGTGATAAACTCCTCAATGCTATTGGATGAATCCCAGAACATAACCCAGCCTGTACTAGCAAAATTGTATTGTAGCCTCGCGTCTGCTTCATTGGACCACTTCCATAACGAGCGCTTCACTGGTACCTCCTGTTTGAGCTTTTGTTTGTCTGATTTGCCAAATGGGGGAAGAGGGAGGGCCTTGTATGCAATTCTGTGGGTAGAATAAAAGTTGTCTAGAGTTGTAGCGCCCCTAGTGGCGGAGGAGACGTGTTGGTCGAAGTGAGGTAGAACAGTTTTAAGTCTCCCCCCCACCCCCCACCAGAAACGCTGCCTCTGGGTGTACAGGATGTAGCCGGTTATGATAATTATGGATGAGAACTCTCTTGGTAGATAAAAATGTCTGCTGCTTACCATGAGGCATTATGTATCAGGTGAGCAAAAGATTGAGATTTCTTTCACACTTGAAGCAATGCACCAGTTGTTGTTTCTGAAGAGGCACACCCACCTCCCTTTGGACTTGCCTGATGCCACCGTCATCCACTGCATGGAGAAAGGTCCACGTAGGCAACCTAGAGGTTTAGGCCCACCCTCTATCATAGGCCCACCCACTTTAGAGCCAGGCTCTCCCAATGGGGAGCCAAGACCAGCCTATCAGAATTTGTTTTTTCCCCTCAAAAGGGCTTTATTACACACAGAAATTCTTCTCATCACCCACCCCCCTCCCACTCTTCAGACGATCCCGCAGGTGAAGACGCCGGATGTGGGTACACGTGTTTTGTGATTGTGAGGCCAGTTGGATGTACTGCCAAATTCTCTAAAATGACGTTGCAGGTGACTTATGGTAGAGAAATGAACATTGAATTATCTGGCAACAGCTATGGTGGACATTACTGCAGTCATCATGACAATTGCACACTCCCTCAAAACTTGAGACATATGGCATTGTGTTGTGCCTTCAAAACTGCACATTTTCGAGTAGCCTTTTATTGCCCCGAGTACAAGGTGCACCTGTGTAATGATCATGCTATTTAATCAGCTTCTTGTTATGCCACATCTGTCAGCTGGATAGATTATATTGAGAAAAGCTAAAATGTTCATTAACAGGGATGTAAACAAATGTGTGCACAACATTTGAGAGAAATAAGCTTTTTGTCTTGGTCTTTGCTCTGACATGCACTGTCAACTGTCAACCTTATATAGACAGGTGTGTGCCTTTCCAAATCATGCCCAATCAATTGAATTAACCACAGATGGACTCCAATCAAGTTGTAGAAACATCTCAAGGATGATCAATGCAAACAGGATGCACCTGAGCTACATTTCGAGTCTCATAGCAAAGGGTCTGAATACTTATGAATACTTTTGCAAAAATGGCTAAAAAAACAATTTTTGTTTCATCATTATGGGGCATTGTGTGTAGATTGCTGAGGACTTTTTTTATTAATCCAATTTTAGAATAAGGTTGTAACATAACAAAATGTGGGAAAAGTCAAGGGGTCTGAATACTTTCCGAAGACACTGTACTGAAGTTTGGTTGGAGCCAAACTGTGACATAGCTGATAAAGTCACTTGAGTTCACATGAAAGTATGCAAATGAGAGATGGAGGAGAATAACAGGTGCAGTGGCTTATATTGTGCAATATTCCACAATATTCCATTTAGGTGGTGGATAGCACATACTGATTAAAGGTCCATTGCAGCTGTTTTTATCTCAATATCAAATAATTTCTGGGTAACAATTAAGTACCTTACTGTGATTGTTTTCAAATAAAATGGTCCAAAAAGTAAATGAATAGCTTCTTAGCGAAGAGCAATTTCTCAAACATGAAATTAGCTAGGATTGTCTGGGAGAGGTCAAAGTGTGGAGGGGAAAACTGAAAAATAGCTGTTATTGGCAGAGAAGTTTCAAACTCTTTCTTATTGGTTTATTAACTAATTTACTGGCCGGTGTGGTCATCAGACAGGCCAAACAGCTCTTAGATTAAAAGGGCATCATCCTTTTCACAATTTCCCTGTATTTTTCCAACCTCATAGTGTGGAAATATATAGACAAACTCACATTTGACTGCACTGAGCCTTTAAACATTTCAAGAAGTATATAAAACAGACCGTTGTATGAAAATGTCATCAAACATCAGAAAAGTCTACCCTAAGAATAGCACCGGCAGTGAGGCTGAATAATTTACACACAGGGGGTTTTCCCCCATGTGGCTTTAAAAAAAAAACAGGCCTTCAGATGATCACCTCAGCATACAGCACTCAGTGAGCAGTGTGTGTGTGTGTGTGTGTGTGTGTGTATACACATGTGTGTTTGCAAGGTGGTTGTAGAAGGACCAAATGACAATTCAGAGAAGAATAAACAAATCACACTGTTGCACTAAGGTCACAAACAATTTCTAGTTGTATCCTATGGTATTTAGAAATGTATGACTGATTAGTAGGGTTGGGTAGGTTACTTTCTAAATGTAATCAGTTACAATAACTACTATAGTTACCTGTAAAAAAATGTTAATCAGTAACATTACCTTTCTGTGTTTGGGTAATACAAAAGTTCAGATTACTTTCAGTTACTTTTGGATTACTTTCCCCTGAAGCGCCATTTGAAGAAGACAAAAAAGATCCATCAAACGCATTTGTTGTGTCATCATAGTCGCCTCAGAAATGTGCACCTTTTTTTCCATACTGAACTGAAAGTCATTGATAAAACATAATGTATATTTTCGCAAACATCCTTTCTGAATTTAAAAGTAATCCATGAAGTAAACCTAGTTTTTCAAAGGTATATGTGATCCAATTTAAAAAATGTTGCTGGTAATGTAACTGATAATAAAGAGTCATTATTTATGATGCAAGATGATTTGTAGAGCAGTCACCTGCACTGTAGATTGCAATGTTGAACATGCTCTATCAATTCATTAGTAAGAAATAACAAATAAGAATTTGTTCTTAACTGACTTGCCTAGTTAAATAAAGGTTAAAAAAATAGGATCCTTTTGGTGAGAAAGCACAAGTGTATCCTATTGCGGAAGAGGTTTGATATCTGCCACAACCCCGGTGAATCCGTTGTATTGTCGGAGGAGAAAAGCATGCACATATTTCAAAAACAATACGCAACTTTTCCTTTTATCTATAACATGTATTGAACAACTTCATTTATTTTATCCACCCCTGTAAACGTAATTTGCCTAATGGCGCGCGAGTGGAGAAGGACCGTCTCATTTCAAGCAAGCGCATTTCACTCTCCTCGCCAGCGCTCCTCGATCACCGTTGACCTTTTTCAAAAGGAGGCGAGAGAGGAGAGAGGACGCAGGTGGTGAGGAAATCTAATTGATAAAAGGCCAATGAACTTTGCAGACCAGACCCAGCTGCTGTCGCACTGGAGCCATGGGAGAGCCAACCCTTAAAGGGATACTTTGGTATTTTGGGATAATAATTTCCTATTTACCCAGAGTCAGACAAAATCATGGATACCATTTTTATGTTTCTGCGTACAGTTTGAAGGAGGTTGAAGGTAGCATATCGTTAGCTTAGCACAATCGCTGGAAGTCTATGAGTATCTACTAGCCCGCTCCTTTCAAATGCATGGAAATACACCTTCTTTCTACTCAAAGGCTGGGTGGTTAGCACTAAGTATAGATATGAAATCATAATCATAATATTTAGAAAATTATTTATTTTTGGAACTGTTTTCTCGGGACTATGAACTTCACTCATCCACTGTGAGTGATGGTGTGTGCAAGGATAGGCTGTGTGCAAGTGTTGACACAGCTGGCCTGCTGAGACAGTAACAGAATATTTTGCCTCTGGTCATTATCACTCTGCACCTGTAGCATTAAAAAAAAAATCCATTCACTGTAGGCTACTACTGTACATAACAGCACCATCATACCTGTCTATTGTATTGTATATTTGGCCTTTTATTGATGTGAATTGTGTGAATGCTTTGTCTACACTGTGTATTATACATTATGTGCAGTGATCTGTATTGTCATCGATAGGTTGTTTTATCGGCTTTCACCAAATGACCTTTAATATTCAAATGTTACTGATCCCTTTATCTGACTGCTATATTTCATACACAATACTATCTCATGTGGCATGCCGTAATGAATCACTTATAGTAGATAGTAACAAAATAGATTGTACTAGTTCAAATGGCATTTATTAAAGTTATTTGACAGAATAATAACGTTACTCCCGCCCCGCCACCAGGTACAAAAGTAACACAGGCTTGGGACAGCTGATGAGAAGTGCACAGTATTTGTCTTTTCTCCATGTTTCTGGTTTGTAATGCTCATTGCTTTCAACAAATGTACGATCAGCCATAATTTCATGTTTGTTTCGAGCAGAATAATTCATGCTATAGGTTCGTAATTTATGAACATGAATCATGCGTCAACAATGCAATGGGGTGGCAGGTAGCCTAGTGGTTAGAGCATTGGGCCAATGAACAAAAGGTTGCTGGATCAAATCCCTGAGCTGACAAGGATAAAAATCTGTTGCTCTCCCTCTGAACAAGGCAGTTAACCCACTGTTCCCTGGTAGGCCATCATTGTAAATAATAATTTGTTCTTAAATGACTTGCCTGATTAAATAAGAAAAAAAATGTTCCCCAACCACAATTTTTGCCTTGCAATATTAATCCAACTGAAAGGGATCACATATATTGACCATCATTTTCTCATCTCACTTGAATGGGAATGTAGTAGATGTTTCTCACAATTTTCAATGACAATTCATGCTTAGCCCTACCAATTCATGCTTAGCCCTACCAATTCATTCTTAGCCCTACCAATTCATTCTTAGCCCTACCAATTCATTCTTAGCCCTACCAATTCATGCTTAGCCCTACCAATTCATGCTTAGCCCTACCAATTCATGCTTAGCCCTCCAGCTGTCCTTGTCATGCTCAGTCATTGTGTCTTGATAACATAAACATCTTTAGTCTCTTCATAAACGGCAAACTCATGCATATCACATGTCTATGGCTTGACATAAAGTAATTGACCAACAGAATCAAAGAAATATTTTTTTGTATATAATCTGTCGATAAAAGCTTATGTGAGAAGCTGATCCATCAAGTCAATTGATTAAGGCATAATTATCTTGACGTCATATATCATTTTCAAACATTGAGTCACTTGTTGATATTTTGCTGACTTAATAGCAATACGAACTAAACGAAACAATGGCCTGTGCTTAAAGTTTTTTTATTTATTTTTATTCCATAGGGCAGTGGGATAGGGCAGTGTGATGGCGATTGCATCAACTGTGGACCTGTTGGGGCGGTATGGAAACTGAAGTGGGTCTAGGGTGGCCAGTAAGGTGGAGGTGATATGATCCTTGTCTCGTGTCTCAAAGCACCTCATGATGACAGAAGTGAGTGCTACGGGGCGGTAGTAATTTAGTTCAGTTATCTTTGCCATCTTGGGTACAGGAAAAATGGTGGCCATCTTGAAGCGTGTGGGGACAGCAGACTGAGATAGGGAGCGATTGAATATGTTCATAAACACACCAGCCAGCTGGTCTGCGCATGCTCTGAGGATGCAGCTAGGGATGCCGTCTGGGCCAGCAGTCTTGCGACGGGTTAACCTGTTTAAATGTTTCTCACGTTGGCCACAGAGAAGGCGGGGGCGGGGGTGCAGTCCTTGTTAGCGGGCTGCGACGGTGGCCCTGTATTATCCTCAAAGCGGGCAAAGAAGGTGTTTAGTTTGTCTGGAAGCGTGACATCGGTGTCCGTGACGTGGCTGGTTCTCTTTTTGTAGTCCGAGATTTCCTATAGACCCTGCCACATACGTCTCGTGTCTGAGCCGTTGAATTGTGACTCCACTTTGTTCTTCTACTGGCATTTCGCTTGTTTTATTGCCTTGCGGAGGGAATAACTACACTGTTTATATTCAGCCGTATTCCCAGACCTCTTTCCATGGTTAAATGGTTCGCAGTTTCAGTTTTGCGCAAATGCCGCCATCCATCCACGGTTCTGGTTAGGGTAGGTTTTAATAGTCACAGTGGGTACAACATCTCCAACGGACTTCTTTATAAACTCAGTCACTGAGTCAGCGTATAGATCAATGTTTTTTATCTGAGGCTGACCGGAACATATCCTAGTCCGTGTGATCAAAAGAATCTTGAAGTGTAGATGTGACAATAACTGACAAGAATTCTCTTGGGAGGTAATATGGCCGGCATTTGATTGTAAGGAATTCTAGGGTGGGTGAGCAGATGGACTTGAGATCCTGTAAGTTGTTATGATTACACCATGAGCCGTTAATCATGAAGCATACACCACCGCCCATCCACTTCCCAGAGAGGTGTTTATGTCTGTCGGCACGACACATGGAGAAGCCCTTTGGCTGAACCGATTCCGACAACATATCCAGAGAGAGCCATGTAAAACAGAATGTTACAATCGCTGTCTCTCTGGAAGGCAACCCTTGCTCGAATTTAGTCTACCTTGTTGTCGAGAGACTGGACATTGGACTTCTACACAGGAGTAATCACGGACACATAACTTTGGGTTTTTCGGACTGAAGAGAACGGGAGCTATGGGTAGTACCAGGGTGTTAGTGGGTGATGTAAGCACACAGATTAAATGCATTTTATTTTATGAAATTAAAACAGAAGATGTTAATACCATCCAGCTAATGTAGCTGCCTCCTTAACATGAACAGGCAGTACTGGTAGCGCAAAAAATGAAAATATAAACCAAAGTAAAGTTCTTGCCGATCATAGTGATCTGATTCCCATTTCTGTCATTCCTGTTCGCGGGCTTGGGCCACTGACCTATAATTTGGGTGTTCTGTTCTGCGTTGTGTACTATTCTAATAATTTGAAGTTTGATGGCATAACCATACTAACTCTCCAACACTATGAATTGTGTGTCGCCCAATCACAATATGCAAATCTGTCAGTGAACAGCATGCAGCCAAAATAGGCCTTTCGCAATATTTCAAACACAATCGCTGAAAAATGCAGGTTGGAAAGCAAATACATGTAGCTATAAAGAAAATACTAATCTGTCTATGAAGTTATCAACTTCCAAATAAGCCTATTGAGCGAACAGTATTGTTTTACAAAGTTAAACAAGAGAAGCTTTTGGCAGAAGCGCATCTGCCATCGCTGGTGAGTGAGATGCGCATCATTGGGTGAGTCAGTGTAGCTGGAAAGCTTTTTTTTAGGACTATAATTTCTTACTACAATATTGGTCTCCACACACCTAGGCCTAGGCTATTGATGGATTCAAGACAAGCTCGTTTTTATTGATCTAAATTTCTCAGTTTGTCAGTGTCAAAGTAGTCATTTCGATCATTTGTGATGTATTAAAAAATATTCTGCTGACGTCTCCAGTCATTTAAGGGCGTTATCACATATAGACCTCTTTAAAATAACTAATATCAAGGCCTCTTTAAAAATAAGGGGTAAAAAATAAAATGAACTCGATTCTCTTTGTATTCACACTGTCCTTGCCTTTGATTGAGGACTCAGCTCTCTTATAAGTTCATTTAAAACAGTTTATGGCCTGAGTCCTCATTGTATTCACATTGCAATGTTTAAAAAAGAACCAAGATCTTTTTCCAACATTTACTCAATGCACTCTGGGTAAATACACAGTGGACGACAAGCCATACCATCAGAACCTGGTATTGGACAACCAGAGATGTCCCAACAAACATTTTGGAAGCTAATAGTTTGATGTAGTTAGAAAAGAAGACAAACAGTTGAAGTCTGATTTTTACATACACTTAGGTTGGAGTCATTAAAACTTGATTTTCAACCACTCCACAAATTTCTTGTGAACAAACAATAGTTCTGGCAAGTCGGTTAGGACATCTCGTTTGTGCATGACACAAGTCATTTTTCCAACAATTGTTTACAGATTATTTCACTGTATCACAATTCCAGTAGGTCAGAAGTTTACATGCACAGTCAACTTAGTGTATTTAAACAGCTTGGAAAATTCAGAAAATGGTGTCATGGCTTTAGAAGCTTCTGATAATTGACATAATTTGAGTCAATTGGAGGTGTACCTGTGGATGTATTTCAAGGCCTACCTTCAAACTCAGTGCCTCTTTAGTTAACATAATGGGGAAATCAACCAACCTCAGAAAAATAATTGTAGACCTCCACAAGTCTGGTTCATCCTTGGGAGCAATTTTCAAACACCTGAAGGTACCACGTTCATCTGTACAAACAAATAGTACACAAGTATAGACACTATGGGACCACGCAGCCATCATACCGCTCAGGAAGGAGATGTGTTCTGTCTCCTAGAGATGAACGTACTTTGGTGCGGAAAGTGCAAATCAATCCCAGAACAGCTAAGGACCTTCTGAAGATTCTAGAGGAAACAGGTACAAAAGTATCTATATCCACAGTACAACGAGTCTTATATCGACATAACCTGAAAGGCCGCTCAGCAAGGAAGAAGCCACCGCTTCAAAACCGCCATAAAAAAAGCTAAACTACAGTTTGCAACTGCACATGGTGACAAAGGCTGTACTTCTTGGAGAAATGTCCTCTGGTCTGATGAAACAAAAATAGAACTGTTTGGCCATAATGACCACCGTTATGTTTGGATGAAAAAGGGGGAGGCTTGCAAGTCGAAGAACACCATCCCAACCATGAAGCACGAGATGGCAGCATCATGTTTTCTGGGTGCTTTGCTGCAGGGGGGACTGGTGCACTTCACAAAATAGGTGGCAACATGAGGTAGGAAAATTATGTGGATATGTTTAAATATCTCAAGACAGTTACAGCTTGCTCGCAAATGGGTCTTCCAAATGGACAATGACCTCAAGTATACTTCCAAAGTTGTGGCAAAATGGCTTAAGGACAACAAAGTCAAGGTACTGGAGTGGCCATCACAAATCCCTGACCTCAATCTTATAGAACATTTGTGGGCAGATCTGAAAAGCGTGTGCGAGCAAGGAGGCCTACAAACCTGATTCAGTTACACCAGCTCTGTCAGGAGGAATGGCCCAAAATTCACCCAACTTATTGTGGGAAGTTTGCGGAAGGCTAACCGAAACGTTTGACCCAAGTTAAACAATTTAAAGACAATGCTACCAAATACTAATTGAGTGTATGTAAACCTCTGACCCACTGGGAATGTGATGAAATAAATAAAAGCTGAAATCGTTCTCTCTACTATTATTCTGACATTTCACATTCTTAAAATAAAATGGTGATCCTAACTGATCTAAGACATGGAATTTTTACTTGGATTAAATGTCAGGAATTGTGAAAAACTGAGTTTAAATGTATTTGGCTAAGGTGTATGTAAACTTCCGACTTCAACTGTACATAATCAAAATATAATATTTACATGTAAAAAAATACAAGTAACAGGATAAATGGCAGAAGAATAATTACAGATTAAATAATGCTTTAATTGAAAATGTTACTCAAAATTGTAGCGCCAACCTGTTCATCATGTTTTTTGTTTATTTGTGGCACTAATGTGAGGGGCCTTGGCCATGTAGTAGCTTGTAGTAGTAGCTTATAGTGTTGTAGCATTTAGTGCTTGGTGTGGAAATAATTATAAGTGAACCTGGAGAGCTTTGTCTTCACATTCCACAATAAAATGGAACTGAACCTAAGACTTCAAGTAAACTGAACTCAGACCACCTCTCAAGTTCAGTTTGCTTTGAGGGTTCGGATTTCCTTTGAAACCTTCACACTGCACAAAAATGTCAGAGAACTGCACTGAGTTCCCCAACATTTTCTGAAAGGGACCAAGTGTGAAAACACCCCAAAATGTATAAAAAGGTCAAATTATTCCCAGACCCTAGGCTACAAAAAAGGATCCCCATGTGTACAACTTCTGCAAGCGCCTCTACTCTACTGCTCTACGACAGTAGGCAAAAGCGATGATAATGCATGCTTTATAATAAAGATACTTTCCCCCCCATACATTCCAGTACCTCAGAGCCCCCAGGTAAACCCCCCTCTCGGGCTCACTTTTTGTTCCGGCACCACCTAACTTACAAATTAAGCACTGCATTTAGCTCAAACGTTCAGGGGTACAAAGAGCAAGCCAGAGGGTGGGCAGACTGGTTAGGGAAAGTTCGAATCAAAGAAGCCGCTGTCAGCACACTACTTAGAGAGCACAGAGGGAGAGGATTGTTCATATAACATGTTTCTGGGAGTGAGCCGCACCTTGAGCCTGTCTATGCTACTTTTTTTTTTTACATAAACTTTTCGGTTACTGGCCCAACAAAGCTCTTAATAGCTAGGCTACCTGCTATAGTGGAGGTAGATGGAAAAGAGATGAGGTTGACACCATAACATAGAATGAATAGAGCGGGCGTCCCCATTCAAGTCAATGTTGCCATAATGGGTGGACCATTGCCAGTGTACCCATAGGAGTAAAGCAGGAAGTAAAATGTAAAATGTGCTAGAATATGTGCTCTGATTTGTTGATTGAACTCAATTGACATAAATAAATACATTCCATTGCATGAGCCACATCAGTTAACATCATTTGAATGAACATTCTACATTATCATGGAAATGATTGCATCACAATACCTGGCAGCCATTAGGAGTGTACCCGTGAGTTTACTAGCCAAATTGCCAGGGTTAGAGATTCCAAGCCCGTTCTATTCATTCTATTTCTATGGTTGACATGGGGACCACTGCGTCGGTCATCAGTGAGAAGACCTACCGAATCACTTGGTCCTCAAAACAGGCTCCCGCCTATCACTGGCAGGGATCAGACTGTGTATGTACACCGGAGAGACCATACTATTGCTGGACGCGAGAGCACAGCCCCTAGTGGTGAAAGGGAATGGGCCTAGTTTACTAGGGTGCGACTTTCTCAACAAAATACTCAACTGGGGTGAGAAAACACACGAGTGACTGAGGATGTCATTCAAAACCTCAGGCCCGAGCCTCGCTTTTCAAGCCCTGGATAGTGCCCTACGCCAGGAACAAAAATGGAAGACAAGTTGTAGCGGCTGCAGGAAACAAACATCATTACTCCCATTTAGTTCTGAGATCTTATGCAAAGTGCAAAACTGAGCTGAGTGCGCAGAATGGCTGCATACTCAAGGGTTTCAGAGTGGTCATCCTGCCTCCTGATGGTTCACAAGTCATGGACGATGTCCATGAGGCTCACCCGGGGGCCTCCCGGATGAAAAGTTTGGCCAGTTCTTACATCTGGTGGACTAACAGATCAGGACTTAGAAAACGGGTTGAGAGTTTCAAGTTCCTTGGTGCCACATCACCAACAAACTATCATGGTCCAAACACACCAAGACAGTCGTGAAGAGTGCACGACAACACCATTTCCCCCTCAGGAAACTGAATTATTTTTGTGGCATGGTCCCCAGAGCCTCAAAATGTTCTACAGCTGCACCCTCGAGAGCATCCTGACCGGTTGCATCACCACCTAGTATGGCAACTGCTCGGCATTTGACCATAAGGCGCTACAGAGGGTAGTGTGAACGACCCAGTACATCACTGGGGCCAAGCTTCCTGCCATCCAGGACCTATATACATTTGGCAGTGTCAGAGGAAAGCCCCAAAAACATTGTCAAAGACTCCAGTCACCCAAGTCATAGACGGTTCTCTGCTACTGCACGGCAAGCGGTACAGGAGCCCAAAGTCTAGGACCAAAAGGCCCCTTAACAGCTTCTAGCTCCAAGCCATAAGACTGCTAAACAATTAATCAAATGGTCACCCAGACTATTTACATTGACACCCCCCGCCCCTTTTGTTTTTACACTGCTGTTACTCGCTGTTTATTATACATGCATTGTCACTTTACCCCTACCTATATGAACAAATTACCTCGAATAACCTGTAACCCTGCACATTGACTCGGTACCGGTACCCCATGTATATAGCCTCGTTATTGTTATTTTATTGTCTTACTTTTTATGATTTTAGTTTATTTGGTCAATATTTTAAAGTCTTTATTCATCTGCATTGTTGGTTAAGGGCTTGTAAGTAAGCATTTCACGGTAAGGTCGACACCTCTTGTATTCAATGCATGTGACAAATAAAGTTTGTGGCTCCGCCCGTCCCACTACATTTGTGGGAGGGAATTGACCACCCATGGTCCAGGAAGCACTTTTGCAGGCCCCTTCATGGGTCACATGTTCCTTGTCATGGTGGTTAGAGGCTCATAGTGGCTGGAGGCTCATATCATGAGCAACATCACAGCAACAACAACCATTGAAAAACTTTGGCAGGGGTTTGCAGACCATGTTCTACCTACCTGACACTCGTGTCCGACAACCTTCACCTGTGACTTGATCCAAGAACTAATGCACAGAAAATGGATTTGCCATGTCTGGAGCGCTCCGTTTCACCCGGCATAGGTGACACTGAAAGAGAAGCTCAAAGGGATGACTGGGGGGAACCATCACAACTAAGCTCTCGGTTCTTGTTCCAGTACCGCATCATGCCAAAAACAGGACAGGCTCCAGCTGAGATGCTGATGGACCAGACGCCCAAAAGCTCACCTGGACTTACTGCATCCGGACATCAAAGCATTAGTGGCATGGGAGTGGCATGGAAGCAGGAGAAACAAGAGACATGACGATCACTCAAGGGAATGACAGTTCAAACCTTTCTATATCCGTAGCTTCACAAGCAGCCGAGACTGGTTGCCAGGTAACATTCTGAGTCAGTGGTCCAGTCTCTTTTGTGGTCAAACTTACGGATGGTCGAGTCATGCACAGACACCAGAACCACATCTGCCTGTGCTAAGACAAAGAAAAGACAGTGTTTTCCAAAAACACAGTTGTAGGTAGGACACAGGTGCCCACACCACAGTACATGGTGATTGAGGAACGGGGGACTCTGTGGCTCCAGGAGAGGGTGATGAACTTTCTCTGATTCTCTCACAAACACCCAACCCACTCCAGTGCCCTCAGACCCAGCTCCACTGAGGTATGCCTCACCTGTGTGTAGTGGCACACCAGGAGTACTGAGCAGGTCACAGCCTAGTCACAAGGCTCCTGAAAGACTAACTTTATAGTGGAGACTGAGAGACTCATGGTGTTAGTGTATGAACAGCAGACCTAGTTGAAAAAGAAAAGGACTAAATGGTTTACATTTGAAGTGTTCATTTCCAAAACGCTGTATCCACCAATTTGGATCATTTGTCTCTCTGAAATGAAACCATCAAGTGATAGATTTCAAACAAATACATGCCTGTCATTGAACAACCCCATGCCATGATTAGATAGTGAAAAAAACACACCAATCTCTTTCATAAGTTCTTGGAAACAATAAAAGCCAAATTACCAACATTTCTGAAAATTGATATATAGCGTTTTGGAAAGAAACTCTAAATTTGCAGCAACACTAGCTCTCGTTCTAGTTCTAAAGTGTTGTGAAGAAAAGAAAACAGGGTTGTTCCACCGCAAAAAGAACATGAAAGAGGATTGATACTCACCAGCTGAGATTTTTCTGAAATTGTTTCTGTAGTTAGTAACAGATCCTCTGACGAGGAGGAGTAGTTGTCACGCCCTGGTCTATATTTATTATGTTTAACTTCATTTATTGGGTCAGGCCAGGGTGTGACATGGGTTTATTTGTGGTGTGTTTCGTCTTGGGGTTGTGTGGGGGTGTATAGCATAGTCATTGGCTGCCTGAGGCGGTTCTCAATCAGAGTCAGGTGATTATCGTTGTCTCTGATTGGGAACCATATTTAGGTAGCCATATTCTTTGTGTGTTTCGTGGGTGATTGTCCTTAGTGTCCTTGTTCCTGTCTCTGTGTTAGTTTACACTAGTATAGGCTGTTTCGGTTTTCGTTACGTTCTTTTTGTTTTGTAGTATTTGTATTGATTCGTGTTTTACGTTTTCATTAAACATGGATCGCAATCTACACGCTGCATTTTGGTCCGACTCTCCTTCGCCTACAGAAAACCGTTACAGTAGTAAGGATCGGAGGACCAATGCGCAGCGCAGGATGCTCTTTATTAAACCAAGCGAACACCGAAACAAAACAATAAACGACACGTGAAATACCCAAAACCGAAACAGTTTCATGTGGAACACACAGACACAGAAAATAAACACCCACGAAACACAAGTGGGAAAAGGCTACCTAAGTATGATTCTCAATCAGAGACAAGTAACGACACCTGCCTCTGATTGAGAACCATACCAGGCCAAACACAACATAGAAAACGGAACATAGACAACCCACCCAACTCACGCCCTGACAATACTAAAACAAAGGCAAATCAAAGGAACTAAGGTCAGAACGTGACACATGCGATTTGGACCAATTTCTTACTACCAATGAGGCAGACATGAGGAAAAATTAGGAAAGCCACCTACGGATCCCTCCCACTCCATGCCAATCCCACCCCAACCACCAGTATCAGTTCTCTATGTTTGGCAAGTAATATGAGGCTGTGGCTTGATGTGTTGCATGTTTCCCTGTGAATCCTTTTCCCCCTGTTCAGATAAATTTGTAATTGAAGTTACTTTGCATATTTACCATAAAGTATTGTGAAAGTACCTGGGTTTGACAACTAGATGTTGCTGTTCCTGCGATACCGCCACACTCTTATCCATTTTGCTGGTCACTTGTGTTTATTAAACAGATCACACCATTTCCTTTGCAGCTTTGGGTGGAAAACCAATAGATTTGTCTCATTCTAATGCTTCAACCCAACTCTCCTTGAAAAGTATATGCAATTCTCACATGAAGACTTTTCCTACGAGCCCAAAACTTTGATGGAGAAATGAACTAGGGACTAAAATGTTGTGATAAACCCAATAAAATAATGAATTGCATGGCAGTCATGTTTACAATAATAATAATATCAGGATACAGCTCTGTACAGTGCCTTCAGAATGTATTTACACCCCCTTGACTTTTTCCACACTTTGTTGCGTTACAGCCTGAATTTAAAATGTAGATTTTTTTCATACTGTCCTTCACACAATAACCCATAATGTCTTGAAATGTCTTGAGTCAATACGTATTCAACCCCTTTGTTATGGCAAACATAAATAAGTTCAGGAGTAAAGATTTGTTTAACAAGTCACATAATAAGTTGCATGGACTCACTATGTATGCTATAATAGTGTTTAACATGATTTTTGACTGGCGACCTCATCTCTACCCCTCAGCAGTGGAGGCTGCTGAGGGGAGGATGACTCATAATAATGGCTGGAACAGAGCAAATGGAATCAAACACATAGAAACCATGTCTTTGATGTATTTGATACCATTCCACCTTTTCCGCTCCAGCCATTACCACAAGCCTGTTCTCCCTAATTAAGGTGCCACCAACCTCCTGTGCCCCACACATACCATTAACTGTAAGGTCCCTCAGTCGAACAGTGAAATTCAAGCACAGATTCGACCACAAAGACCAGGGGGTTCTCCAATGCCTCGCAAAGAAGGGAACCTATTGGTAGATGGGTAAAAAAAAACAGACACTGAATATCCCTTTGAACATGGTGAAGTTATTAATTACACTTTGGATGGTGTATCAATACACCTAGTCACAACAAAGATACAGGCGTCCTTCCTAACTCAGTCAGGTGACAGAAAGACCAGGACCGGGCTTGGCTGCACTACCAAGTTGAGTTGGCTATGGATGCTCTTCTCTGTCGCTTATCGTTTGTACACCATTTGTTTACTAGTTTGAAAGTAAAGGCGAGTAAACTGTGAAACTCAAGTGGACATTCCTTGTCAGATTACAACAGTTATGTTTCAGTAATGTTTCAGTAATTCCAGAGAAAAGAGCCAGCAGCACACATTCGCCCCTTGTGACTCAGTAAGAGGATCCAATACTTTATCTCCAGGTGACACTGAGTTTTACTACCATCTGACCACAGGAGGCTGCTGAGGGGAGGTTGGCTCATAATGGCTGGAATGGAGTGAATGGAATGGTGTCAAACACATGGAAACCATGTGTTGATGTGTTCGATACCATTCCATTAATTCCGTTCCGGCCTTTCTATGAGCTGGTCCTCCCAAATTAAGTTGCAACCGGCCGCATGTGCATCTGAAAAAGCATTGTACTTGCCTTCCTCCCCTTTCCTTTCCTCATCCCCTCCATTGACCTGGTGCTCACACCTCCCTCACACCTCCCTTAAACTTCACGGAAATAATTCATACTGAAATATGAAATATTGAAGAGCACGATCGAGGCAGTTATAAGGGTCAGGAATGAGGGCGGCTGAGATGTGAGATGGGAAGAGTTGAGAATTCGTTATCGTCTTAAATCCAATCTAAAGTTAGAGGCCAGATCTGCCAACGTATCACTTTACTTTAATGAGATGGTTAAGATTTGGAAGGCTGAGATCAAGAGAAGGTACAGCAGTTTCTGTATGTTACCCTGACAACCGCCACAAGAAAATAGTTTTCCCCAATATTGTATGTTTTGTATTAGTTCAGGCAATATGGGCACATTTTGGGATTGTAACGACAGATCTCCTCTTCGTCTGAAGAGGAGTAACAGGGATCGGACCAAAACGCAGCGTGGTAAGTGTCCTTAATGATTTATTACAAAAACAACTGAACACTCGAACAAAACAAAAATAACATGCATCAACGAAACAGTTCCGTGTGGTGACGAACACTGACTCGGAAAACAAACACCCACAAACCAACAGTGAAACCCAGGCTACCAAAGTAGGGATTCTCAATCAGCGACAACTAACGACACCTGCCTCTGATTGAGAACCATACTTGGCCGAAACAGAAACCAAACATAGAAAAACAAACATAGACTGCCCACCTCAACTCACGCCCTGACCATACTAAATAAAGACAAAACACAGGAAATAAAGGTCAGAACGTGACAGGGATGAATTTTTTACTTTTTCATATAAGCATGAAACTTGGTACACCAATACAGTTTGGGGCCCTGTACATTTTCTGTAAAAAAATTATATTCAGATAAGGTCTACAACAAAATAGAACTCTATTGCTGATTCCAAAGCGTAATAGTAGTGAAGTAAGAGTGCTCAATTGTTGCAGGGAGCATTCCTTAAGACATTTGGACGTAATACCCTTTTGATAGAGACAGACAGTAGCAGGTTCTTCGAGCGAGTCACTCACAGGTAGAAGATGTAGCTGAATGCTCTGGCCCGAGTGACTACATTATCCTCGCTTTAACGCTCTCTCACACACACAATCTCTCTGAGAGGTTACCCTGTCCCACCTGAAGTGACAATTGCCAGAGGGGGGGACCACTCATATTGACTGAAGACTTTGACCTTGCCACAGAGTTCTGCACCTGCCACATCCATCGACTCTTCTCCCTACACTCGCTCATCTTTCAGACACAAAGGAAGCTAGGAATGATTGTTCTTAAATGTCATATAGAATGGGAGCATCGCAATGCACCTCCGAAATGTAACAAATCCGGTCCAATGATAGAAGCACACATTTTTAATGTGACCATTAATATTCTGTGTTAAGAGATGTTCTGCATTTAATTATTTAGTGATGTGTTGCTTTTAACACACGACTCAAACATATTTTGCTGTAGGGGGGAATAACAAGAGCACTACATAAGTTCTGGTAGAGAGAGGGATGTTTGGCATGTGTATGCGCTTGGCATAAAAACGGCATACGTTGTGAGATTTCCAGAGAACCTCAAAGGCTTAGCTATTACTGAAGAGGCGAATTAACCTTGAACAAATGTTTGCTCTCCACGCCTCTGCAGTTGACAGGGGACCACAGCCAAATACAACACAGGGGTTGCAACTCCCCAACTACTACACTATGGACCTCCTACTCCAGAGGCTTCATAATAGAGAACATTTTTCTTCATGTGCAATGGTGGAACAAAAGAGTGGAAAATAAGAAAGTTAGCTAACGTTAGGTACACAGACACTGCATGTCTAACGGTAGGTACACAGACACTGCATGTCTAACGTTAGGTACACAGACACTGCATGTCTAACGGTGGGTACACAGACACTGCATGTCTAACGGTAGGTACACAGACACTGCATGTCTAACGTTAGGTACACAGACACTGCATGTCTAACGGTAGGTACACAGACACTGCATGTCTAACGTTAGGTACACAGACACTGCATGTCTAACGTTAGGTACACAGACACTGCATGTCTAACGGTAGGTACACAGACACTGCATGTCTAACGGTAGGTACACAGACACTGCATGTCTAACGTTAGGTACACAGACACTGCATGTCTAACGGTAGGTACACAGACACTGCATGTCTAACGTTAGGTACACAGACACTGCATGTCTAACGTTAGGTACACAGACACTGCATGTCTAACGGTAGGTACACAGACACTGCATGTCTAACGGTAGGTACACAGACACTGCATGTATGTATTACCTGTTTATGTAAGAACGCACAGATAACTTGAATGGCGAGCAAGCCTAGATTTAACAGAACACGGCCATCTGCATTTCTTACGTTTTTAATCAGAAGAAGTTTAAAATATTTTACCTTCAAACCAGCCAGGCGCGACTGTTTTGTCCGGCCAAGCCAATGCCATGGAATGACATGAACGTATCAGTTGCCATCTGTCGCTGAAAATAAATTGGGGAAAATGTAGACATGTGCCTGCAACTCTCATCACTCCAGCACTGCACTTCATCATTGATTTCCTGCCAGGGCGGCAGGGCAGCCTAGTGGTTAGAGCGTTGGACTAGTAACCGCAAGGTTGTAAATTCAAATCCCCGAGCTGACAAGGTACAAATCTGTCGTTCTGCCCCCGAACAGGCAGTTAACCCACTGTTCCTAGGCCGTCATTGAAAATAAGAATTTGTTCTTAACTGACTTGCCTAGTAAAATAAAATAAATAAATAAAAATAGCTGCAGGAAGGTTTATGGAGGTGCCACAGCAGCAGCACCCATGATAAATTGAAATACATTTCACAAAGTTCTAGAATTACTGCTGTCTGCTCAGAAAGAAATTAAATAATTCTGAATACTATACCAGGAGTAGGCCCCTATTTTAGCCACAGATGATCAATAGTTTATTTATTTTTAAATGGCCTAGCTGTGGATTGTGTGTAAATCGGGAAAGCGTGGCAAATCTGTCTGATCAGCATGCTGCCAAAACACGTTTTCTATCACGGCTCAGGAGAACACCCAGATGCAGACAGTTTGAAGTAACAAAAGTGTTTTACAAAAACAGGGGGCAGACAAACGACAGGTCAAGGGCAGGCAGAGGTCAGTAATCCAGAGCAGAGTCCGAAAGGTACAGAACGGCAGACAGGCTCAGGGTCAGGGCAGGCAGAATGGTCAAAACCGGGAAAACTAGAAAATGGAGACTAGAGAATTGTTTTATAAACTCTGGTAGGCTTGACTAGACAAGACAAACTGGCAACAGACAAACAGAATACAGGTATAAACACACTGGGGCTAATGGGGAAGATGGAGGACACGGGGGACACGTGGAGGAGGGTGAAGACAGGTGAAACAGATCAGGGTGTGACACTTTCACAATATTATAAATACAGTCGTGGGAAAATACAGGTTGAAAGCAAATGGATTCACCTGAAAGGGAAGACTAATCTGCCTGTAGGCTACCAATTTATCAACTTCAAAATAAGCCTATTGAGTGAACAGCATTATTTGACCCATTAAATAGAGAGAGATTGGCTTTTGGCACGAGGTCCTCGGCCATCGTCGGTGACTGAGCATCATTGGATGAGTCAGTGAAACTGGAAAGCTTTTTTAGGACTATAATTTCCTCCTTATACTGTACAATATGTCTGTCTCCACACATCTGCAGTAGGTCTCGGCTATTGATGGATTGTAGACAATGTCGTCTTTATTGATCTCAGATTCTCAGTTTGTCAGTGTCAAAGTAGCCTCTCATTTCGATAATTTGTAAGGTATCAAAATATATTCTGCTAGTCTCCAGTCCTCTAAAATGATGTAGAATTGCTGAAAAGCATTTATAAGGGCCACATTTTTCCCGAACCCTAGGTTACAAAACCTTTTCCCAATGTGTGCAACTTCTGCAAGCGCCCCTACTTTACTGATTCACGCCAGTATGCAAAAGCAATGATAATGCATGCAATGCTTTATTATATTAAAAAATATATATATATGTTTTATGCGTTATGATACCTAAGAGCACATCGGGTCATCCCCCTCTCGGGCTCACTTTTTGATCGGCACCTCCCAATTTACAAATGAAGCACTGGCCGCAACTGTATAGTGTCACCCATTATGGGCAATAAAACTATGAATATGGGTTCTGTTTGGGCTATACCACTAGTGTCCTAACCCGTTTGTCTTCATGCAGGCCCTGTGTGTGTTTGTTCAAGTGAACATTTACACCTGTGGAAATAACACTAATTCCCTTATAAAAGAAAATTGTTTCATTCTGTGTATTCGGAAAGTATTCAAACCCCTTGACTTTTTCAAATTGTTACATTACAGCCTTATCTAAAATTGATTAAATGCATTTTTTTTCTCTCATCAATCTACACAGAATACCCCATAATGACAAAGCAAAAACAGTTTTTTTGACATTTTAGCAAATAATACATTTACAGGATTATTCAGATCCTTTACTCACTACTTTGTTGAAGCACCTTTGGCATCGATTACAGCCTCGAGTCTTCTTGGGTATGATGCTACAAGCTTGGCACACCTGTATTTGGGGAGTTTCTCCTATTCTTCTTTGTAGATCCTCTCAAGCTCTGTCAGGTTGGATGGGGAGCGTCGCTGCACATATATTTTCAGGTCTCTCAGGAGATGTTTTGTCGGGTTCAAGTCAGGGCTCTGGCTGGGCCACTCAAGGACATTCGGAGACGTGTCCAGAAGCCACTCCTGCGTTGTCTTGGCTGGGTGCTTATCGTCATTGTCCTGTTGGAAGGTGAACCTTCGCCCAAGTCTGAGGTCATGAGCGCTCTGGAGCAGGTTTTCATCAAAGATCTCTCTGTACTTTGCTCCGTTCATCTTTCCCTTGATCCTTACTAGTCTCCGAATGCCTGCAGCTGAAAAACATCCCCACAGCATGATGCTGCCAACTCTATGCTTCACCGTAGGGACGGTGCCAGGTTTCCTCCAGGTGTGACGCATGGCATTCAGGCCAAAGAGTTCAATCTGGTTTCATCAGACCAGAGAATCTTGTTTCTCATGGTCTGAGTACTTTAGGTGCCTTTTGGTAAACTCCAAGCGGTCTGTCATGTGCCTTTTACTGAGGAGAGGCTTCCGTCTGGCCACTTACCGTAAATGCCTGATTGGCAGAGTGCTGCAGAGATGGTTGTCCTTACGGAAGGTTTTCCCATCTCCTCAGAGAAACTCTGGATCTCTATCAGAGTGAGCATTGGGTTCTTGGTCACCTCCCTGATGAAGGCCCTTCTCCCCCGATTGCTCAGTTTGGCCAGGCGGCCAGCTCTAGGAAGAGTCTTGGTGATTCCAAACGTCTTCCATTTAAGAGTGATGGAGGCCACTGTATTCTGTGCCTCGACACAATCCTGTCTCTGAGGTCTACAAACAATTCCTTTGACCTCATGGCTTGGTATTTGCTCTGACATGCATTGCTAACTGTGTGACCTTATATAGACAGGTATGTGCCTTTCCAAATCATGTTCAATCAATTGAATTTACCACAGGACTCCAAGTTGTAGAAACATCTCAAGGATGATAAATGGATAAAGAGCATGATAATGCATGGTAATCCATCATCCATCATGCATGATAATGTATACAGGTAAGATAGTCTCGCTTTAGCTAGCTACATTTTCAGATATTACACATTTCTAATTTTGACAGAAAGTGTTTTCATTTCAAGCTAAAGTGTACTGTTAGCTAGCTAGCTAACCTTAGCTGGCTGGCTCCCTAGCTGACGTTATTATTCATAAGGTTCTATTTATGAGGTAGTCACCTGGAATGCATTTCAAGTAACAGGAGTGACTTGTTGAAAGTTAATTTGTGGAATATCTTTCCTTCTTAATGCGTTTGAGCCAATCAGTTGTGTTGCGACAAGGTAGGGGTGATATTCAGAAGATAGCCCTATTTGGTAAAAGACCAAATTTAAAAAAAGACCATATTATGGTAAGAACAGCTCAAATAAGCAAAGAGAAATGACAGTCCATTATTACATGAAGACATGAAGGTCAGTCAATCTGGAAAATGTCAACAACTTTGAAAGTTTCTTCAAGTGCAGTCACAAAAAAACATCAAGCGCTATGATGCAACTGGCTCTCATGAGGACCGCCACAGGAAAGGAAGACCCAGAGTTACCTCTGCTGCAGAGGATAAGTTCATTAGAGTTACCAGCCTCAGCAATTGCATCCCAAATAAATGCCTCACAGAGTTCAAGTAACAGACATCTCAAAATCAACTGTTCAGAGGAGACTGAGTGAATCAGGCCTTCATGGTCGAAGTGCTGCAAAGAAACCACTACTAAAGGACATCAATAAGAAGAAGAGACTTGCTTGAGCCAAGTAACACCAGCAATGGACATCAGACCGGTGGAAATCTGTCCTTTGGTCTGATGAGTCCAAATTTGAGATTTTTGGTTCCAACCGCTGTCTTTTTCACCAGACAGATGTAGCTCTCCGGTTTAGTGATTAAACATAGGTTTTGTTAAATTTATTCTGCCACTGTGTCTTATTATTATTATTATTATTATTATTATTATTATCTTGGCCTTAGGCCTATATATCACCTTGTCATGACATATGAACTAGCAGGTTGTAGAGCAAACAACGCAATTATTACAACACATTAGTTGTAATATGGCTTTTTCCCAGCCTGGATTGGCTTCCCCTGTGGTTTTACCCACGCACTGCTACTGCTCAGAAGTGAAGGTTAGTTTTTCCTCAGCAGCACAGTGGTGAAGCCGACAGAGATCACTGGCACCAGCCGTCCAGGATCTTTTAAAGGATGAGAGTATTTTGACAGTTTCTAACAGACCAAAGTGGTTTAATGTCTGGAGATTTATCTCATGTGATGGTTTCAGACAAGGGAGATGGGAAGAGGAATGGGAGTTTTGTTAGAAGTTCCATTATAGCTGAAATGTGGATTCTCTATTATCGTGTGCATGTGTGTGTTTTAGTGGTGCGCGGATCAATCTGTAGGGGAAAGAAATGCACACTTGTTTAAGTGAGGTGCTGGCTAGTGGAGTAGCACACTCTAGGAGCTCAGATGAAATAATTTAATAACCAACATTTCGACAGTCATGCTGTCTTCATCAGCGTATAATGACAAACACTGAGGGTCACTATTTTATATAGTGTCAAAGGACGCACACAGGTATCTGTAATCATGGCCGCGTGTGGCTTGATATGAGAGGACCATCCTCAGTCAATTTCATAAAAATAGTGAAACATTAAAAAAGCTATCATATTTAGATAAAACTATACTCAATATATTCACATGTCAACAAATGTTTTAGTAAAAGACACTGTTTTGCAATGAAGGTCTACAGTAGACTCAACAGCACTCTGTAAGTGAAGCACCATGGTGTAACCGGAGGTCAGCTAGTTTCTATCCTTCTCTGGGTACATTGACTTCAATACAAAACCCAGGAGGCTCATGGTTCTCACCCCCTTCCATAGACTTACACAGTAATTATGCCAACTTCCGGAGGATGTCCTCCAACCTATTAGAGCTCTTGCAGCATGAACTGACATTTTGTCCACCCAACCAAAGGATCAGAGACTGAATCTAGTACTGAAAGCATAAGCTACCACTAACTAGCACTGCAGTGCATAACATTTGGTGAGTAGCTAACTCAAAGAGAGAGAAAGACAATAGTTGAACAGCTCTGAACAGGTTAATTTCTTTAAAAATGAAGGATAAGCAAGTGAGAGAGGAGGAGAGAGAGAGCTAGCTATATTTCGTAGTATTTTTTTCCAACTTGATTAGCTAGCTAGCTAGTTTAGCCTACTCAAACACCCGGCTCAAACAGAGAGAGATGCTATGTTAGCTAGCTGGCTATGGCTATCCAACACTGGAATTATTCCAAGTCAAGGAAAGCTTTTGGTTTTATAAATTTATTGCCACCGTGGGCCGCTGATTAAACTGCTTGCTGACCGTACACTATACTGCATGATTGTAGCGGGTTTACTAATGCGTAATTATATTAGCCATGTAGACATTAGATAATATGGTGACAACGATGTAGGCTGTGTGTAGCGGATAGCTTTTATGATATGAAGGTTTGGCTTGGAAAGGTTTTTTCGCCTGGTCACAGATAGCTAATGTGTTGTGCACTGAAGTCCACAAGCGAAGGGAAAAGGTGCGAGAGAAGGAGACCGCGTAGAACCGAAAAGGAATTATGAGCAAATTGATCATGCTGTTTGTATGTGGCTGCTATGAAAGTGATCTGTGTTTGTGTGATCAGGAGTGTATTCATTCTGCTAATTCTGTTGAAAAACTTTTCTTACACGGGGATAACATACCTCTCGTTTCCAATTGTTGGACTAATGATTACGACCTACATCAGCTAGATGCAGGGAAGAGTGTTTAAGGCGGTATTAAATGTGTCACATTGATTACTAAAAATGATCTTGACCTGTACACCTACGTTGTAAACTTTCATTCATAGGCGAGGTTGTATGGAAATTTGAGTACCATGTAGCCTAAACCTTTGTAAAGCGCCTCACAAACATCACACATAACATAGGGGCGGCAGGGTATTCTAGTGGTTAGAGCATTGGACTAGTAACCGGAAGGTTTCAAGTTCAAATCCCTGAGCTGACAAGGTACAAATCTGTCGTTCTGTCCCTGAACAGGCAGTTAACCCACTCTTCCTAGGCCGTCATTGAAAATAAGAATTTGTTCTTAACTGACTTGCCTAGTTAAATAAAGGTAAAAAAATGTAAAAGCCAGCAATGCTATCACTAATCTTTCCCAAACATTAGTTTTCTGGTCCTCCCTTCTCTTTGTTTTCAACTCTCAATTTTGCAGCTTTTCTCTTATTGAATTAAACCCTGACATTGTCCTTTTTGCCGCAGTAGATCGACATTAACTTTTACTACCTGTTGCCAAAGCATGGCTATTTGGCACGCGTACAGTTAGGCCCTAAAACTTATAGGCTTACGCACTAATGACAAATAGCCTACAACCTCAATGTAGCCTATAGATATAAATTGCACAAGAATTATACATATGGATTTTTAATGGGGTGAGCAATGGGAGGTTCTAAAGGAGGACAGGCTCATTGTAATGGCTGGAATGCAATTCATGTAATGGAGTCAAATGCGGTTTTCATATGTTTGTGTTTAATACCATTCCATTTAGTCAATGCCAGCCATTACAATGAGCCCTCCTCCGTTAGCTCATCCCACCAGCCTCCTCTGATACAGTACTAGTGATTGACATTAGCAGTAGCACAAAAGTACAGCAAGCCAAAGTTGCCTAATAAGTAAAGTGCTCTGTGCATCTTAAATTATCTCGTCAACAACAATATCATCAATATGCTGACCAAGAAAACATCAGCAACGTCAACATCACCTTCATCATCATCAACAACATATTACCATAGTCATCCACAACATCATCATCATCCCTAGACTGCACATTAAAAACATTGTGCTTCCTCAAGGGTTCTTTTGGAAGGGTTACGATTCTATGTGTAACCATAATGACTCAAAGAACCCTTAGAGCTCTCCAATGGTAATGTGTTATTTCTTCTTTTAGTGATTATTCAAAGGTAGGGGAGGCGGCTCATGCAAATATTTTGGGGCCTGGTTTGTTCATAGCTCTTTTTGTGCAAACGTGAGTGTCATTCCAGTTTATAGTGAGTGAGTGGCATTCCAGTTTATATAATCTATTGTGTTATGCTATTTCATATTATACAGTATATGACGACGTCATGTGAAAGACTTATGTACTACCTCGTGTTAACTGAGAACGGTTGACTAGTTGTTCTCAATTTTCTCCTCATGGACCCCATATTAATGAATTTATATCCAGTATTCTGCCCATATGAATGCATTTACATAGGCCTAGGCTACACAATTCTGCCCATATAAACACATTTACTTTAGGCCAAAACTGAACAAATTTCTTCTGGTTATACTGTGTATATACAATATTCTGCCCACATGAACAATGCATATTTGTAGCCAAACTCTATTTAATAAATGGCAGTAAACATACACATTTAATAACAGACTCATAAATATGATCACACAATAGGCTACAGCTGGAATGACAGCTTCCCCATGCTTCACAGCTTCCAGGGGAAACTTGACATACAGTGTTCATGGTAAAATATTTTGCATTGCAGAGGTGCTTCGAGCAAATTCCAGAGCTAGAACATCTGATTCAACTTGTTAATAAACACATTAATAAAACCTAAGCAATTTTAACAATATAATATGGCTATTAAACCAGATTTTTTTTAAACTGTATGGTTCTACAAAGAACCTTTGAGATTGAGAATGTTTTTTTTATAGAACGTAGAAAGTTTCTATAAAGAATCATTAAAAAGGCTTCCATATAGCCCCAAAAAGGGTTGTAACAAAAGCAGAACAATTTTCGGTGCTATATATAACCTTTTGTTAATGGTTCTTTATAGAACCTTGGGAAATGCTTTTATAGCACCATACAGGTTAGAACCTTCAAAAACAACTTCCATATAGCATCCAAAAATGATTCTGCTATGGTTTCCAGCCAAATAGCCCTTATTTGGCACCATATATAAACATTTGTTTATATGTGTGTATCTCCTTCTCTTCCCTGTACTCTAAAGGGCAATTACCATAGGGGTAAAGGAATGCTTGTACCTGTTTGTCTTAACAGTGGGGAATCTAAACTGGGAGCACAGTCAGACTGTATGGATTCTGCCGTACTCACCACTTGTCTGTTGAACAGATCTGACAGACTAGTCTGCTGGACTCTTGAGATCTTACTGCCCTCTTTCACTATTGTAGCTACTGCATTTTTAGCTTTTACACCAAGGTTGCCTACCAACAGATCAACTGTGTGTGTATGTGTATGTGTGCAACAAGATCTCACGGTCTGACTTCAGTATTCAACATTTGTCCAAGGGGGGATAAATGTCTCTTTTCATGAAGTTCTTCCTGTGTTTTACATATATTTCCACACAATGAGGTTGGAATAATACTCTGAAAATGATGATAATGCCCTTTTAGTGTAAAAGCAGTTTGAAAATACATTTCAGCCTGTATTGGTGGAGATGGAGTTTTGCCTGCCTTGTGACATCACTGTGCGGTAAAATGCATTTATAGACCAATAATAACGAACGTTCCAAACCTCTCTGCCAATAACAGTTTCCCCCACTTGGACCACTCCCAGACAGTCCTAGCAAAATTCCTGCTTGAGAAATTGTTTGTTGCTAAGAATCCGTTTTTCTTTCATTTCTGACCATTTTAATTGAAAACAATCACAGGAAGGTATATAATTGTTACCCAGAAATAATTTGATATTTGGATGAAAATGGCTGCATTGGACCTTTTAAGGTTTGGGATAGGGTTAAAACAAAAACATTTGAAACAAGCAGGAGCAGGATCTTGCAGTTTACCCCAATCTGCCACCCACGACAGCCTAACAAGCCGCAGGCTTAGTTGATAGTTGATAGCAATAACCCTCACCGTTGCCCCTAGTGGCCGGTATTCAAGACATGTCCCGATATCCTGGTTGACCTGGTCGAACATCAAATACTGGGAGATTTGGGCAGGGTAGTGCCATTTGCTACACGGAGCTATAGCCTTTCTTTTCCCCTGTTAGGCTTAGAAATGTGTTCCTTTTTGGAATACATTGGGCATGGTTATTTTGTTTGTTGTTTTTGTGTGGTGTTCGTGGTTGGAGCAAGTTGTCTCTGGGGCACATCTGTGGCTTGAGGGGTTTTTACATGCCAGCGGGTTACAGTGAGTAATTACCCACAGAAAATCTTCACAAAGACTAGGGTTGAGTTATTGTAGGATTTGGGGAAGCTCCTTTATATATATCATCTCTCTCCTGTGGTGCCCAATGTGATTGGCGCTTCTCTTGTCATGGTCCGTTCTGATGTGCTCAGCAGAGGTGCAGAGCAAAAATAAATTAAGTATTAAGGGCGCTGTACTGCAGCGCCAGCTGTGCCACCAGAGACTCTGGGTTCGCGCCCAGGCTCTGTCGTAACCGGCCGTGACCGGGAGGTCCGTGGGGTGACGCACAATTGGCCTAGCGTCGTCCATGTTAGGGAGGATTTGGCCGGTTGGGTTATCCTTGTCTCATCGTGCACCAGCGACTCCTGTGGCGGGCTGGGCGCAGTGCGCGCTAACCAAGGTTGCCAGGTGCACGGTGTTTCCTCCGACACATTGGTGCGGCTGGCTTCTGGGTTGGATGCGCGCTGTGTTAAGAAGCAGTGCGGCTTGGTTGGGTTGTGTATCGGAGGACGCATGACTTTTAACCTTCGTCTCTCCCGAGCCCATACGGGAGTTGTAGCGATGAGACAAGATAGTAGCTACTAAAACAATTGGATACCACGAAATTGGGGAGAAAAAGGGGTAAAATTCAAAATTAATTAATTAAGCAGTTACTTGTAGACAAGTTCATCAGAGGAACTGTTAGAATTGTGTATTAAAGAACAGCTGTTGAAGATCGCTGAACACCACCTGGTTGAAATGAGTGGTAAACATCTAACAAAAATGATGTTAGGTTGATCTGATGTTAAGAATGAAAAGGAATTGGAATTCAAAAAGGATTTGGAGCGTGCTAAAATCAAGTTGCAACGAGTGGCTAGAATTGGTTAGCAAAGGAAAGCTCTCGGGGGAGAGTTTGCTTTGGGAAAGTGACCCTGATTTGCCTAGGGGTCGCCCCTCTCTCGGTTTTGCCCCGGACATATTTGATATTGTTGGAAACTTACCAAAATATAATGAGAAGGACCCTGAGACTTTATTTTCAGCGTTTGAGCGTTGTTCTGACACTAGGATTTGGCCTGACTCTGATCGCACCTTAATGTTGCAGTGTGTGTTGACTGGTAAAGCTCAGGAAGCATATTAAGCTCTTGGTGTAGCCGACAGTGTCAGCTCTGCTAAAGTTAAAACGGCTGTGTTACAGAGTCACAAATTGATTCCTGAGGCTTACCGTCAATGATTTAGAACTTTAAAAAGGGCTGATAAACAGACTCATGTTGAGTTTGCGCAAGAGTTACCTTCACAGTTTAATCGTTGGTGTTCTGCCTCTACGGTTACGACTTTGCAGGGGCTGTGTGATCTGATTACGCCAGAGCAATTTAAGGACACAATCCAGTACAGTAACGAACGACAAGCGAAGACAGTCTCTGAAGCTGCGGTTTTGGCGGATGAGTACTGAGTATGTTTTGATTCACAAAAAAGTGGTGTGGGGACGTTCTGAGAAATGTGGGCCTTGCCCACCGAGATACTCTGGTTCACAGGCAGAGGGTCATTCGTCTAGGGTTGAGCCTGGCTCCTGTGGGAAAGCTGACTTCTGTCAAGAGTGTCACTATTGTCAGGGTTCAGGTCATTAGAGAAAAAGGAATGTCCTGTTGTCAGGGCTAAGGTTAAATTTAGTACTCACGCCAAAGTTAAACATAAGCCTACGGCGTTAGCGGCTCCGGTCCCACATCCGTTCGTTTCTGTCACTAATGATGATGTTACAAAGAAATCTGTCACTACTTTCCCTGTGATTCCTTATCTGTGCCCGCTCCGATCTAATCAAGAAGCAACGGCCTGACCCCAAATTAGAAGAGTTGTGTGACCAAATTGTGCCTGTGGAACAGTTTGTAGATGTCGCCCATGGCTATTTTCTCCAGGATGATGTCCAGGATGAGAAAGTGGGTGCCTCACAGAAGTCGTTTTGTGGGAGAGGCTATTGGTCAGGTTGTTGTACCAGTTAAGTTTTGTGAATTGGTGCTGAAAACTTCTGGGCGTGAGGAAAACCTTGCGTACTGAGATATTTATTTTGGCCTAGGTTAAAGAGATTAAAGAGAGATGTTTCTGCGTTCATCAAAACCTGTCACACCTGTCAATTAACAGGTAAACCTAATCAAGCTATTAAGCCGGTACTGCTGTTTCCTATTCCCGTAGTCAGCCAGCCTTTTAAATATTTTATTGTTGACTGTGTTGGCCCTCTGCCTTGCTCTAAGAATGGTAGTAGTTCCCTGTTCACTGTGATGTGTCAGACCACTAAGTTTCTTGCTGCCTAAAGGTTTTGTCTCAGTTTCTCACTGTTTGGATTCCCTAAGGTTATTAAGTTTATTCAGAGTGACCAAGGTTCTAATTTCACCTCTAATCTGTTTGGTCAGGTTCTCCAACGGCTCCATATTAAACACAAAATGGCTCGCGCCTATCTTGTGCAGAGTCAAGGAGCTCTGAAACGTTTTCATCAAACACTTAAGTCTTTGTTGAGAACATATTGTGCGAAGATGGATAAGTATTGGGAGGAAGGGTTGCTATGGTTACTCTTAGCCACCAGGGAGGTTTCACAGGAGAGCACAGGTTTCAGTCTAAATGACCTAGTGTTCGGACATAGTGTGCATGGACTTCTAGCAGTGCTCCAGGATGACTGGAAGTCTCCTAAGCCACCTCAGTCCCTGTTATCTTACGTGTGTGTGATTTCCAGTGAGTCCTGTACACCGCTGGTGAGATGGTTAAAGAGAAGCGGTCATCTTCACAGGGGAGGATGAAAGGAATATTTGATCGGCGAGCTGAGCCTTTTCACTTTAGCCCAGGTGACCATGTTCGTGCTCTGCTGCCAATTGTTGGTTCTCTGTTTTCAAGCCAGGTTTCAAAGTCCATATACGGTTGTGCGCCAGTGCACTGAGCAAGACTATCTAGTTGCCACTCCTAAACCGAGGAAAAAGCACCAACTGTGCCATGTAAATCTGCTAAAACCCTATTAGGCATGTTTCTCTGGGGCCAAACAGTGGGAGTCCGCAAAGGGTAAACCTGTTTATTTTGTCCATCACTGTTACATCACTGGGTTCTTCTTTTTGTCATGCTATGTCCGTGCATGGTGCGGAGGATATCCCTGGTCCCGGCGATTGCGTCCTGCAAGGTAGATTGAAAAATGAAGAGTCACTGGATGTTTTGGATAGCCTTCTCGCTCATCTACCTGCTGATAGGTGAGACGAGTTGGTCGATCTGATTCTGAGTTTCCCCGTTTTGTTTTCGGATACGCCTACACAGTACAAACTTAATAGAACACGATATTGACTTTGGGGATGCTGACCCGTTCCGTCAGCGGTTCTATAGAGTTTCTTCATAAAAACTAAGTTGTCTGGTCCTATTGATCAGGTGGACATGCGTTTTCTCATGTGCGTTGTCCCCGAGTGTTGTGACTGTTGCGTTTCGCCCCCTTGACCAGTCACTGTTTATTTTTGTGTTGTTTTGTCTTGTCCTGTTGTTCGGTTGCTCCTGTCATCTGTTCCCTGCTGTCCTCTTTTTTATTCTTTCCACTTAAAGGTTGCTTCCTGTGCGCAAAGGTTGCAGAGGTCTGGGGAGGACGAGGTTGGTTGGGGCAGTGGGGCAGCTTTAACCAGGGCAGTATTTTGTTGGTTGGTGTTCCCGGGTCCTTGATTGGGAGGGATGACGACCGTCCCACTCTGTCTGCCGAATTCGAATTCTTTCTCTCTGCTCTGGTTTTTCCTTAATAGGATGTCGGTGGGCGGAGCTGTGAGGGTTGTCAGCGAAATGGTGTACACCCGGGCTCGGGGTTCCCCCATACATTGAAGAGACTCTCTCCACGCAAACATACTGTTGTTTTGGCTGTGGCATTTTGAGGCTTCTTTGTGTCATTTGTTTTGTAACCTCTCAACACCCCTTATTATCACCATCTATGCATGCGTCCACTCACATACACTACTGACGACACACGCCATTGTTACTCGGATATAGTTTACTTTATTTAATAATATGTTTGTTATTTCTTTATCTCCACGTTGTCTCCCTCTTTGTTGCGGCTACGAGCCGGTTTGTAACACATTGGAACTGGTGTGTATGCGTGTTTCCCTCTAACAGGAGAGGGAATTTCAGGAAAATAGCATCGTTTCGCTGTAGTTTTCCATCATCATCATCTCTGCCAAGGCCACACTATTGGTCACCAGTACTTAATTGTGGCACTGGGTGCTGTGTTAATTCCAGAGGGAAAGCAAATGTCTGACACAGATTTAGCATGAAAGTCTCCCGCCCGGTCTGCAGTGAGAGATAGAGGGTAAACAAGAGTGTGAAAACACACAGCGCGTTAGTCACGGCCCTTCAATTATTAAACTGTACATGTAGGAGTCAAACAGGACACTGGCTTAACTTTGTCTGTCTCAATGGTCCAATCTCCTAAAGAGAGAGAGAGAGGTCTTTGCAGCCATTGAGCCATGAGAGAGAGGGGGGGTAGAAGGAGCATTGAACGTATAGGGATCGCCAATGGCGATCAGCGTTTACCCACCAATTTTTGTTTTACCACTACATCACTATATGTAATGTTGTTTCTAGCTTCAGTATTATGTATTTATTGCGTACAAAACACCTCAACCAAACTTGCCTGGTCACCAGCAGGTTAGGTTGAAACCGGGTCTAGTGTGTGATGCTGATCTATGACTGCAGGTGCCAGCATGAGGATGTCAGACAGAGAGCACTGTGGGGCATCATCGCTGTAGCCATGGAAACAATGGGACCTTATTAGGGCCAGATGGAATTGGCAAGTGCCCCTGGAAATGATTCATAAGTACCTGTGGAATTAATTCGTATGAAATCAAATGCCGCTAAAAATCATTATTAATGGTCATATAGTCACAATAGTTGTATTGATTGAACATCCAGATAGTAGCTGTAAGGCATCAGTGTTGTAGCCATTGCGGAAACCATTCTTCATAGATTCTGTCTGCCCTGTCCAGGGTCTGGCATTTAACAACAGAGGAATGTTTCATTTGGCATTTCATGGTGCAGGAATCGAGAATTGGGGATATTATTTGATGAACTAATAGACGAATATACGGTGTCCACAGTGTCCGTATTAGGACAGCCTCAGTCTCAACAACTACTTCTGAGACTGAAGCTGTCCTAATATGGACAGCGTACCAATACGTTTTGATGGTCTCTGTCAATAAACATTCCAATCTTAGATTGTGCAGATGTTTTGGTTCATGATTTAGACTACTTCAGTGGCGTTTGCCTTCTGTAACTTAAATTCTTAGTTAATAGTGCTTGAATCACAGATCAGTCCGTGACAGATATTGATAGAATTGTCGCGAGCAGTATCCATCATATGAATGATGAAAGATGGCGTGTATGTAATTGGACATGAATTAGTTAAGAGCAACTGATAAATTGTGCCTTGATCTCTGCTAGGATTCTTTAGGTCATAAACTTCTGATGTGGGAAAAGCGATAGGAGGGATATCTATCATCTGCATAGGGTTGCAAAAATACTTTCCCCAAATTACCAAGTTTTCCAGAAATCCATGTTGGAAAACCTCTGTAAATAGGAGGGAATAAACAGGATATCCAGAATCTTCCAACCAGGATTTCTGGAAAACACAGGGTGATTTAAGGAAAATAATTATCTTCAAAAGGACAAACAACACATGCGTGTGAGTGCTTACTTGTGTGTGTGTGTGTGCCTGCCTGGTTGCCTGCCTGTGCATGGATGCCGTGCGTTCCTGCAGGCGTGTGTGTGTGTGTGTGTGTGTGTGTGTGTGTGTGTGTGTGTGTGTGTGTGTGTGTGTGTGTGTGTGTGTGTGTGTGTGTGTGTGTGTGTGTGTGTGTGTGTGTGTGTGTGTGTGTGTGTGTGTGTGTGTGAGAGAGAAAGAGAGTGTGCATGAGAGCTCATAAGCGCTTAATCCCGGGCGTCCCTGGGGAGTGCTTCATTAATTATGCAGAGCGTTTAAAGCGCCCTGCACCATGGGGCAACATCTGGCGCAGGACGCGTGAGCCGTCAATGCATGGACAGAGCAGGTTCTCTGGGTCGAGGACTCCGTCGGGAGGTGGAACGCCAACCGACCAGTGCCACAGTGCCCGCCTCCTCCCCGCCAGAGCAGAAAAAATATAATCAAATGGTGAACAAGAACATGGTCTCAATTACCCTTCAGTACACAATGTACTGTAGTTACTCTACGCTGCCCGGACAGTAGTGAAAAATCACTGCAACTCTGTTAGTTCTTCAGTAAATCTATTAGAAACATTATGCTTGAGATGAAGAAACCTTGCCCAGTTAGTGCCAGTGTTGACATAGGGCTTGGTAGGATCTTTTTGTTAATAGCTCAGTGATGTGTTTCAAAAGCAATACACACGTAAACAGGAATTGAGCTGCAGGTCATGCTGTCTGGCGGAACAATGAACTGACGGCAGAAACTACTCCCATGGTAGTATACTAAATGCACTGTATGTCTACTGGTGTGATCTAATGTAATGGCGAGCAACACTGTGTGGTATAAGGCTGTATATCCCATGCTGTTACAACACGGTTATAAAACCTACAGCAGCTCTGACACCTTGTGGCCCCATAGAATACATCAGCCAGTTCGATTGTTAAGATATCTGAGTGAGGTACAGGCTCTTCTATTATTCAATGACATGACATTGAGGTGATCTATGTCACTAGACAGCATACGGCAGTTTGTTTTGTTTTCCACAATGTTCCTAAGCCATGTGACCTATTCACCGTTGGGTAAGGGTTGACATTATCACAACAATGACACGGCTTGTCCCCGACACAACGGCGCGGATTGTCCTTCAATTATGACTTCATGTGGGCTTGTGAATGGAGAAAGAGGAGGAGTCTCTCCTACTTTCACTCATATCTCTCTCCAGCCACGGGGCCCGATCTATCTATGATTTGTGGAGATAGCACGAGTAGCACGGACTGTCCTGAATACTGTGAACCTAATGCGTGCTGCGTCCACCTACTCTCCTGTGTGGGAGCAACTGGGGACAATCTGTTGAAAACTTTTTCCACAGAACATTCTGGAAGGTGTATCCTAGACGGGATTAACCATATTTCAGGGCCACCACAGTAAGGTAAGATATTTTTATTTCACACATGTTCATCAGCCTTCATCAGCCTAATTTCGGAACAATCCACTTAATTGTACTGGGAACAGTCCATGCACTGTTGCAGGGTAACAATGTGGAATAGGGATGTCTGAGAGACATTCTGAAACAAAACAAACTGCCTAATGTGGTGCAGCGGGGTAAAGCACAGACATCTAAACTATTTAATTGGTTGATGTATAAGGTGTCAATAATAATCAAGATGTTATTGATGTAGCGAAATGAAGAGCGGCTTCTGACTAATATGACTTCTGAAATGAAGGCACGGACATTTATTGAAATGACTTCTGTACTGAAATGACTTCTGTACTGAAATGACTGAAATGACTTCTGTACTTCTGTCCGTAGATACTGACCATGGGAGATTGCATCTCAGTCCGTGCTCTGCTAATGCTTCTGGCCCTAGTCAGCTATCTAATTGCACTGACATTCAACATATTGGCTCTATTTGGGCCCTGGACAGGTGAATTCTTACAGTCCACTTCAAGTCAATGACATCTGTTTGAAATATACTGTAATATTTTGTAACCAGTGTGTTTGAACATGCAGGTGCTTTCATGCAAACCACACAGTATGTACTGAGCAAGTCCACAACGCACCTAACCCCAGATAGATGGGTACTCTTTCTATGGGATGTCCTTAACATCTGGTTGATCGGCATGTTCATCTATCTGATACACAATCTCCGTAGAAGGTAAGATACTGTACATTAAAGCTAAACTCTCGTTGACACCAAAACAACTCATTTAAACATGGGTCCTTCTGACATTTTGGTCATTTGCCTTCCCAAAACCTGGCTGGAATTCAATCAACTTTGCACTGGATATTAGCCTGGTCCCAGATCTGTTCCTGCTATCTTGCTATAATCCTTGTCACTCATTGTCAAGCCAAAAATGACAATTCTATAAGGAGTTGGCAAGAGAGTAAAAACAGACTGGCATTCAGGCTAACTGACGTGGAATAAGAAAATAAATCACTGGTCTGTATTTATTGTGAGACAAAACAAAAGTGTATTTTTAAAGTTCAGAAAGTGTGATTGTCCTGGCTAGGGTTGCAGAATTTCTCCAAATTCCCTGGTTTTCCAGAATGTGTGCTTATTCCCTCCCAATTACATGAATCTTCCAACCGGGGTTTCTGGAAAACCAGGACACTTAGGAAAAGTTAGTGGAATTTTGCAACCCTACTCCTGGCCCTGATGATGATGATGCTGTTATTAATTATGATGATGAGGATGTTATTAATTATGATGATGATGATGGTCTTGTTCCTTAGGGAAGCTTATACATGGATGTACACCTCTCCTGCTGTCCTGCCCTATGGATTCTACTTGTCCTGGATCGTAAATAGCATGTTGAATATGGCATGGTTATTTCTGTACGACAAAGAGTAAGTGTTTATATATTTAGGTGTATTTACTGTACGATAATATAAAACATTTGGTCCTATTTCAAATACTCGTTTCGATGTCTCACTATGGGATATGCCTGGGTGTGTCCACAAGCTCGAAGTAACCGCCAACTGGTCTTTCTCACCTCTCCTTCTTGTGGAATCTTCAAAAAGTTCTCCTCGTCAAGACTAGATTTCTGGTTTCCTAGCAAACCGTTGTCAGGCGAACTATGAGGTTAACACTGCTGAACATAGGACTTCAGATTCTGACAATAGTGTTGCGTACTGAACGAAAAGGTTTTGCTTTGAGTAGAATTTTTTTTTCTTGTCAGTCTCCGTTTAGCTAGCATCACACGGCTAGCTATCGAGATTTGTTTAGCCATCGACACAAGGCTTTAGCTAACATCTCTCACTAGCTGCAATCTGCAGTTGAAACTATTACAAATCATGGTCCCCGCCACTGTTTCTTTATTTTCTTTTACATACACTTAGGTTGGAGCCATTAAAACTCATTTTTCAACCACTCCACAAATTTCTTGTAAACAAACTACAGTATTGGCAAGTTGGTTCAGACATCTACTTTGTGCATGACACAAGTCATTTTCCCAACAATTATTTACAGATTATTTCACTTATAAATCACTGTGTCACAATTCCAGTGGGTCAGAATTTTACATACACTAAGTTGTGCCTTTAAACAGCTTGGAAAATTCCAGAAAATGATGTCATGATGTCATTTCAAGGCCTATCTTCAAACTCAGTGCCTCTTTGCTTGACATCATGAGACAATCAAAATAAATCAGCCAAGAGCTCAGTCTGGTTCATCCTTGTAAGCAATTTCTAAATGCCTGAAGGTACCACATTCATATGTATAAACAGTACTACACAGGTAAAAGCACCAGGGGACAACGCAGCCATCATACCGCTCAGGAAGGAGATAAGTTCTGTCTCCTAGAGATGAATGTACTTTGGTGCGAAAAGTGCAAAACAATCCCAGAACAACAGCAAAGGACCTTGTGAAGATGCTGGAGGAAACAGGTACAAAAGTATCGAAATCCATAGTAAAACAAGTCCTATATACACAGAACCTGAAAGGCCGCTCAGCAAGGAAGAAGCCACTGCTTCAAAACCGCAATAAAAAAAGCCAGACTATTGGTGGCAACTGCACATGGGGACAAAGATCGTACATTTTGGAGAAATGTCCTCTGGTCTGATGAAACAAAAATATAACTGTTTGGCCATAATGGCCATCAATATGTTTAGAGGAAAACGGGGGAGGTTTGTAAGCTGAAGAACACCATCCCAACCATGAAGCACAGGGGTGGCAGCATCATGTTATGGGGGTGCTTTGCTGCAGGAGGGACTGGTGCACTTCACAAAATAGATGGCAACATGAGGTAGAAAAATTATGTGCATATATTGAAACAACATCTCAAGACATCAGGAAGTTAAAGCTTGGTCGCAAATGTGTCTTCCAAATGGACAAGGACCCCAAGCATACTTCCAAAGTTGAGGCAAAATGGCTTAAGGACAACAAAGTCAAGGTATTAGAGTGGCCATCACAAAGCCCTGACCTCAATACTATAGAAAATGTGTGGGCAGAACTGAAACAGCATGTGCGAGCAAGGAGGCCTACAAACCTGACTCAGTTACACCAGCTCTGTCAGGAGGAATGGGCCTAAATTCACCCAACGTATTGTGTGAAGCTTGTGGAAGGCTACCCAAAATGTTTGACCCAAGTTAAACAATTTGAAGACAATGCTACCATTGTATTAATGCTACCATTAATACTAATTGAGTGTATGTAAACTTTTGACCCACTGGGAATGTGATGAAAGAAATAAAAGCTGAAATAAATCATTCTCTCTACTCTTATTCTGACATTTCACATTCTTAAAATAAAGTGGTGATTCTAACTGACCTAAAACAGGGATTTTTTACTAGGATTAAATGTCAGGAATTGGGTCTTCTCCTGAGCAGTGATAGGTTAAGTGTGCCTTGAATTCTAAATGAATCACTGACGGTGTCACCAGCAAAGCACCATCACACCTCCTCCTCCATGCTTCATGGTGGGAACCACACATGCAGAGATTGCTCGTGTTTCTTGGCCCAAGCAAGTCTCTTCTAATTGGTGTCCTTTAGTAATGGTTTCTTTGCAGCATTTATTTGGGCTGCAATTTCTGAAGCTGGTAAATCGAATGAACATATCCTCTGCAGCAGAGCTAACTCTATGTCTTCCTTTCCTGTGGCTGTCCTCGTGAGAGCCAGTTTCATCATAGTGCAACTGCATCATAGGGTTTTTGCGACTGCACTTGAAGAAACTCAAAGTTCTTGAAATTCTCCAGATTGACTGACCTTCATGTCTTAAAGTAATGATGGACTGTCGTTTCTCTTTGCTTATTTGAGCTGTTCTTGCCATCATATGGACTTGGTATTTTACCAAATATGACTATCTTCTGTATACCACCCCTACCTTGTCACAACTGATTGGCTGAAACACATTAAGAATGAAATACATTCCATGAATTAACTCTTAACAAAGCACACTGTTAATTGAAATGCATTCCAGGTGACTACCTCATGAAGCTGGTTGAGAGAATGCCAAGAGTGTGCAAAGCTGTCATCAAGGCAAAGGGTAGCTACTTTGGAAAATCTCAAATATGAAATATTTTTTGATTTGTTTAACACTTTTTTTGGTTACTACATGATTCCATATATGTTAATTCATAGTTTTGATGTCTTCACTATTATTCTACAACCTAGAAAATAGTAAAAATAAAGGTAAACCCTTGAATGAGTAGTTGTTTAAACTTTTGACTGGTACTCTATATAAATATACAGTGGGGCAAGAAAGTATTTAGTCAGCCACCAATTGTGCAAGTTCTCCCACTTAAAAAGATGAGAGAGGCCTGTAATTTTCATCATAGGTACACTTCAACTATGACAGACAAAATGAGAAAAAAATATCCAGAAAATCACATTGTATGATTTTTAATGAATTTATTTGCAAATTATGGTGGACAATAAGTATTTGGTCAATAACAAAAGTTTAACTCAATACTTTGTTATATACCCTTTGTTGGCAATGACAGAGGTCAAACGTTTTCTGTAAGTCTTCACAAGGTTTTCACACACTGTTGCTGGTATTTTGGCCAATTCCTCCATGCAGATCTCCTCTAGAGCAATGATGTTTTGGGGCTGTTGCTGGGCAACACGGACTTTCGACTCCCTCCAAAGATTTTCTATGGGGTCGAAATCTGGAGACTGGCTAGGCCACTCCAGGACCTTGAAATGCTTCTTACGAAGCCACTCCTTCGTTGCCCGGGCGGTGTGTTTGGGATCATTGTCATGCTGAAAGACCCAGCCACGTTTCATCTTCAATGCCCTTGCTGATGGAAGGAGGTTTTCACTCAAAATCTCACGATACATGGCCCCATTCATTCTTTCCTTTACACGGATCAGTCGTCCTGGTCCCTTTGCAGAAGAACAGCCCCAAAGCATGATGTTTTCACCCCCATGCTTCACAGTAGGTATGGTGTTCTTTGGATGCAACTCAGCATTCTTTGTCCTCCAAACAGGACGAGTTGAGTTTTTACCAAAAATGTCTATTTTGGTTTCATCTGACCATATGACATTCTCCCAATCTCCTTCTGGATCATCCAAATGCTCTCTAGCAAACTTCAGACGGGCCTGGACATGTACTGGCTTAAGCAGGGGGACACGTCTGGCACTGCAGGATTTGAGTCCCTGGCGGCATAGTGTGTTACTGATGGTAGGCTTTGTTACTTTGGTCCCAGCTCTCTGCAGGTCATTCACTAGGTCCCCCCATGTGGTTCTGGTATTTTTGCTCACCGTTCTTGTGATCATTTTGACCCCACGGGGTGAGATCTTGCGTGGAGCCCCAGATCGAGGGAGATTATCAGTGGTCTTGTATGTCTTCCATTTCCTAATAATTGCTCCCACAGTTGATTTCTTCAAACCAAGCTGCTTACCTGTTGCAGATTCAGTCTTCCCAGCCTGGTGCAGGTCTACAATTTTGTTTCTGGTGTCCTTTGACAGCTCTTTGGTCTTGGCCATAGTGGAGTTTGGAGTGTGACTGTTTGAGGTTGTGGACAGGTGTCTTTTATACTGACAACAAGTTCAAACAGGTGCCATTAATACAGATAACGAGTGGAGGACAGAGGAGCCTCTTAAAGAAGTTGTTACAGGTCTGTGAGAGCCAGAAATCTTGCTTGTTTGTAGGTGACCAAATACTTATTTTCCACCATAATTTGCAAATAAATTCATTAAAAATCCTACAATGTGATTTTCTGGATATTTTTTCTCATTTTGTCTGTCATAGTTGAAGTGTACCTATGATGAAAATTACAGGCCTCTCTCATACACACACACACACACATCAAACATTTCTAATAACCTGTTTTCACTTTGTCATTATGGGGTATTTCGTGTATATTTTGTGTGTGTATATACAGTGCCTTGCGAAAGTATTCGGCCCCCTTGAACTTTGCGAACTTTTGCCACATTTCAGGCTTCAAACATAAAGATATAAAACTGTATTTTTTGTGAAGAATCAACAACAAGTGGGACACAATCATGAAGTGGAACGACATTTATTGGATATTTCAAACTTTTTTAACAAATCAAAAACTGAAAAATTGGGCGTGCAAAATTATTCAGCCCCCTTAAGTTAATACTTTGTAGCGCCACCTTTTGCTGCGATTACAGCTGTAAGTCGCTTGGGGTATGTCTCTATCAGTTTTGCACATCGAGAGACTGAAATGTTTTCCCATTCCTCCTTGCAAAACAGCTCGAGCTCAGTGAGGTTGGATGGAGAGCATTTGTGAACAGCAGTTTTCAGTTCTTTCCACAGATTCTCGATTGGATTCAGGTCTGGACTTTGACTTGGCCATTCTAACACCTGGATATGTTTATTTTTGAACCATTCCATTGTAGATTTTGCTTTATGTTTTGGATCATTGTCTTGTTGGAAGACAAATCTCCGTCCCAGTCTCAGGTCTTTTGCAGACTCCATCAGGTTTTCTTCCAGAATGGTCCTGTATTTGGCTCCATCCATCTTCCCATCAATTTTAACCATCTTCCCTGTCCCTGCTGAAGAAAAGCAGGCCCAAACCATGATGCTGCCACCACCATGTTTGACAGTGGGTATGGTGTGGTCAGGGTGATGAGCTGTGTTGCTTTTACGCCAAACATAACGTTTTGCATTGTTGCCAAAAAGTTCAATTTTGGTTTCATCTGACCAGAGCACCTTCTTCCGCATGTTTGGTGTGTCTCCCAGGTGGCTTGTGGCAAACTTTAAACAACACTTTTTATGGATATCTTTAAGAAATGGCTTTCTTCTTGCCACTCTTCCATAAAGGCCAGATTTGTGCAATATACGACTGATTGTTGTCCTATGGACAGAGTCTCCCACCTCAGCTGTAGATCTCTGCAGTTCATCCAGAGTGATCATGGGCCTCTTGGCTGCATCTCTGATCAGTCTTCTCCTTGTATGACCTGAAAGTTTAGAGGGACAAAAGGTCATGGTAGATTTGCAGTGGTCTGATACTCCTTCCATTTCAATATTATCGCTTGCACAGTGCTCCTTGGGATGTTTAAAGCTTGGGAAATCTTTTTCTATCCAAATCCGGCTTTAATCTTCTTCACAACAGTATCTCGGACCTGCCTGGTGTGTTCCTTGTTTTTCATGATGCTCTCTGCGCTTTTAACGGACCTCTGAGACTATCACAGTGCAGGTGCATTTATACGGAGACTTGATTACACACAGGTGGACTGTATTTATCATCATTAGTCATTTAGGTCAACATTGGATCATTCAGAGATCCTCACTGAACTTCTGGAGAGAGTTTGCTGCACTGAAAGTAAAGGGGCTGAATAATTTTGCACGCCCAGTTTTTCAGTTTTTGACTTGTTAAAAAGTTTGAAATATCCAATAAATGTCGTTCCACTTCATGATTGTGTCCCACTTTTGTTGATTCTTCACAAAAAAACACAGTTTTATATCTTTATGTTTGAAGCCTGAAATGTGGCAAAAGGTCGCAAAGTTCAAGGGGGCCGAATACTTTCGCAAGGCACTGTATGTATTCAGACCCTTTGCTATGACCCTTTGCTACTAGAAATTGAGCTCAGATTGTCCATTGTTTCCATTGATAATCCTTGAGATGTTTCAACAACTTGATTGAAGTCCACCTGTGGTAAGTTCAATTGATTGGACATGATTTGGAAAGTCACACACCTGTCTATAGCAGGCCCCACAGTTGACAGTGCATGTCAAAGCAAAGACCAAGTCATGAGTTCGAAGGAATTGTCTGTAGAGCTGCGAGACAGGATTGTGTTGAGGCACAGATCTGGGGAAGGGTACCAAAAATTGTCTGCAGCATTGAAGGTCCCCAAGAACACAGTTGTCTCCATTCTTGAATGGGATAAATTTGGAACCACCAAGACACTTCCTAGAGCTGGCAGCCCGACCAAACTGAGCAATCGGGGGAGAAGGGTCCTGGTCAGGGTGGTGACCAAGAACCTTAAATTCACTCAGACAGAACTCCAGAGGAAGAGAACCTTCCAGAAGGACAACCATCTCTGCAGCACTCAACCAATGTAGCCTTTATGGTAGAGTGGCCAGACGGAAGCCACTCCTCAGTAAAAGGCACATGACAGCTCACTTGGTGTTAGCCAAAAGGCACCTAAAGACTCTCAAACCATGAGAAAGAAGATTCTCTGTGGTTAAACCAAGATTGAACTCTTTGGACTGAATGCCAAGCGTCACGTCTGGAGGAAACCTGGCACCATCCCTACAGTGAAGCATGGTGTTGGAAATATCATGCTGTGGGGATGTTTTTCAGCAGCAAGGGACTGGGAGACTAGTCAGGATCGAGGGAAAGATAAACAGAGCAAAGTACAGAGAGATCCTTGATGAAAACCTGCTCCAGAGCGCTCAGGACATCAGAATGGGGCTAAGGTTTACCTTCCGACAGGACAACAACCCTGAGCACACAGCAAAGACAGTGGCTCCGGGATAAGTTTCTGAATGTCCTTGAGTGGCCCAGCCACAGCCAGGACTTGAACCCTGTGCTGCAACGCTACCCATCCAACCTGACTGAGCTTGAGAGGATCTGCAGAGAAGCTTGGAAGAAACTCACCAAATACAGGTGTTCCCGATCTTGGAGCATCACACCCAAGAAGACTCAAGCCGGTAATTGCTGCCAATAGTACTTCAACAAAGCACTGAGTAAAGGGTTTGAATACTTTTGTAAATGTGATATTTCAGTAGTTTTTTTAATACATTTGAAAACATTTCGAAAAACCTGTTTTTACTTAAAACAATTTAAACCATTTTAGAATAAGGCTGTAACTTAACAAAAATATGGGAAAAGTCCAGGGGTCTAAATACTTTACTAATGCACTGTGTGTATATTTTTATATATAATATACAGTTGAAGTTGGAAGATTACATACACTGTCGTCAAATACATTTAAATCAGTTTTTTACAATTCCTGACATTTAATCCTAGTACAATTTCCCTGTCTTAGGTCAGTTAGGATCACCACTTTATTTTAAGAATGTGAAATGTCAGAATAATTGTAGAGAGAATGATTTATTTCAGCTTTTATTTCTGTCATCACATTCCCAGTGGGTCAGAAGTTTACATACAGTACATTCAATTAGTATTTGGTAGCATTGTCTTTAAATTGTTTAACTTGGGTCAAACGTTTTGGGTAGCCTTCCACAAGCTTCCCACAGATTCCCCCTGACAGGGCTGGTGTAACCGAGTCAGGTTGTAGGCCTCCTTGATCGCACAAGCTTTTTCAGTTCTGCCCACAAATTTTCTATAGGATTGAGGTCAGGGCTTTGTGATGGCCACTCCAATACCTGGACTTTGTTGTCCTTAAGCCATTTTGCCACAACTTTGGAAGTATGCTTGGGGTCCTTGTCCATTTGGAAGACCCATTTTAACTTCGTGACTGATGTCTTGAGATGTTGCTTCAATATATACACATCATTTTCTTACCTCATCATGCCATCTATTTTGTGAAGTGCACCAATCCCTCCTGCAGCAAAGCACCCCCACAACATGATGATGCCACCCCCACAACATGATGATGCCACCCCCGTGCTTCACGGTTGGGATGGTGTTCTTCAGCTTGCAAGCATCCCTGTTTTTCCTCCAAACATAACGATGGTCATTATGGCCAAACAGTTATATTTTTGTTTCATCAGACCAGAGGATATTTCTCCAAAAAGTACTGTACGATCTTTGTCCCTATGTGCAGTTTCAGGTTATGCGATATAGGACTCGTTTTACTGTGGATATAGATACTTTTGTACCCGTTTCCTCCAGCATCTTCACAAAGTCCTTGGCTGTTATTCTGTGATTGATTTGTACTTTTCGCACCATCGTACATTCATGTGAATGAGAAGGCAACTTGCTGTCACCAGGGTTTTTCGTAACGCAAAGCCCCCAGCAATGCAGCTGGCTGCAAACCCACAGTTCGGCTCTCCTAACTGAGGCAGACAGTTAGGACAGGTCCCAGATAGGTCCCTGACAGGTCCCGCCAACATGACTCCCCAGGATGGGCAGCCAACAATTCACTCCGTGTCCTGCCCTGCCTCTTCTCGGTGGAGTACAGACTTTACCCCCCATAAAAATGGGGGAGAGGCCCATCTGTGCTCCTAGAACCATACCTCTCATGCAGCTGCTCCTTTCTATGCATCCGCTTACAGGGAAGGCGAGTCCCCCCCCCCGTGCCACTGCTCTCCCCTCCGCGCTCTCACAAGCAACCGAGGCAGGAAGTCAACTTGTCAGTCACTACCGAGCACTGTCCCCAAACCAAAAAACAGTCTATCAACTAGAGCAAATATCATACCCCCAAGACATGCTAACCTCTCACCATTACAATAACAGGGGAGGTTAGCTTTTCTGGCAGGGTATGATATGTGTGCGTCTGTAACCTTCTCACTCATCATTATTCACGATTCATTCAGGATGATCTGTACTCATGGTAGCATCCACTTTAATGTAGAAGTGTTTCAAAACATATTATATTCTTATTTACAATAAAAGTGACTCTAAAATGACACAATACATTATTTACCGTTTATATTGGGCACAAAATAATCTGAAACACAACCAAAACAAACAACCAATTTGAAGAGTAGCAAGCTCGATGTCGTCATGATGTCAGTCCATCCTTTGTGCCTACAGATTGACCCAAAGGTTTTCCAAGGTAACCCCGACTTCATGCCTAAGGTCAGTGGCAATTACAATTGTCTCGCCTTGGAGCTTATGACTTTCCACCCAGCACCCTTCAATTCCACAGAAGAAGGGCACCGTATATTAACATATAATAGTAAGGGTTAACAGCCCCTTGATGGCCTGAGCGGTCATTCCACCAGAGGCTTGGCTACCTCTTGGGCACTGTTCAAATGCATCTCTTTAAAAGAGATTTGCTCGGTGGAATGTTGGGCCACCCTTCATATTTGTATGAGGTTTTTAGCCGACTGGACGTCACTGCACCTTCATTGGTGCATACTTTCTTCAGTGTCGGAGCCTCTGAGGGGTCATGTTAGCACTACCCTGGCTTTGGAGAGCATGTCTGCGTGACTGGAGTTGGCCAAATCCCAAAGTGAGACACCCAAACAAGCATTTGAAATAGAACTTAAGGTTACTTGCGTAACCTCGGTTCTGTGAGAATATGAGGGAGATGTCTCACCAATTTTCCCTGCTTGCTTGAGAATGACCAATTGGCGGACGAGTTGGTTCCTTTATGGAGGAGAGGGGCTCACCTCATTTGCTACTTGACCTGTCTGTCTCCAACAGACGCTGTGCGTTTTTTGTTTGAGCTTTTGGACACGCCCAGGCATATCCCGTATATCTCATATTCTCATAGAACCAGGGTTACGTAAGTAACCTTAGGTTTTGATGTTTTGAGTTTCTACATTGAATATAAGGAACTAACTTATATACTTCAAGACAAATTACGTTTTCTAGCTTCTGTGTGTGTCATAGAAAGATGGTGCCAACGCTGCTGATCACAGCATTACAGGCCATCTCAAATTGCGTGATTATCATGTTCTCCTGCTGCGGACTGGTCGTCTATGGAGCGTGGCTCCACAAATATCACAACAATGATCTCTGGCTCATTCGAATATTGGTACAATCATTTCAACTTTTTTCTATGATTCTCCAAGACCATTGCATTGCTTACAGAAACCTTCCACAAGTGTGCTTTTTGTTACAGACATGTGCCATTAGTTTATGGTGTCCATATTAGGACAACCTCAGTTTCAGAAGGACTGAAGCTGTCCTAATACGGACACCATATCTGTTAACTCTATTACAGGTGCAAAACGGAGTGGCTTTGTATGCAACATGGTGGGCTGTGGCTACCTTTTTACACTTGACCGTTGTTTTAGACCATCAAACCCCAATACCCAAGACAGATGCTGCCATAATGGTACTAGTGCTGCTCCAATTGGGACTCATAGGATGGTGAGAGTTTGTTCCTAACTTGTATCTAACCTCTCAATTCACCAAAGTGGTATTGAATCAATAAACCACATGGCTTAATAAATCATTTCTGCTTTGCCAGTAATATTTCCGTTGCAAATTGACGAACAGTACATTTGCTTGATATATATATATATATACAACGTATATAAACTATGACATTGGCATGACAATGATACAATGGCCCTAAGGGGCAAATTTAAAAGCTAATTTGCCACTTAGGGACACCGTACAATCACCAGAACCCTTTCCTTCTATCCACTTGTTGTAAGCATGAGACTTAAAAAAAAAGAAGATTTTCTTCCTCCTTATAACTCTCTCAGGTTTGTCATAGAGAACTGGTACCTGGATAAGCACGTGCGCTACATCCTCACAGTGTACCCTGTGGTGATCCTGGTGTTGGCAGCGAGTGTGGCCAATCCAGCCACGCCCGGTACCCACATAGACATCATGTCTGGTAGGCCCTATGTCCTGAATGACTCCTAAAATTACACCTACAGGGAAGAGAACACCTGTAGGGCGTTTATACTATTAGTAGATTCCCATGGGTCTTGTACAAACACATCATCCTTAACTGCAACTGAGAAGCTGTTATATTTACTATGTGTAAGTATAATGAGAATGGGTTATAGTCTATGCTATTGGCAATGTTTACACTATCTTCACCAGTGTCACTGTTATGTGTGTATCACTATCGGCAGTCACTGAGGTGACTTTTCCATGATTCTTATGTCTACCATACCTGACGCATCATCTCTTTTCCAGCCGTCATCTTGGCCATAACCAGTGTCATATTTATTGTACGCATCATCATGGTGTTATGGAAGCACAAGCATCAACCACTTTACGGAGAAGAGGAGCTCAGGTCACCGGTGGACATTGCCAGGACACAGAAGCTCATCTTCATGTGAGGGGAGACAGCTGCTGTGGATATATGTATGCCCCTGTTGTTTTCCTTAACATTTAATGGCTGAGACCGATGTGACCAAATCCTCCCTATGTCCACAGCACATGTCAATGGAGATTTGGTACTTCGTTACTGGCTTTCCACGTGATGGGTGGGGCCTCTGCACCAGCCAATGCCAATGTCTTTCTCAACTAATGAAATCATATCAATTACTGTGTGTCAAAACAATGAACAGAAATGCTCTCATGCTGTCAACACTAAAGCAACATTAATATGATCATGTTTTTATTGTTTTGTCCATCTTTTAGTACCACCACATTGTTTTTATACCCTATTCTTGTCTACCTTTTGTGTTTCTACCTTCTCTTTGAACTTCTATGGTCCTAGGGATTCCCACAGTGAAAAAGCTGAAATTCACTACATTCCTTCAACAGAAATGGTTTGCTCAGTGGGAAATGAATATCCAACTAGTCAGTGACAACTGTGTGGAGTTTGGAATAACTATGTGAGCTTATTGCAGTATCGCAGGCACTATGTCCTGGGATTTCCTATGATCCTCTATGTAGACTAATCCCTTACCTTCTAACGACTCTTGTGTAGCTTGTAAGTGGCATAGAGCAAAACGGATATGCGCGTTATAGTGGGGTCTTAATAGATTGTAGCTCATTCGGACTTTACAGACATTTTTGTGAGAAGGGTCATTTTCTGGATCCGCCCTTGTCTCACAAACACTGCTTTAGTTCAACCCCGTCAATCAGGCTAATGGTTGGTGTCACCGATGCAGAAGAAATAGACAAATCCAATGCAAAACTCCAGAAGTCTGTAGCTCAAACACACACAATATTTAAGAGGGGTTGGAAGCACTAAATCACGCTGGGGTGACCGTTGGAATCAAAGCTGTGCTATATTGTAAAGCACGTTGGACTGAGCTTGTGTATGGGCATAAACAAATAAAGTTTTTTTTATACTTATTATTAATGAACTCATCTGTAAATAGTATTGTGATTTAATGATGCCAAAAACAACAGTTTACCACTGTGCAATAGTAGTGTAACTTAGTGGTTAGACACTTTTGGGAAATTGCAGCCACACACCCACATATAGTAGTGCCCTAGCGAGTGTCATATTGCTCTGGCAATTCTATAGCGGTGATCTGTGAGGCTGCCAGTTGGCTCTTGGATAGGCTGAGCTCATTATGGATGGAATAGGAGTGTGTGTGTGTGTCTGTCACAGGCTTTCTACTCAGTTTCAGTAAAGGCATCCGAGGGTACACGCACACAATAAACCTATTATACTGCAGTAAACCATGATAATCTGACAAACAGTGCCATTATCAAAAGTCCAAAGCATCAGATCCCAGATTTTGTGTGTGTGTGTGTGTGTGTGTGTGTGTGTGTGTGTGTGTGTGTGTGTGTGTGTGTGTGTGTGTGTGTGTGTGTGTGTGTGTGTGTGTGTGTGTGTGTGTGTGTGTGTGTGTGTGTGTGTGTGCGGTTATAAAAGAGTGTGCTGTATAAGGGGAGTTATAGCTGATGGCTTGACAGTGAGCATCTACCGGTCCCGTGTGTCTATGTATGCCAGTTAGCAGGCGATCTGGATAAACAAGTACAGTATGGTTCGGTAATGGTATGGCTACTGGATGTAATGATATGATTATACTGCCACCTGGTGGAACAGGAAGTTGATGGTTCAAAGTAATAAAGATGGCTGACTAGACACACACGCCTGATACTTGTGGAAAACCTCTCGGCCCCTGTTTATTCCAAATGAAAAGGAAAGATATCTGTACCTTCTGAATGGTGTGTTGAAGGTGGTGAGGTGTCATGATTCATCTGTGAGGGGTATTTGCTAGTAACCATGCGCCCAAGAGATGTTCCACAATAATCAAGCGTGTGCATCCATTCAGCCATCTTTATTATTCTTAACCATCACCTTCCTGTTTCGCCAGATGACAGTTTAATCATATCATTACACTAATGACTATTTTACCCAATATGACCTTACTGGTAAATGATGTCTCCTACGGGGACGTTTTAAATACATACTGTACAGTATGTCACTAAAAGGATCCCTTTGATGAGAAGTTTTTCTAACAACTTGTTATACACCAAGTGTAACAACTTGTTTTACACCGGGTGTACAAAACATTAGGAATACCTGATCTTTCCAAGACATAGACTGACCAGCTGAAAGCAGGTGAAGGCTATGAACACTTATTGATTGATGTCACCTGTTAAATCCCCTTCAATCGGTGTAGATGAAAGGGAGGAGACAGGTTCAATTATTATTTTTCAATTAAGACATGGATTGTTTATGTGTGCCATTCAGTGGGTGAATAGGCAAGACAAAAGATTTATGGTGCCTTTGAACGGGGTATGGTATTAGGTGCCAGGCTTTGAGTGTGTCAAGAATTGAAACGCTGCTCGGTTTTTCACTCTCAACAGTTTTACCGTGTGTATCAAGAATTGTGGTATGGCTTTATGCAATGATAGACCTTTGACCTCTACCACTCGTTTCAAATGCCGTATGTTATCAGCCCAGCTCTGGATAGAACACCAATGATTGTATTTTGATCTCCTTATCTGCATATCACCAACTACATTAAATAAGCAGATGAGTTGATAAAAGCACTTTCCAGAAACTTTGAAAACTGGAAGTGATGTTAATGCTCATACTGATGTATTTCCCATCTTACTGATATACAGTGTCCAAATTAGGACAACTTTAGGAGTTGTTTCGGTCTGAGGCTGTCCTAATATGAACATTATACTACGGTGTCCATGTTAGTACAATCTCAGTGTCAGCAGGTGGCTGTGCTAATGTGGACACTGTAGTATGTGGATTATACTCCCGAGATCTGTTAAGGACCACGTTGGGTAATGTCTTATGTTGGGTAAATGAGTCCTTTCCTCTGAAGGTGACCATGTACTGCTGGGCAGACCACACCTGTACCATGCTCCGGATGTGGAACACTGGCTCATGCACTCTCTCTTTACTGTGTTCTAGAGGTATCTCTCTCTCTCTCTCTCTCTCTCTCTCTCTCTCTCTCTCTCTCTCTCTCTCTCTCTCTCTCTCTCTCTCTCTCTCTCTCTCTCTCTCTCTCTCTCTCTCTCTCTCTCTCACACACACACACTCTAAACTGTTTTCCAGATGTAGTCTAACACATCCATCTATCTATCTTCAGGGGCAATTCCCATCTGTCACAGTTTTAGTATGTGGAGAGGAGGGGGAATAATAGAAATGCCAAATATGTTTGGTTACTCATGCAGCCCTGCACACATGAATGCCTAAGTGATGAAAATGAAATGATGAGACTGTACATGATGTGTGATTTATATCGCTCAGTTGTGATTGATGTTGTCTCCGCATGAAGGAATGTGATTGGTCCAGTCTCCTCCAACCCTGAAATGCAACATCTGTCATTCTATCTGATCTGGACGCTGATCAACATAGCAAAGATCACTTGGCTGTTTCTCTCAGACAGGCAGTAAGTGATTTGGTGTTTTTTTTACATTTAAATGGGAAGTTCAGTATTGTAAAACGTAATGTTTGATGGTTCCTCATCCTGAACGTAGTCTGTGGGCCAGGAGAAACTCAAATCCATGGTTCAGTGTTATTTAAACAGACAAATCAAACTTCAGCCAGCTTTGATAGTTGCTGTTTAAAGAAAACCGAACCGTGGATTATAGTTTCTGTTGGCAAAATAGAGAACTTTCAGATTGAGGAACCATCTAACATCGTTTTCAAATATTAATCTACCCCTTCAAGATACACGTTTTGGGATTTAAAAATATGACGAAAGAAATGCGGAGGGCTTTTGTGCAAAACCAAGTAAGCCAATATAAATATGATGGATCATCCTTTTTGTTTTAACCTTGACCTTCTACCATCCCTGCTTTTTAAATGGGATATGCCAGTTCACAGATTCCAAATGTTGTATGTCTTCTTTCGAAACCTGCACTGCCACAGCACCATGCTGGCCATCAACAACCCTAAAGAACCCTGGTGGACCTGCTATCTAGTGAATTCAAGATATAATCTACAATTGAAGTTGTAAATTTACATACACTTAGGTTGGAGTCATTAAAACTATTTTTTTCAACCACTCCACACATTTCTTGTTAACAAAAACTAGTTTTGGCAAGTCAGTTAGGACATCTACTTTGTGCATGACACAAGTCATTTTTCCAACAATTGTTACAATTACAGACAGATTATTTCACTCATCATTCACTATATCTCAATTCCAGTGGGTCAGAAGTTTACATACACTAAGTTGACTGTGCCTTTAAACAGCTTGGAACATTCCAGAAAATTATGTCATGGCTTTAGAAGCTTCTGATAGGCTAATTGACATCATTTGAGTCAATTGGAGGTGTACCTGTGGATGTATTTCAAGGCCTACCTTCAAGCTCAGTGCCTCTTTGCTTGACATCATGGGAAAATCCGAAGAAATCAGCCAAGACCTCAGAACAAAAATTGTAGACCTCCACAAGTCTGGTTCATCCTTGGGAGCAATTTCCAAATGCCTGAAGGTACCACATTCATCTGTACAAACAATAGTACGCAAGTATAAACACCATGGGACCACGCAGACCTGAAATTTGCTCAGTGACAAAAAAATCTGAGACATTGGTCACATACAGTTGAAGTCGGAAGTTTACATACACCTTCGCCAACTACATTTCAACTCAGTTTTTCACAATTCTTGACATTTAATCCTAGTAAAAAATATAAGTCTTGCCATAGATTTTCAAGCAGATTTAAGTCAAAACTGTAACACGGCGACTCAGGAACATTAACAGTCTCCTTGGTAAGCAACTGCAGTGTAGATTTGGCCTTGTGCTTTAGGTTATTGTCCTGCTGAAAAGTGAATTAATCTCCCAGTGTCTGGTGGAAAGCACACCAAACCAGGTTTTCCCCTAGGACTTTGCTTGTACTTAGCTCTATTCCATTTATTTTTTTATCCTGAAATTACAAGCATACCCATAACATGATTTAGCCATGACTATGCTTGAAAATATGCTTGAAAATATGGAGAGTGGTATTCAGTAATGTGTTGTATTGGATTCTCCCCAAACATAGCACTTTGTATTCAGGACAAAAAGTGATTGCTTTGCCACATTTCTTGCAGTATTGCTTAAGTGCCTTGTTGCAAACAGGATCTATGTTTTGGAATATTTTTTATTTTATACAGGCTTCCTTCTTTTCACTCTGGCAATTAGGTTAGTATTGTGGAGTAACTACAATGTTTGTCCATCCTATCACAGCCATTGAACTCTGTAAGTGTTTTAAAGTCCCTATTGGCCTCAGTGAAATCCTTGAGCGGTTTCCTTTCTCTCCGGCAACTGAGTTAGGAAGGACGCTTGTATCTTTGTAGTGACTGGCTGTAATTAAGAACTTCACCATGCTCCAAGGGAGATTCTATGTCTGTTTTTCTTTCTTTTTTACCAATCTACCAATAGGTGCCCTTCTTTGTGAGGCATTGGAAAACATTTCTCGTCTGTGTGATAGAATCTGGGTTTGAAATTCACTGCTCGACTGAGGGACCTTACAGATAATTGTATTTGTGGGGTACAGAGATGAGGTAGTCATTCAAAAATCATGTTAAACACTATTACACACAGAATGGGTCCATGCAATTTATTATGTGAATTGTTAAGCAACGTTTTACTCCTAAAATTATTTAGGCTTGCCATGACACGCCTAAATGAGACAATTCATTTTTAAAATTAATTAATTAAATCATAATTCCACTTTGACATTTTGGGGTATTGTGTGTAGGCCAGTGACAAAAACGTATACATTTAAACCATCATAAATTCAGGCTGTGTTAATATTTTCTGAAGGCACTGTATCTGGTACGGCATTCAAATGCTGCCCAATCACAGCCACAAAGTTACTTTTAGCTTAGCCTAGAATGCCAGTGGCGAGGTGGTTCACGATGTCTTTTAAATGCTGAAAAGAGTGTCCAATATGCTACTCTGCAAATCGTTAAATGATCACATGGATGAGTACACCATAAAACTGCAAACCATTCAGTAGATGGAGATCTTGAACAATTTAAATATGAGTGAAAACCAACACAGTGAAAACATGTACTTAATTGTTTGAAACCTGGATGTTTTACTTCATATTATGAGGCATGTATTTCTCTGCTGTTGTCCATTCAATGTTTAGGCTATTCCACGGTGGTTCAACATCATTTCATTGAAAAGACGTGGAAACAACGTTGACTCAACCAGTGTGTGCCTAGTGGGAAGGCACAATCCTACACTCTTAGAAGAAAGGTTTGCAAAAGGGTACTTTGAGAGGGAATAGGGTTCTACCAGAGAACCGTTTTGATCTGAAGAACACCTTTTGGAAGACAAGGGTTCATTGATGATTATTAGGAAGGCAAGAAGTGTTCTATATAGAACCATATATGTTCTTTCCCAGGATGCTCTATTGCCGAGTGATTTTCAGAATTCTGTTTAATATCTGTGTTTTTGCATGTACATTGGTTGAATTGTATGCTACACAAAGATACACATTTTTCTAAAGTAATCCAATCACTTAGTATTCGGACTTACTGCACCCGTTAGTCTCAGTATTCAATCTTCCCTACCCTGGCAGTCATTCTGAATGCAGGTTGCAGTTGATTAAATATAAAACTTGTTGGATATCTTATTTCTGGCTGGATTCCAATAGGAATTAAACATCACTTTGCAATTCAGCACAATGTGGCTTGCAGGCCTGATGTGACCTTTAAACCAAGTGTTTCCTTACAGCACTGTGTTAGGGCATAACTAGGCACTCAAAGAAAGGCCTTATATGTCATAAATTATTTGATTTTAAAGGATAATAAGGCTGGTGGAACCATTCAGAGGGTACTAGGAAGAACCATCCAAAGATGAACGGGTTCTCGGTAGAACTCTTCATAGAGGGTTCTAAGTAGAACCATATACAGGAGGTTCTATGAAGAACCATTCATAAAGGGTTCTAGGGAGAAACCTCTGCAAAGGGTTCTACCTGCACCAAAAAGGTTTCCCCTATGGGGGCAAACTGAAGAACCCTATATGGTTCTACCCAGAACCATTTTTTTTCTAAGAGTGTAGTCATTAACAACCCATCCAAATTGCATTTTGCAAATTTTTTAAAATGTAACATTGCATCCTTATTAGGCCTACATTTGGTTGAGAATCATTGATGGACAGCAATTTTCAAACCTTGTCTTTGATCTGAAACTGAGACTGAACACTCAACACCATTTGGAATGCCATTCTGGTGTCGGTGGCATTAAAATGTGTGTAATTGTCCAATACAACTCTATCCCAGGGTTAGGTATTCAGAAGAATGCAGGGTTTCCTCTGACTTTTTACCTGGGCTTTGCTCCTTTCATGTATTTATTTTGATTCTGACAGTGACAACTATACCTGATGCTGCCACCACATACTTGAAAATATCGATAATTAACAACATTGCTTCACTCCAACTTACTGGCCTGTATGGCAAAGTGAAAAGAAGAAAGCATGTGTTTAAAAAAAAATCCTTTACGTAGACAACACAGAAAAAAGTCCCTTTTTGGCCTGAATTAAAAGCTACAGGTTTGGGTCAAATTCAATACAAAACCACACAGAGTGAAATCCTTTGTATTTTCAAATATTGCGGTGGTATCATGTTATACAATTACACAAATTGTTATGCCAAAGACACACCAGATTTATTCTGGGTACCAATCTGTTCCTGTTAATTAATTGGAGTGGAACGTTAGCAAAAACAGGTTCTATTTTTCAGGCTCTCAGGTTGAGAGGAAACTTTCTAAACAATTGTATTGCTTTGTTTCAGACCCGGGATACCATCACAATCTGATGTCTTAAGCTACATCCCGAGGATCATACATGTATGATGCACCTCATAGTCCTCACCAACAGAGACCAGCATCTCCATGATATTGTTCAGCTCTAAAATAAAGGGTGAAGTAGTAGTCTGCTTCTCCAGAAGGGGGAGTAGTGAACTCATTATGATGCTAAGCGTTCAGTTGTTCCACTCTCCCGTAGAGGTCCTCTGTCATTCGATGCACTCTCCCTTCTGCGGCATAATAATGTGGTGAAGGACATCGCCAAAGCATTAGTCCGTCACGCTTAACAGTTCCAATACACGATGTCCCCAAAGACGAGTCCGATCAAACGCCAATGCGTCGTCAGGGGCCCATTGAAGTAGAGAGAACACATAAATAGATAAGAGACAATTAAATTGTCCTTAAACCTTACTCACCAGAACTAGACAGGTGACCTCCTGTAGCAATTCACATCCATTCAATGTATGTTTGATACATATTTTACTGCTTTGGTCAATGGGTTGAACATGAATGAAATCCACTTTCTCTTGCTTTGTCATTCATTTTAATATTTTTGGTCAGCAGTTGTATTTTGTTTGTGGAAATATGACCTTATGCGGAACGTGCACTGAATAAATATGAACATTTACAATAAGCTTTCTGTCTCTCTGGAATGGATTTATACACTACAATAACATAATTGTGTTGAAATATTGTGACCTTAATGTATTTCAATACTGTGGTCTGTCAATATAGAGACAACACGTTTTTATCTCTATGGGTTTGACAGATTGCTATCAATGTTATCACGTAATTTGTAGGCCTATAGCATACAGTATGTGCTGCACAATGAGATTGCAAGTTCATTCAATAGTGTACCTCAACATTACTACATGCAAGGTCATGAGCATATGCCCATGTTTTCTCCCCTATTCTCCTTGAAAAGCTCCTCTATCTGTCCATATGCTGCCACAGTTGAGCCCACCATGTAGAAAATGAAACATTTATTGACTGTATCGACTCTGGCTCTTATTTTCAATTGCTTTGATTGTGATTCACGTTAAACACCGACGGTTATAAAATCCATTTACCAACCACTTTATTGTAAAACAACCACAGTGCTTGGCCAATTGATAAATGTCAGTTGATATGAAGTGTTTTATTGCTGGGGGATAGAGCATCCTAAATGGTCTCTTAATCTTATTGGAAGTGTGCACCTCATGCACATGGCTGTTCACTCATCTGTCTGGCTACTGTACTGGCACAGCCAAATCCCATCTGATGGGAAACACTAGGGAATATGGACCAATTGAAAGAAGAAATGGAAGCATTTTACGGACTAAAGGCCTTGTGATTGTTTTTATTCTCCCAAGACTTCTACCTGAGAGAAATGAAGGCATATATGTGGATTTGCATTCTCAATTAAAGTAATTAAAATAACTATACAGAGAAAAGAGATTTGGAAGTTAAAAAGTTGAACACAATGCCAAGTTGTCCTCCCACTCCTGTACTCCTACTCTTGAGAGTACAGCTAAATTAGCTTGTTGGATGTACATGACTGCGGTGACAGCAGGCTTGAATAAACATTGAAGATGGCTGTCAGTTATTTCACTTGTAACATTTTAATGAATAGTCTTCAACGTTGACTAAAACATGAACGTTTAATTGGGGCATGTTCCAAGAACTAGGCGCCGACAACAGATTTGATTCGAAATGAATGTACATACTTGTTCAGATGGTGCTGGGTGTTTTCATATCTACAGTATAAAGGTCTGTTTCTCATAGCAACAAACATTATTTTCATTATTGTGGTCTGTCTAACATTGACAAATAAAATATGACTGCCATCCTATACCTCAACCCACAGCCAAGAACATACTTTCCCCAGAGTAAGATATTCTCACCACAACAAACTAAAGTAGGTTTGAGTTCTGGGAAATCAGACAAGACACTTTTCTGTATCTTTGGAAGCCTATAAAGAAAAGGTTAACTGAATTATTTGTAAAAAGGTTTGAATTTATTTCCTCAATCTCGCCTTTTCATTCAACTGTTTACCACAGATGTAGTAGGCTACACTCATTCACCAAGGAGAAAATGGGATTTGATATAGCACAAAACAAACGGAGTATAATACAAAAGTCAAGAAGATGGTTACCCAGGGATACAATGGTGTATTGAACCAGAAGATTCAGCAGAAGATTCACAAAAGAAAAATGACAATAGGAATAAATGGGTTTTGCCCTTGCTGGTAATCGATTTGAGAACAATTTTGGTTTTTCGTCTCATTGACAGCAGCAGGGGTGGACACAATTTCAGACAAATCTCTGACATAACAATTTACAGACATACCGTAGACGTACTATAAACAAATTATAGACACACATACATTCAATTACATACAGAAAGATACAAATCAATCATATGTACCACCACATGAAATCCTAATAACAATCCTATTCCTTAGTAACATGTTAGTCAACCAACCTTTTAAACTCCCCCAAAGAAACAAGATCCTGAACTTTCAAACGGGTCCGGAGAGAATTCCAAGACGACAGAGCTGAGTAAATAAAACTCGTTTTGCCATGATGCGTTGGAACTGTTGAACTCTTGAAGAAGAGACTAAGGAAAAAACTTTTTTTTTACAGAAGTTTGGGTATGACGGCCAATAGTTTGTGTGTAGATTGAATCATAATTTCTTTCTGCCATCATTTCTATGACATTTACCAGGAATAGACAGCATCTAAGGGAAACTTGTACACTACCGTTCAAAAGTTTTGGGTCACATTTCCTTGTTTTTTAAAGAAAAGCTATTTTTTGTCCCATTGATCAGAAATACAGTGTTGTAAATTGTAAATTACTATTGTAGCTGGAAACTGCAGATTTTTTTATGGAATACCTACATAGGCATACAGACACTTTTCCAGTGTCTGTGTTCTTTTGCCCATCTTAATCTTTTATTTTTATTCGTCAGTCTGAGATATGGCTTTTTCTTTGCAACTCTGCCTTGAAGGCCAACATCCTGGAGTCGCCTCTTCACATTTGATGTTAAGACTGGTTTTGCGGGTACGATTTAATGAAGCTGCCAGTTGAGGACTTGTGAGGTGTCTGTTTCTCAAACTAGACACTCTAATGTACTTGCCCTCTTGCTCAGTTGTGCACCAGGGCCTCCAACTCCTCTTTCTATTCTGGTTAGGGCCCGTTTGCGCTGTTCTGTGAAGGGAGTAGTACACAGCGTTGTATGAGATCTTCAGTTTCTTGGCAATTTCTCACATGGAATAGCCTTCATTTCTCAGAGCAAGAATAGACTAGCGAGTTTCAGAATAAAGTTCTTTGTTTCTAGCCATTTTAAGCCTGTAATCGAACCCACAAATGCTGGTGCTCCAGTTACTCAACTAGACTAAAGAAGGAGTTGTATTGCTTCCTTAATCAGAACAACAGTTTTCATCTGTGCTAACATAATTGAAAAGGGGTTTTCTAATGATCAATTAGCCTTTTAAAATGATAAACTAGGATTAGCTAACACAACATGCCATTGGAACACAGGAGTGATGTCTACATTGCATTTCTGATCAATTTTATGTTATTTTAATGGACAAAAACAATTGCTTTTCTTTCAAAATCAAGGACATTTCTAAGTGACCCCAAACCTTTGAACGGTACTGTATATGGGGTGGATGGTGTCCATATTAGGACAGCCTTATATCGGGCTGTCCTAATATTGACAACCTTGGCGTAATCTATAGTCTCTTGACTGTTTTTTTTTTCTAGAGCGCCAAAAGAGGTATTTACATTTAGCAGATGCTCTTATCCAGAGCAACTTACAGTAGTGAGTACATACATTTTCTTACTGGTCCCCTGTGGGGATTGAACCCACAACCCTGGAGTTGCAAGCGCCACGCTCCACCAACTAAATCACACGGTATAATCCTTTTGGGATCAGGCCTAGGGTACATACCACATATAGGAGTGATGAGAGAACATGAAAAACAGATCAAACAGTAGCAGGAATCAAAAACATCTCCTGGAAACCATGGAGACAGGGCAAAGCTCCCCCATGAATCTTGAGCCTGGAATTGTATCTGTTTAATTGGGGTATGAAAATCACTCAGATACATATGTCTATATATTACTGTTGATGTATCTGATGTAGAACATCATTACATCAGCGAAAGCCATTCATCCCTGTAGGCTTTCCTCACAGGACAAATTATTCCACCACCACCCACCGACACTATCAATACTACACTATACCAAAAATAGATCTTATTCCAAAGATAGCCATCATATTTATCCAGCAGCTGAGCTTTCTATTCAAAAGCCTTTTGTGCTCCAAGAGGAACATAGGTCACTGGCGAATTGCCGCATTCCTGTTCTGTATTTCGCTAGCCTGTGAAGAAGTGTAGCAATAGCAGTTTCCCACGTCATCCCTTCTAACCTTATCTCCTATTTTGTGCTTCCTCTCTTCCTCTTTCTCTTCCTCTTTAATTTGACGTTCTAGGTTAGTGGCTGTTCAGCAATGCTGCCTCCTGACCCTTTCCCCATGTCCTCACCGTTAGTAGTTGAATTGGTTAAACTAACTCGCCGTCTTGATTTACCACCACCTGGGCCATCGAATCGCTAGACTTTCAGTGGCTCAGCTGGGTGTTGTCAAGAGAGTGGGAACATGTGATCCAATATCGAATACCAGTGTGAGGTCATGAGGAAGGAAGCAAAGCTGTTCAACAGCACAGGGACACCTGTGACCATTAGTTCTTGGAAACATCCAGTTAGCTCAAATCATCACGATAAGGGTGTCCTCATAGCGGTGTCAATATATGTCAATATTTGTTGAGTGGCTCCTGCAGTATCGTTGGTGTTGCAAAGGGAAAACCATTGACATTCAAACATCACAGTTCTAGTTTGATTAGTCCCCACCAATTAGCTTAATAAAACAATTAGCACATATGCAAATAGAAGAATGAATTAATCCCATGGCACCACTTCAGTAATTAGCCCAGAATCCTGGGATTCCACTGTATTGATTACAAACCAACAGTCCAGATGTGATGTGGGGACCAACGCCAATAGAGAGAGAGCGAGGGAATACAGCAGGGTAATTAAAAATATAAATATTTTATTTTTACAGTTAGGGTTAATTCATTAGAAGAACTTGTCCTGATGCTTAGCACACTTGGAACGTTGACACAGATAATCTTCCAGGACCTCCGGAAACCAAGAAGGAACTTGTTGTTTAAACAAAAGATGTAAGCCATAGGAATAAAAACACTGAGAGGAGTAAAAACAAAAAAACGAGGCACATCATTGACAAAACAAACACCTTTAAATATTAATTGGATACTGGAGGCTATAGCTTAGTTTTCTTCCACAAATGTGGGAATCTTCAAACATTCAATTGCCAAGGCCAGCTTCGGTGCTTAATCGAGCTGTAATCTTCTGATTTTAGCCCTCCTAGGGGGAGACATCTGGGTCTTCCAGGAGGTTGCACATGCACACTGTATAACGTAAACTCCAAAGTATGTAATTATAATGAGACCATCTTACATGACACTGAAATTTCTAAGATTTTCACAGGTCATTTGAAACGATTGACTTTCTAACCGGAGAGTCAATAGATAGATACAGTACCTACTACCACACTCTGAATTCAATTCAATCCAACCCGTGTTCTTGTATTGATGCAGTTCTCAGCTCTTTATTTTAATTTCATGATTCATAATTCAAATCAAATGGGATTATTTCTGTGAGGATTATGCGGGATAATGACACAACAAGATTGCCATCTCATGAAAAACCATCACCATGGAGGCATTGGCCCTAACCTACAGCCACAGAAGTTTGGATCCTGCTAGCACTGCTGAGACCGAGGCTGAGACCAGGGCTGAGACCAGGGCTGAGACCAGGGCTGAGGCCGAGGCTGAGGCCGAGGCTGTCCTGATATGGACACTGTAATACTGCCACATCTGCATTCAGAAAAGCAATGGCTCTGATTATTGGTCTGACAAACACATACAAGCAGCCCAGGCGTTTAATGCAATACTGTAGGGTAGAATTTAGAGAGTGAAGGTGGTAACAGGGAGCACGGATTTCAGAGGTTGGCCTAAGAGTGGACAACGATGTCAACCATCGTGTGTTAGCACGTGATTGATTGCATGCTGCCAGGTGGATTGCAGAATCCCCATAAATTGGACACTTGTTAAGAATAAGGCTGGGTGGTCGCTGTCCATGGTATAATTTAACAAAGCCATCCCATTGTGGTGCTGAACAGACAGCAGCGCACAAAAGCATACACTTTTGATTGCTTGATCAATAACAGGAAATTAGTTTCTGTCCCACAGCCTGGTCACTTACGGAAAAAGCACATTAATTCATCATGCGATCTCTTGTGAAATAAATGTGACAACATGGGGATGAAAAATGTAAACATGCAATACCATGAAAATATCCGTGACAACATTTGAGCACATGAGAAAACCCATGTGTCAAATATCACTGAGAATATTTGACTTTGTTGAAAAGGCCCATGGAGTTGGTGGAAGAATCCTTTAATTCATGGACACTTGCTCAGCTGGGCCAGGGGCGCTTTAATTAGGTCAGGTGGAAATGTCCGACAGATCTTAACTCATTAAAAGAAGGAAATCGCCATCGCCCGACCTCGCTGCTTTCTCTTCCTTAACGCCGTCTAATCCAGACATTCTGTGTGTCCATGAATCCACCACAAACTACCCAGTAAATATACCACTTTATGGTTAAAGTAATTCCTGCCTCAGTCTCATCCATTCCTCTGTCACCTGACCCGTGACCACCTGTTCACCTTCACTGTCAGTCATCCTACCTGTCCAGCTACCCACACAGATTCCACTAACCTTGCAGTAGAAAATAAAATGTGACAACATGGGGATGCAAAGTTTAAACATGTAATACCATGAAAATATATGTGACAACATTTGAGCACACGAGAAAACCCATGTGTCAATTGTCACAGAGAATATAGTATAAGCATAATTGCCAATTACTTCAATTATGGTCCCCTGCAGGTTTTGTCTATTTCCAAGGACATCCCCAAGAAGGATTTGTTTTACATTGTGTCATGGTCCCCTGGATTACTTGGTCATAAAGCTCTCCTGGGATTTGAACTCAAAACCTCTTGGTTGCTACATAGGTATCTGAAGTTCCTGCTGTGCCGCCAGGTCTGTGGAGATGACAGAGATTAACTATACATACTGTATATTGCCAAGAATACATTTTTGCACTTTGCATTTAGTTTATACAACAACTTGAAGATGTTATTTCTGACACTACGTAAAACATATATTGTGTACTGTGGCCACAGTGGGACTGAGCATTAACACCTCTTGGTTGATAGTAACCTGAAAGGTCCTACTACACCACCAAGTATGTGAGCCTAAAACAGACATGGCTACAGACTTAGTGACAAGGACACATTCCTGCACTTTGCTAAAAGATGCCTATAATAAGGTAAATATTTGTCCAATTACCACCACCGACGTTACATCAATGTAAAACGTGCAGTGCTCAAGGACACTTGACAGAATATAAAAGAATGCTTTAGGGATTTGCACTTGGAACCTCTTGGTTTAGTGCATCAATGTTTCTGTGGTGCCACCAGGTTCATACTCATTTCTTGGAATGCGTGTTAACACACTCTCAAAGTGTTTGATGGTTATGCAAGTTGAGCGCCGCCTCCGACACTGTCTGTTAAGCGGACTTTGCAAGAGCACGTGTCTCTAATAAGCTGCAATGTGAAGAGGTTATTGTGTGCAATTACTTGTAAATGTAGCTGCAACTTGTTGCTAGAAAGTGCTGTAAATTTGTATTTTCTTAACTTGCTGACAAATGGCTCCCAGTTATTGTAAAATTAACATACAGGCTGCCACTAGCAAATACATGCCAGTAACCTATTGTGCCTCCACTGACATTTCGGTTTACAACATACAACATTACTTACTAATTGGCATCATGCTGAAGCAGCAGCAGCTCCTCAGAATATTAAAGGCATGGCTCATTTGAGGCTAGCATGGCTTTCAGCTAGCTCTTTTTGGTCTCCCATGAGAGGGAACGTCATCCCAGTTAATGTGATCTGCTTTATTCCGCTCATAAACATCACCCTTGTACACTGTCATTTCTCCAGCCTTGTTAAAGTCTGACCAGTGGATGTGATACCAAGTACCCTCCCACGCATTCAGAAATTGCATTTGTATCCCACACAGTTTTATCATTGGAATTACATGCAAAAGAGGAAAATATGTGCTTTAGGACCATGTGGATGCCTCTGAGAGGTCGGGTAGGCTGTTTGGTATGTGTTTACCCGACTGGATTTATGACTGCATGGACACCACAGAGCGGGCTGTCAGGCTGTGTGAAGGCAAAGCTTCTGGAAGGCTGGCTGGACCAGAGAGAGAGTTGAGCATAGTGAGTAGTTGCCACTGCTCTAGCCTCTAGTTAAATGTCAGATAGTAATAATGGCCACATCATATCGCTATCTAACAACAGTTGTTTGTATGAAAATGTTTTGTGGCCTTCGTTTTGTCCCGTTTCAGAATTTCATGAACTTGGCAAGCCTTCGCCATTTTGATGTACTGTTAGAGAGAGCTGGCCAAAAGTTGGCCTACATTAGCGATTATTTTTGCCTCAATCTAACTTGACCTGAATTCTGACGTTTTTTCAGTGCAATGTGAGTTGTATTATTCAGTATGGCAATGTAATGTTATTGATCTGTCAGTTTCCCTAGCTAATTCCCTACTTTTCACACTGACACCGTAATAATCACTTCTAGCCTTCGCTGTCATGGGAATGATTTCTTCATCCCACTCCTTTCTGTCTGACTCCAACCCACTACCGCAAGAACTGGTCCCAAACTCAACCGCAGTACCGGAATGTCATTTTAGGCTTATGTGAATCAGCTCACTTGCCAGCCATGGTCCCAGCAATTTTGCGCCCTATTGTCAATATCAAATGCGCAAAAATAACTTTAGAAATAGGTTAAATTACCAGAGATTCTTACATCGACCTTACATTGTATTACTGGGCTATTATCAGCCAATATTCTAGATGTAATTCGAAGAGAGCAGAGTTGGAGAGACTTGCACTTTCTCGTGAGCTATTGTATAACCTACCTTTTAGGAGTTGAAGATTGGAGAAACACGGGTGATCAATAAATAGTTATGCATATTTCTATGCAACTTAGTAAGCTATAGCTTAACCATAAGCCTATTTAGGAGGTACATTTCCTCGGAAAGATAACTGTACCGTGCTTCCCCACCTACTCTATATTGAAACCACACGCACACCTGTTCATGCAGTTATGGCTATCGAACTGGAAGCCGCAAGAATGACGGCTGTGACACTTGTTACGTTTTGAGTAGTCGTATAGGACAATGCCTGCATTGTAGGAGGGCGATATGCAGGCAGAGGCAAACTTATTGAAAATGAAAAGGAGCAATGCTCTCTCACCACAGCCTACCTTTTATGTTCACATTGTGCCTTTTCCTTTTCAATGATGACTGTATGTTTTGATTGCACTTCAACTCACGTTGGTTGAGCACCCTCCACTTCTGTTCATTGTCATTATTTATTTACAGACACTGTAGTATACTACAGTATAATCACGTTTAAGTTAACTTCATATTCAAGTTAACTGCCACGTGATTCTCCGCCCATGTAGGCAGTCTACACTATGTCAATGAGAGCATAGATACTGCGCGCACTTGAACTCTCCCACCCAACTAGGAGAGATAGACTACTGAAGGAGAAGAGGAACATTCTGAGTGTGTGAATAATGCGAGAAAAATAATACAATAGGTAGGCTAATACAATAGGTAGGCTAATGCATACAAATTACAAAGGGAACCATTTCAAAATAATCTGTGGGACAACAAAAATATTTTCACCCCAAAGTAGTGTGCCTGACCGAACACTCCTGCCTGCAGATGCTGCAATGATCACTGCCTGGTACACGCAGGTCCTGCAGGCATCCCGTGGCAATGCAACCCTCTAGTGAAGTCAGTGCACAACACTGTATGCTCGTCATATGCTCGTCATATCTTAGCAGGATCAGAAGGTGAGAGGGAAGACCAGTCTACAGAGCTCATGTGAATTTTGCAGTATATTCAGTGAATGATACAAAGTTTCATCTTGAATTGATGGGTAGACCGACAGTAGATTCAGCAGTTTAAGCTTAAAGCTACAGTCTGGGAATAATTATCATTTACATTTTTGAACCATTGATTCTATTCTTGGAGAATATAATGATAATATAAGGTAATTCTTGGTCATGCCTCATTTTAGGTGTATCAAATGGTGACAGGGGTCTCAGCTAGGGCTGTGGTGGTCACGAAATGTTGTTAGCTGGTGATTGTCAAGCAAATAACAGTCGGTCTCATGGTAATTGACCATTAATTAACATAAACACATTTAGCATCTCCTGGCTTCCAGGAACCACTGATGCAGACCTTTGGAACATCTACATTTAGAAAATGCTAATAAATCCATGTAATATAGCATACACCTTCACAATAAATCCATAATTTATTTTAGACCGGTCTAAAGAAACATGATATGAAGAAAATGTTGTCTATTTCAGAAGAACAGAATGGAATACTCTGAGTTGTCCTTATGTTAGGTCTTGATCTGGCTATGCCATATGGCTGTGGGCTACACTAGTTAATTTAGCAGACAAGGTTTGCTTAGAATTCCGTGGAATTATTTTATAGTATGAGGAATTCAATTGAACAAAGCTGAATAAAATGGAAAGGATATTTTCTTCAAATGATTTGAGGGAGTGCGCACATGCAGAAATAGGTACTCCTGTATGCTTAATTTAGAGTTTTAATACATTGTAAGGCTGCAGGATGTGACTAATGATGATTTGGGAAAAATCGCTTCAAAGGCATGAGCTCTGCTTTTTTTGTGTTGGCTGTACACACTTCATCAGGCTCTCATTCACAATTTGACAAGCACTTGATAATGGCTCGAATTTCCTAGTGGCATCCCCTTCGGGTGGCTATAATGCACCCTAAAAGAATCCATGCCTTTTGCAGCCCTTCTCCCTGAGTGCGGCCTGCTGCGAAGCACATCTCATCTCACTCACACGGTTCTTTGTCACTTGATTTCTCACAGGTTACAAGTGAAGACAGACACATTGGGGACGAAACTGCGCGCGTCCCTATTCAATTCCGAGGTGCCTATTGAAGATATTTGAAGAACTGTCCACATTTACTTTGTCAGCCAACAGGATGAGTAGGCCTAACGAACAGCAAAAGCACTAGCCAATTTACTATCACCCATAGTACAAAAGTTGACCTATTCTGTGTGAGAAGTAAATATTCCAAACATAGTCTGGGACAGTTGTGGGATGCGATAGATCCCAAATTAATACAACCACTAGCATTAAAAAAAAAACATTTTTACGCAATGAGGGTGAAGCAACAGATCAGAACGTTTAGCTTAAAATGTTAATGAACTATTAGTGTAACGATGTGCGCTGATAGTTGCAAGCAAGTTCAGGAAGTGAGTGTTTTAATAAAATAAACAGAACATAATGCAAAACAAGTAAAACTAACAGCACACAGACATGAAACAAAAACAATGACAGCTCTGAAGGAACCAAAGGGAGTGACATATATAGGGCAGGTAATCAAGGAGGTGATATAGTTCAGGTGAGTCTGATGATGCGCAGGTGCAAGTAACGATGGTGACAGCTGTGTGCCATAACGAGCAGCCTGGTCACCTAGAGGCCGGAGTGGGAGCACATGTGATAATTAGGCTATTTCTTCACATGACAGTAGGCTATAAACGTGAATGTTCCATTCTTGGGAAAACACTATTATCAAAAGTGACCACAAATGCGACTATTTATGTAAAAAGAAAGAAAAAAAGAATGGCACCGGAAGAAACATAATGTTTCTGTCACCGTCTCTTATGACCGAAAAGAGCTTCTGGATATCAGGACAGCGATTACTCACCTCGCACTGGACAAAGATTTTTTCTTTAACGAGTCTGATGCGAACGATTTAGTTCAGACACCTGACAAGCCCCAAATCCCTGTCATTCACATCAAGAAGAGAAAGAGATATCGGGGACATAGGTTGGTGTTATGTACTTGAGTGAAGACCCAAAAGCGGTTTTAACAGAAAACAGAGTTCTTTAATGAAAAAACAGGAATGGCATAAATCCTCTTCCAACGTAGTCAATGGAACAAAAGAACGTAGTATAATGCAGGATGCACCTGCCAGGCAGACTCCGACAGGATAGGACAAGGTGGAAGCAAACGGGACGACAGCTTGCTTCTGGCATCAAAAAACACAAACAAGAATCAGACACTGAAAGTAGCAGGAACAGAGAGAGAAATAGAGACCTAATCAGAGGGGAAGAGAGAACAGGTGTGAAAGAGTGAATGAGCTAGTTAGAGGAGATGTAGAACAGCTGAAGAATGAGAGACAGAGAAGGTAACCTAAAAAGACCAGCAGAGAGAGACAGAGTGAAGAGAAAGGACAGGAACAGACATAACAAGACATGACAGTACCCCCCCCCACTCACCGAGCGCCTCCTGGCGCACTCGAGGAGGAAACCTGGCGGCAACGGAGGAAATCATCGATCAGCGAACGGTCCAGCACGTCCCGAGAGGGAACCCAACTCCTCTCCTCAGGACCGTACCCCTCCCAATCCACTAGGTACTGATGACCACGGCCCCGAGGGCGCATGTCCAAAATCTTACGAACCCTGTAGATGGGTGCGCCCTCGACAAGGATGGGGGGGGGGGGCACGAGCGGGGGTGCGAAGAACGGGCTTAACACAGGAGACATGGAAGACCGGGTGAACGCGACGAAGATAGCGCGGGAGAAGAAGTCGCACTGCGACAGGATTAATGACCTGAGAAATACGGAACGGACCAATGAACCGCGGGGCCAACTTGCGAGAAGCTGTCTTAAGGGAAGGTTCTGAGTGGAGAGCCATACTCTCTGACCGCAACAATATCTAGGACTCTTGGTCCTAAAGCGGCCCTCACAGTCTGCGCCCTATTACGGCAAAGTGCCGACCTGACCCCCTTCCAGGTGCGGCAACGCTGGACAAAAGCCTGAGCGGAGGGGACGCAGGACTCGGCGAGCTGAGATGAGAACAGCGGAGGCTGGTACCCGAGGCTACACTGAAAAGGGGATAGACCGGTAGCAGACGAGGGAAGCGAGTTGTGGGCGTACTCTGCCCAGGGGAGCTGTTCTGACCAAGACGCAGGGTTACGAAAAGAAAGACTGCGTAAAATGCGACCAACAGTCTGATTGGCCCGTTCGGCTTGACCGTTAGACTGGGGATGAAAGCCGGACGAGAGACTGACGGAAGCCCCAATCAAACGGCAAAACTCCCTCCAAAATTGAGACGTGAACTGCGGGCCTCTGTCGGAAACGACGTCAGACGGAAGGCCATGAATTCGGAAAACATTCTCGATAATGATCTGAGCCGTCTCCTTAGCAGAAGGGAGCTTATCGAGAGGAATGAAATGAGCCGCCTTAGAGAATCTATCGACAACCGTAAGAATAACTGTCTTCCCCGCTGATGAAGGCAGTCCGGTGATAAAATCTAAAGCGATGTGAGACCACGGTCGAGAGGGAATGGGAAGCGGTCTGAGACGGCCGGCAGGAGGAGAGTTCCCAGATTTAGTCTGCGCGCAGACCGAACAAGCGGCGACAAATCGACGCGCGTCACGTTCCCGAGTGGGCCACCAGAAACGCTGGCGAATGGAAGCGAGCGTACCCCGAACGCCGGGGTGGCCGGCTAACTTGGCAGAGTGGGCCCACTGAAGAACGGCCGGACGAGTAGGAACGGGAACGAACAGAAGGTTCCTAGGACAAGCTCGCGGCGACGGAGTGTGAGCGAGTGCTTGCTTTACCTGCCTCTCAATTCCCCAGACAGTCAACCCGACAACACGCCCGTCAGGGAGAATCCCCTCGGGGTCGGTGGAGACCTCAGAAGAACTGAAGAGACGAGATAAAGCATCAGGCTTGGTGTTTTTGAGCCCGGACGATAAGAAATAACAAACTCGAAACGAGCGAAAAACAGAGCCCAACGAGCCTGACGCGCATTAAGTCGTTTGGCTGAACGGATGTACTCAAGGTTCCTATGGTCAGTCCAAACGACAAAAGGAACGGTCGCCCCCTCCAACCACTGTCGCCATTCGCCTAGGGCTAAGCGGATGGCGAGCAGTTCGCGATTACCAACATCATAGTTACGTTCTGACGGCGATAAGCGATGAGAGAAAAACGCGCAAGGATGGACCTTGCCGTCAGAGAGAGAGCGCTGAGAAAGAATGGCTCCCACGCCCACCTTTAACGCGTCAACCTCAACAACAAACTGTCTAGAGATGTCAGGTGTAACAAGAATAGGAGCGGATGTAAAACGATTCTTAAGAAGATCAAAAGCTCCCTGGGCGGAAACGGACCACTTAAAGCACGTCTTAACAGAAGTAAGGGCTGTGAGGGGAGCTGCCACCTGACCGAAATTACGGATGAAACGACGATAGAAATTAGCGAAGCCCAGAAAGCGCTGCAGCTCGACGCGTGACTTAGGAACGGGCCAATCAATGACAGCCTGGACCTTAGCGGGATCCATCTTAATGCCCTCAGCGGAAATAACGGAACCGAGAAAAGGGACAGAGGCGGCATGAAAAATGCACTTCTCATCCTTAACCTCGACGAGGAGACCCTCCAGAAAACGAGCGAGCAAAGCCGGCTCGTTCCAGTCACTAGAGGCAGCGAGAGTGCGAAACTCAATAGAATAATCCGTTATGGATCTATTCCCCTGACATAGGGAAGACAGGGCCCTGGAAGCCTCCTCGCCAAAAACAGAACGGTCAAAAACCCGTATCATCTCCTCCTTAAAGTCCTGATACTGGTTAATACACTCAGCCCTCGCCTCCCAGATTGCCGTGCCCCACTCACGCGCCCGTCCGGTAAGGAGAGAAATGACGTAGGCGATGCGGGCTGCGCTCCTGGAGTAAGTGTTGGGCTGGAGAGAGAACACCACATCACACTGAGTGAGGAATGAGCGGCACTCAGTGGGCTCCCCAGAGTAACACGGCGGGTTGTTGATCCTGGGCTCTGGAGACTCGGAAACCCTGGAAGTGGGCGGTGGATCGAGGTGGAGTTGGTGAACCTGTCTTGTGAGGTCGGAGACTTGGACGGCCAGGGTCTCAACGGCATGTCGAGCAGCAGACAACTCCTCCTCGTGTCTGCCTAGCATCGCTCCCTGGATCTCGACGGCGGAGTGAAAAGGGTCCGGAGCCGCTGGGTCCATTCTTGGTCTGATTCTTCTGTTATGTACTTGAGTGAAGACCCAAAAGCGGTTTTAACAGAAAACAGAGTTCTTTAATGAAAAAACAGGAATGGCATAAATCCTCTTCCAACGTAATCAATGGAACAAAAGAACGTAGTATAATGCAGGATGCACCTGCCAGGCAGACTCCGACAGGATAGGACAAGGTGGAAGCAAACGGGACGACAGCTTGCTTCTGGCATCAAAAAACACAAACAAGAATCAGACACTGAAAGTAGCAGGAACAGAGAGAGAAATAGAGACCTAATCAGAGGGGAAGAGAGAACAGGTGTGAAAGAGTGAATGAGCTAGTTAGAGGAGATGTAGAACAGCTGAAGAATGAGAGACAGAGAAGGTAACCTAAAAAGACCAGCAGAGAGAGACAGAGTGAAGAGAAAGGACAGGAACAGACATAACAAGACATGACAGGTTGGGGTGCCTTGTAAGTATCCAACGGCGATTGAGTAATCCCCCTCTACCATCAGTCCTATTAGCTAACGTGCAATCATTGGATAACAAAATGGATGAGCTTCAATCAAGACTATCCTACCAACTGGACATTAAAAACTGGAGTATCTTATGTTTCACCAAGTCGTGGCTGAACGATGACATGGATAACACTTGCAAACTATTACGGACTACAAAGGGAAGCACAGCCACGAGCTGCCCAGTGACACGAGCCTACCAGATGAGCTAAATAACTTCTATGCTCGCTTTGAGGCAAGCAACAATACAATGAAGCATGTATGAGAGCATAAGCCGTTCCGGACGACTGTGTGATCACACTCTCCGTAGCCGATGTGAGTAAGAACTAAACAGGTCAACATTCACAAGGCCGCAGGGCCAGTCGCATTACCAGGACATGTACTCCGAGCATGCGCCAACCAACTGGCAAGTGTCTTCACTGACATTTTCAACCTGTCCCTGACCGAGTCTTTAAAACCAACATGTTTCAAGCAGACCACCATAGTCCCTGTGCCCAAGAACACGTATGTAGCCATGAAGTGCTTTAAAAGGCTGGTCATGGCTCACATCAACACCATTATCCCAGAAACCCTAAACCCACCCTAATTTGCATATCGCCCCAACAGATCCAAAGATGATGCAATCTCTATTGCACTCCACACTGCCTTTTCCCACCTGGACTATAAGGGCACTAGGCGAGACCCGGATGCAGACACAGGAGGCAGATGGTAAGAGTCAAAGATGTTTATTAACAATCCAAAAGGGGTGGGCAAGAGAATGGCCGTGGACAGGCAAAAGGTCAAAACCAGTTCAGAGTTCCAGAATTCCAGAATGGCAGACAGGATCGAGGTCAGGGCGAGCAGAATGGTCAGGCAGGCGGGAATGGAGTCCAGAAAAACAGGCAAAGGTCAAAACCAGGAGGACAAGTAAAAGAGAATAGAAAAGCAGAAGCACAGGAAAAACATGCTGGTTGACTTGAACTTACAAGACGAACTGGCACAGAGAGACAGGAAAGACAGGGATAAATACACCAAGGAAAGTAAGTGACACCTGGAGGGGTTGGAGACAATCCCAAGGACAGGTGAAACAGATCAGGGTGTGACATGGACAAAAGGAACACCTACGTGAGAATGCTATTCATTGACTACAGCTCAGTGTTCAACACCATGGTGCCCTCAAAGCTCATCACTAAGCTAAGGACCCTGGGGCTAAACACCTCCCTCTGCAACTGGATCCTGGACTTCCTGATGGGCCGCTCCCAGGTGGTGAAGGTAGGTAACGACACATCTGCCACACTGATCCTCAACACTGGGCCCCTCAGGGGTACTTCCTCAGTCCCCTCCTGTACTCCATGTTCACCCATGACTGCATGGCCAAGCACGACTCCAACACCATCATTAAGTTTGCCGACGACACAACAGTGGTAGGCATAATCACCGACAACGATGAGACGGCATATAGTGAGGAGGTCAGAGAACTGGCAGTGTGGTGCCAGGATAACAACCTCTCCCTCAATGTGATCAAGACAAAGAAGATGATTGTGGACTACAGGAAAAGGAGGACCGAGCACCCCCCCCATTCTCATTGACAGGGCTGTAGCAGAGCAGGTTAAGAGCTTCAAGTTCCTTGGTGTCCACATCACCAACAAACTATCATCGTCCAAACACACCAAGAGTGTCGTGAAGGGGGCATGACAATGCCTATTCCCCATTACAGGCTGACTACACCGCTCATGTTGTGTGCGCGAGCATTGCAAAATAATTTTTAAAAACTATTATTCAATTATTGCACCCACACTGCTCGCAGGCGCCAACGAGCCTCTGCATTGCCAAGGGCTAAAATAGAAGTCATAGAAATAGAAGTTCAATTTCTGACGCAGATTGCGCTGCAAGTCCTGCCACTCCCATCTCCTCATTTGTTTAGAGAGGCAGGTACCCACGTGCCATCTCCTCATTGGTTATACCCACGTGGGTGACTGAAAGACAAACGAGGTCGGTGATGCACCTAATTTATGAAAGTTGCCAATCGCAATATATAATCAAGAGAAGACAAAGCCTGGAAGGAGGAGAGATGACTAGAAACGATTCGGTTGACCGTTTTATGTGTGGATTAATTGGCGGAGTAGAGGACCTTGTGCATTTCAGGTAAAATAACAACTCCATTCAACTCCAACAACTCATGCACCTGCCTCGAAACAGTTTATTTTAGTATGTACTTTCTTAACTTTTTTCTTAAAACTGCATTGTTGGTTAAGGGCTTGTAAGTAAACATTTCACTGTTGTATTCGGTGCATGTGACAAATAACATTTGATTTGATTTTGATTTTATTGAATGCTTTCATTATAAAAGGTGCATTTTTATGGGGAAAATTATCTTTCCCAAACTTGAAACTCACGTGCTGCATGCAGTATGTATGCCAGTTAGGCTCTACACCCGTGGTAAAGCGGATTAATGTGCATTTTAAGAAGTTATGTGGTCACATTAGTTGTGATACAAACCTTATCAAAACATATAGGCCTATGACGTATACGACTATGAGTCTCAAAAGTCACACAAAAAAAGGCATTGTTTCTTGCCTTAAACTGGACATCGTTCACAAGTTATAATATATCATTCAGAGTGATAGGCTAATATTGTTACCCCATCCGACTGTTCTTGATTTAATCTTGTCTTTACATATATTAAATAATATATGTTTGAATTCATTTTCATTTAGAATGGACCATTATCATGCACCTGTCTCAAAACAGGGGCAGGGGAGAAATGCATGTCATCTCTGCACTTGAATTTTGAGTTTCCAATCTCTCTAAAAGAATGTCATGATCGGCGGTGTCAAAAGCAGCACTAAGGTCTAGGAGCATGAGGACAGATGCAGAGCCTTGGTCTGATGCCATTAAAAGATCATTTATCATCTTCGCGAGTGCAGTCTCAGTGCTATGATGGGGTCTAAAACCAGACTGAAGAGTTTCGTATACATCGTTTGTCTTCAGGAATTATATTTTCTGGGTCAAGGTTGGGCTTTTTTAAGAGAGGCTTTATTACTGCCACTTTTAGTGAGTTTGGTACACATCCAGTGGATAGGGAGCCTTTTATTATGTTCATCATAGGAGGGCCAAGCACAGGAATCAACTCTTTCAGTAGTTTAGTTGGAATAGGGTCCAGTATGCAGTATGAAGGTTTAGAGGCCATTACTATTTTCATGAATGTATCAAGAGATATAGGATTAAAACACGTGAGTGTCTCCCTTGATCCTAGGTCCTGGCAGTGTTGTGCAGACTCAGGTCACCTGAGCTTTGGAGAAATACGCAGATTTAAAGAGGAGTCTGTAATTTGCTTTCTTGTGATCATGATCTTTTCGTCAAAGACATTCATGAATTTATCACTGCTGAAGTGAAAGCCATCCTCTCTTGGGGAATGCTTTTTAGTTAGCTTTGCGACAGTATCAAAAATACATTTTGGATTGTTCTTATTCTCCTCTATTATGTTGGAAAAATAGGATGATCGAGCAGCAGAGGGCTCTTCAATATTGTATGCTACTGTCTTTCCAAGCTAGTCGGAAGACTTCCAGTTTGGTGTGGCGCTATTTTCGTTTTAATTTTCTGGAAGCTTGCTTCAGGGCTCTGGTATTTTCTGTATACCAGGAAGCTAGTTTCTCTTGACAAATGTTTTTAGTTTTTAGGGGTGCGACTGTATCTAGGGTATTGCGCAAGGTTAAATTTAGTCCCTCAGTTCGGTGGCTAACCGATTTTTGTACTTCAACATCCTTGAGTAGGTGGAGGGAGTCTAGAAGGGTATCTAGGAATCTTTGGGTTGTCCTGAAATTTATAGCACGCTTTTGATGATCCTTGGTTGGGGTCTAAGCAGATTATTTGCTGCGATTACAAACATGATAAATTGGTGGTCCGATAGTCCAGGATTATGAGGAAAAACATTAATATCCATCCACAATACTTATTTTATGTGACAAACTAGGTCCAGAATATAACTGTAACAGTGAATAGGTCCAGAGACATGTTGGACAAAACCCACTGAGTCTATGATGGCTCCCCGAAAGCCTTTTGGAGTGGGTCTTGTGGACTATTCCATGTGAATATTAAGTCACCAAAATTGGAAAATTATTTGACATGACTACAAGGTCTGATAGGAATTCAAGGAACTCAGTGAGGAATGCTGCATATGGCCCAGGAGGCCTGTAAACAGTAGCTATAAAAAGTGATTGAATAGGCTGCGTAGATTTCATGACTTGAAGCTCAAAAGACGAAAACGCAGTCATTTTCTTTGTACATTGAAATTTGCTATCGTAAATGTTATTAACACTTTGCTGGATACCCGGGGACTATGGTCATTAGTGTAACCAGGAATAGAGGCCTCATTTAACACAGTAATTTCATAAGGCTTAAGCCATGGTTCTGTCAGGCCAATCAAATCAAGATTATGATCAGTGATTAGTTCATTGACTATAACTGCCGATCTCTGTCATGGCCACAGACCTGGTGGCGTAGCAGGAAATTCAGATTGCTGGCATGCCCCATATGGAGAAACGACATGATTTCGTGAAAACATGGTTTTGGAACACTTCCCATGGCATTTCACATGTGAAAACATGTGGTTTCCCATACACATTCATTACCTATAATACATATCTGCACTTAACTAAAATAAAAGTGCAGAGGTCACTCTTTTGCTATCTGTTAATCTGACTGTTCTCTCGTCACTGACATATTTCAGCAATTTGAGGGTTTTCTGTATAGTTGTCTAATGTTGGTGGGGCATATAATTCTGTTTCAATGTTACACCTGAATCACTATGATAAATATAATTTTTTTTAAATATATTTTTTTAACAAAGCTGACATTTCACCTGTAAGATGAAATCAGTTATTAACACTGTAGCAGAAAGATTGGAATTCCGTGAACCAAGAGGTTGTGAGTTCAAATAGCAGGTTAGGATAGGTTCAGTAATAATTACTGTGTAAGTACATGTACAGACGTGGCAAAAAGATATGAGAAAGACACAAATATTAATTTTCACAAAGTCTGCTGCCTCAGTTTGTATGATGGCAATTTGCATATACTCCAGAATGTTATGAAGAGTGATCAGATGAATTGCAATTAATTGCAAAGTCCCTCTTTGCCATGCAAATGAACTGAATCCCCCCAAAAATTCCACTGCATTTCAGCCCTGCCACAAAGGACCAGCTGACATGTCAGTGATTCTCTCGTTAACACAGGTGTGAGTGTTGACGAGAACAAGGCTGGAGATAACTCTGTCATGCTGATTGAGTTTGAATAACAGACTGGAAGCTTCAAAAGGACGGTGGTGCTTGGAATCATTGTTCTTCCTCTGTCAACCATGCTTTCCTGCAAGGAAACACGTGCCGTCATCATTGCTTTGCACAAAAAGGGCTTCACAGGCAAGGATATTGCTGCCAGTAAGATTGCACCTAAATCAACCAATTCTTGGATCATCAAGAACTTCAAGGTGAGCAGTTGTTGTGGAGAAGGCTTCGGGGCGCCCAAGAAAGTCCAGCAAGCGCCAGGACCGTCTCCTAAAGTTGATTCAGCTGCGGGACCGGGGCACTACCAGTACAGAGCCTGCTCAGGAATGGCAGCAGGCAGGTGTGAGTGCATCTGCACGCACAGTAAGGCGAAGACTTTTGGAGTATGGCCTGCTGTCAAGAAGGGCAGCAAAGAAGCCACTTATCTCCAGGAAAAACATCAGGGACAGACTGATATTCTGCAAAAGGTACAGGGATTGGACTGCTGAGGATTGGGGTAAAGTACTTTTCTCTGATGAATATCCTTTTCGATTCTTTGGGGCATCCGGTAAAAAGCTTGTCCGGAGAAGACAAGGTGAGTGCTACCATTAGTCCTGTGTCATGCCAACAGTAAAGCATCCTGAGACCATTCATGTGTGGGGTTGCTTCTCAGCCAATGGAGTGGGCTCACTCACAATTTGCCTAAGAACACAGCCATGAAAAAAGAATGGTACCAACACATCCGGCGAACAAAGCATTGATATTTTGGGTCAATGGCCAGGAAACTCCCCAAACCTTAATCCCATTGGGAACTTGTGGTCAAACCTCGAGGCGGGTGGACAAACAAAAACCCACAAATTCTGACAAACTCCAAGCATTGATTATGCAAGAATGGCCTGCCATCAGTCAGGATGTGGCCCAGAGGTTAAGTGACAGCATGCCAGGGCAGATTGCAGAGGTCTTGAAAAAGAAGGGTCAACACTGCAAATATTCTTTGCATCAACTTCATGTAATTGTCAATAAAAGCCTTTGACACTTATGAAATTCTTGTTATTATACTTCAGTATTCCATAGTAACATCTGACAAAAATATCTAAAGACACTGAAGCAGCAAACTTTCTGATAATGAATTTGTGTGATTCTCAACTTTTGGTCACGACTGTACACAATGTAGTCATGTATGTCAAAAAGTGTCAAATATGTACGTTTAAAAGCTCTGTGTATCATAATGACCCATTTTTTGTTTCACATGTGTAATGTTCCAAAACCACATTTTCACATGTGGAATGTCACATGTTGAAGTGTTCCAAAACCAGTGGTGGAAAAGGTACCCAATTGTCATACTTGAGTAAACGTAAAGATACGTTAATAGAAAATGACAGGTAAAAGTGAAAGTCACCCATTAAAAATCTACAAGAGTAAACAAAACAAAAAATGTAGTTAAACTTAAGTATCAAATGTAAATGTAATTTTTAAAATATACTTAAATATTAATAGTAAAAGTATAAATCATTTAAAATTCCTTATTTTAAGCAAACCAGACGGCACAGATTTCTTGTTTGTTTAATTGATGGAGAGCCAGTGGCACACTCTCACACTCAACTCAGACATAATTTACAAATAAACCATGTGTTTAATGAGTCTGCCAGATCAGATGCAGCAGGGATGACCAGGGATTTTCTCTTTAAGTGCGTGAATTAGACCATTTCCTTGTCCTGCTAAGCATTCAAAAGGTAACGAGTACTTCCCACCCAGAGAACTGTCGTTAAAAAGACGTTAAAAAGAGGATTATGCCCGAAGGCTAATACATGTTTGGTTTTGGTTGAAAGGGAAAGTTGAAAAGACACCTACAAAGGAAAAACGGCCAGTTTCGGTTGAATGTGAAAGTTGAAAAGACATTTTTCAGGTCGTTGTTTTAACGACTTGCAAAGAACATAATTTCAATGTACTTGTAGCCTATACATATGGACGCAGTAACCAAAAAATGGTTTGTCATTTTTTTAAATTTACAGTCACACAACTCATTACATTACTCCAGTATTTGCACAAAACATTCAGTCAAGTACAGTGATAACAGACAAAATACAGTTAAGTTCAAATGAATATAAAACATTTTATTCATTGAATAATTATCAAATCAATTTATGTAGCCCTTCGTACATCAGCAGATATATGAAAGTGCTGTACAGAAACCCAGCCTAAAACCCCAAACAGCAAGCAATGCAGGTGTAGAAGCACGGTGGCTAGGAAAAACTCCCTAGAAAGGCCAAAACCTAGGAAGAAACCTAAAGAGGAACCAGGCTATGAGGGGTGGCCAGTCCTCTTCTGGCTGTGCCGGGTGGAGATTATAACAGAACATGGCCAAGATTTTCAAATGTTCATAAATGACCATCATGGACAAATAATAATAATCACAGGCAGAACAGTTGAAACTGGAGCAGCAGCACGGCCAGGTGGACTGGGGATAGCAAGGAGTCATCATGCCAGGTAGTCCTGAGGCATGGTCCTAGGGCGAGAGAAGGGCGAGAGAGAGAAAGAGAGAATTAGAGAGAGCATACTTAAATTCACACAGGACACCGGATAAGGCAGGAGAAGTATTCAAGATATAACAAACTGACCCTAGCCCCCCGACACATAATCTACTGCAGCATAAATACTGGAGGCTGAGACACGAGGGGTCAGGGGACACTGTGGCCCCATCCAATGATACCCCCAGACAGGGCCAAACAGGAAGGATATAACCCCACCCACTTTGCTAAAGCACAGCCCCCACACCACTAGATTGATATCTTCAACCACCAACTTACCATCCTGAGACAAGGCCGAGTATAGCCCACAAAGAGCTCATAGCCCATCAAAATGATAGATATATTTTGCTGCGTTAGCAATGGCCCTGTGTGATGGTGACGTGGAAACCACCACCTATGGCTCTAGCAGGAGCATGATCAACATCATGGTCAGTGGCCTTGCTGTTCCATTTCTTGAATGCAGCTGTAACACCAAAATAAACACAGTAACTTATAGTATGACAAATGGATATGGAGCATCTTATAGGTTCCCCACTGCACTAAAATCAGTCTTCAGGGCTCAAACCAGCGGTTTATCATTAACCTTGCTGCGGGTGATTCTTTGATCCACCTCTACGCAGAATACACATTATGTATACATCTGGCCCTTATTTGGACACTGTGTTAACAAACCTCCAAACGAGCTTCAATGCCATACAGCTCTCCTTCGATGGCTTGCAACTGCTCTTAAATGCTAGTAATACTAAGTGCATGCTCTTCAACCTATCGCTGCCCACACCCACCCACCCGCCTGACTAGCATTACTACTCTGGACGGTTCTGACTTAGAATATGTAAGCAACTATAAATACCTAGGTGTCTGGTTAGACTGTAAACTCTCCTTCCAGACTCACATTAAGCATCTCCAATCCAAAATTAAATCTAGAATTGGCTTCCTATTTCGCAACAAAGCCTCCTTCACTCATGCAGTAAAACATACCCTCGTAAAACTGACTATCCTACCAATCCTTGACTTCAGCGGTCATTTACAAAATAGCCTCCAACACTCTACTCAGCAAATTGGATGCAGTCTATCATAGTGCCATCCGTTTTGTCACCAAAGCCCCATATACTACCCACCACTGCGACCTGTATGCTCTCGTTGGCTGGTCCTCGCTACATATTCGTCGCAAAACCCATCCAGGTCCTATAAGTATAAAGTATATACTGGGGTAGAGGAGTATAAAATACAGACAAACAAAGCTATATTATACGGTTGAAATTAATCTATGCTATTAGAATAAATAACGGTAATAGACACATAAATAACAGTCCGGTAATATGGTTTATAGTAGCACCTCCTAGAGGCATTTAGTAACGTGGATAAACAGTAGGAGGAAACTGAGTGTGGTTAAGCACTCCATAGCTTAACGGACAGCCTAGAAAATATAACCCAGGAGGGACAGGAGTGTAAGTCACAGCGAATAGGAGAAAGATTGGTTTTAAATAGGTGAATAGCACAATAAAAAGAACTGAGACAGCATAGAGAGTGCGGATATTATAGGAAGCTAAAAAGAATAACTAGACAATAAATAAAACATTTAAAGTAAGGATATCAGTAGCAATAGGACAAAAAGGAATGAATACTGAGAATGTTTAAAGAAGGAGAAGGATTGTTGAAAAGTATAAAGAAAGCTAGAGGAATGTTGAAAGACAATGAAAAGTCAGACAGGAAGGAGGTGGAATGGTTTGCAAAACCTCCACAAACCTCATTGTCCTTCTTCAACATTCCTCTAGCTTTCTTTATACTTTTCAACAATCCTTCTCCTTCCACCTCCTTCCTGTCTGACTTTTCATTGTCCTTCTTCAACATTCCTCTAGCTTTCTTTATACTTTTTGAATACTGAGAATGTTTAAAGAAGGAGAAGGATTGTTGAAAAGTATAAAGAAAGCTAGAGGAATGTTGAAGAAGGACAATGAAAAGTCAGACAGGAAGGAGGTGGAATGGTTTGCCAGAGTTGTGGAAATAAAGAGAGAAATAGAGGTGCAAGATGATAAGGAGACTCTCTCTGTGCCCTCTTAGGTAAAAGAAAAGGACAGGGGAGACTGAGCAAGGTGCAGGAAGGAACCCAGAAAAGTTTAACCGTTATGAAAGATTATGTGGAAATAGGAAGACAAGTGTGAATGGTTTTGGTAACGTGGGTTATCAATAATATTGATATTTGAGGCGCTATACTGGAATAAGACATTAAGTCATCTGTATTATCCAGTAATACATTTGCAGACATTATAGTATAGGTTCTAATACAAGTTATTAAGTGCCATGACTAATTAATTATTGTCCGGGGAAGTGGATAGCCCTACCTTGGAAAATAGTTAATAGAAGGAGTGGATTATAGAAGGGAGGAGGAAAATAATTATCAAAGAGGTTACTAATCCTAAAATGAACTTTAAAATATTTTAGTTTGTTTTGCCAACCATTACAATGTTCATAAACTATCAGAGACAACCACAGGTACCTGTGAACCCATGGGAGAGGCCTAATCAGGGATACTAGGGATGCCCAGAGAATCCTACAGGGGAGGGTCAGTTTTCAATGATACCTACGAGCGCTGATCAAGAACTTATGCTGCAGGTTCAAATAGAGAACAGAGGCACACCCTTGATTATAGATTCTGGAGCCACTTACACATATGTAAATCCAAACTATGCCTCATCTCCCCATATCTGACAAATATGCCAAAACTATAGGATTCCTGGGACTAACGCAGCTAATTCCAGTGACAGCCCAGTTCGTTTAACAGCTGATGGCAAATCAGCAACACTCCCTATTCTAGTGTCAGAACAAACTCTGATTCATTTAAGGGAAAAGATGAAGACTAGTGAAGGTAACAAAGTCATTTGGAAAATAAGAATTTCAAATGGGAATTGATTAAGAATTGGCTGATGTATTTTCTACATTAGGCAAATTACAGGTTAATCTTAAAATAATAGATGTTTAATGAGTGTGAAGCAGTGGTTAGTGATTAAAAAAAATAGTCATATTGATAAGGAGAATTGATGTAAACGTGATGGGTGTTGACAGTATGTGAACGGTAATATGTTATTAGTATCTTTTATAGCACTCTTAACGATGCGATATTTTAGTAAATTGAAAAGCCGAGGATTCAATACAAGGTTTAAGGATGAGTAGAGGGATTGAACCTTAAGATTGTAAAACAAAAAAAGATTAGCTGCGGTTGAAAGCAAGCAGGTAGAGGGTAGTGGGACATTTGAAGTAGAGGTATGAGAAACATTCTTTGCCAGTTTTTGATTATTGTTGCTTGGTTTTATAGTTAGGTAACTCCAGTGCATTTGAACAGGAAGCTAATGTATATACAATTATAATCTGTTTCCATTACGTGAAGCAGTGTCCAGTAATACAAGTAGAATGAAATAAGTATTGACTGCCAAGCTGATTAGACAGCACCAACATTTTGAAGGTTATACATTTGTTTAACAGTTTTGTACTTTACTAAACTAATGCAACAGGTTAAACTGATAGGATTACTGGATAGGGGCTCTGGGATTGTTTATTTTAAAATGGGGTCAATTTCACTTCATGGAACGCTGTATTATCTGATGGGTCTTGAATAGAATTCTTGAATCCAGGAAGAATGGAAGTCCAATACAGTGGGTATGTTAATTAAGGGAGACATAGGTGACCACGTCTAAAACAACAGCGATAGAAACCAGTAGGAGTATGCATGTCACGCCACCAATAGAATCTATGCCCCAATGTCTGAGACAATAAGGGAATGGAAACTAAGTCAGACAAGATTCATAAAGTGGAGTGACGATGTTATGTAAGGGTAAGACTGTATAAAAGGCAACTACTAAGAATGAAGAGTTAGTTCTTCCATGGAATGTCTCAGCTTTGTTACTCTCCGTAATAAAGTCTATTTGAATTCACAAGCTCCGGAATCTGAGAAGTATTTGATTCAATATATTCCACAACAATGACCACATCGTCTATGTACGCCGCTGCATACTCGTGATTGGGACGTAGAATGGCATCCATGAGGCGTTGGAAAGTTGCCACAGCACCATGCAGTCCGAAGGGCATCCCCACATACTGAAAAAGCCCCTCCGGTGTGGTGAAGGCAGTCTTTGGGCGGTCCTCCGGAGCCACCGGCACTTGCCAATATCCCTTCATCAGATCCAGGGTGGTGATGAACTTGGCCTTTCCCAAGCGCTCCAAGAGTTCATCCACACAGGGCATGGGATACGCGTTGAACATAGAGATGGCGTTTATCCCCCTAGCGTCATTGCAGAGCCTCATACTACAGTCGGGTTTGGGGACCAGGACTATGGGACTGATCATCTACGAACGAGTGGTCTCGATCACCCTCATCATCTCCCCTACCTCGCTCTTTGCGATGACTCGCCGTGCCTCAGGAATCCTGTAAGGCCGGATATGCACCTTCTTGCTGGGTTTGGTGTGGATAATGTGAAACAGGACATCTGTTCGTCCTAGGAAGGGAGAGAATACCCTGCCGAATTGCATATTCAGCTTGCCTAGCTGTCTCGACTGCACCGGCAGGAGAGTTCGGCCACGGCGCACCTGTAGACGAGACTCCTCTTTTTCCTTGTCTTCCACTGCCATCAAAGACACACCCTCCTGTCTTTCATGGTACTTCATCAGGTTGATATGATATAGTTGGACCTTCTTCCTCCTGTCAGGTTGCTTGATGCAGTAATTGACCGGTGAGACCCTTTCTGTTACCTCGTAGGACCCCATCCACTGTACCAGCAAGCGGTGTTTGGCTGTGGGCATGAGTACCATCACTTTATCTCCCACAGTGAACTGCCTGGGTGTCGATGACTTATCATAGGCCCAGCCTTGTCTGTTGCGCCTTCTCCATATGCTCCTTTACTATGGGCCAGACTGCCGACAGTGGTCATTGGGCCAAAATACAATCAACGATAGGCCGGTCCTACAATTGGTGCGCAATGAGGTCATTGATTGGTGTCTTCAAATCGGTTTGTTTCGGTCAATACGTCCCAGGAAAAGAACCATCAAGTATGGTTGTGTTAGCAACAACCAGAGGATTGCAATGAAACTGTTCAGCCTGTACATTAATGATCTGCCTTCTGTCTGTACTGGGTCTGAAGTTCAAATGTATGCAGATGATACAGTGATATATGTGCATGCAAAGAGCAAACAACAAGCTGCACAAGAACTCACTACTGTAATGGTCCAGGTTACAAAGTGGCTCAATGACTCGTGTTTGCATCTCAATGTGAAAAAAACTGTTTGCATGTTCTTCACAAAGAGGGCAACAGATGCTACTGAGCCAGATGTCTATGTGTCAGGGGAAAAGCTCCAGGTGGTATCCGATTTTAAGTACCTTGGCATCATACTTGATTCCAACCTCTCTTTTAAAAAGCATGTGAAAAAGGTAATTCAAATAACTAAATTCAACCTAGCTAATTTCCGATTTATACGAAATTGTTTGACTAGGTAGCAAAACTGTACTTCAACTCTATGATACTCCCCCACTTAACATACTGCTTGACTAGTTGGGCCCAAGCTTGCTGTACAACATTAAAACCTATTCAGTCTGTCTACAAACAGGCTCTCAAAGTGCTTGATATGAAGCCCAATAGCCATCATCATTGTCACATCCTTAGAAAGCATGAGCTCTTGAGTTGGGAAAATCTTGTGCAATACACCAACACATGTCTTGTATTCAAGATCCTTAATGGCCTGGCTCCCCCTCCACTCAATATTTTTGTTAAACAGAAAACCCAGACATATGGCAGCAGATCCACAAGGTCTGCCATGAGAGGTGACTGTATAGTTCCCCTAAGGAAAAGCACCTTTAGTAAATCTGCATTCTCTGTGAGATGTCTGGAATACACTGCCATCAGACACACATAACTGCACCACATATCACACTTTCACAAAATGCTTGAAGACATGGCTAAAGGTCAATCAGATTTGTGAACATGGTCCCTAGCTGTGTGTTGCCGCTCTCCATGTTGTCTGTTGTCTGTAGCTTGTGAGGTGTGGAAACACTTTGTTGCTTTTATGAATTTTGTCTTGCTGCTTTTTGCTCTATGTTGCTCTGTCTGTATGCTACGTCTTGCTTGTCCTATGTTGCTATGTCTTGCTTGTTCTATGTTGCTATTGTCTATATTGTAATTGTTTTTAATAACCTGCCCAGGGACTGCGGTTGAAAATTAGCCGGCTGGCTAAAACCGGCACTTTTACTGAAACGTTGATTAATGTGCACTGTCCCTGTAAAAATAAAAATAAACTCAAACTCAACTCAAACCAACCATGAATGGATAAACTTTTGTTTAGTGTGTGTAATTACCACAAACTCTTTGTCCAAAGTAGAATGAGACGGAAATCACGACGCAAGCGGTTTACAAATGTTTTGTGTTAAGCTGTAAAAATGTATTTTATCAAACAAAACAAACATTCACTGTGTAGTTAGGACACTTGGCATTGTCACCAGAGGAAGATCTTCAATGGTAAGCGATTAATTTTATTGTTATTTCTGACTTTCGTGACGCTAATGCTTGGTTGGAAAATGCTAGTAATACTTGTGTGTGCGGGGCGCCGTCCTCAGAAAATTGCATGTTTGCTTTCGAGGTAAAGCCTTTTTGAAATCTGACACAGCGGCTGGATTGATAAGACATTCATCTTTTAAATGATGTAAGATACATGTATTTACAAGAATGTTTAATATAACGAATGGTGTATTTAGAATGTTAGCTCTCCTGCAGTTTCACCGCATGTTGGCCTGGTGGGATGTTAGCATCTCACCTACCCTAGAGAGGTTAAGGACTTTAGCTGGTTAGCTGATTTCTGGAATTGACTGGCAAGCTGTACTCTTGACCCACCGTGTGTGAAGTGAGATGGGGAAGGAGATCACCTGGAATCGCCAGCTGAATCTCTGAATTGCCCTGAAACACAAATAAAAACCCAATCTGTGTTTGGTCCAGATAGCAAACAGGTACACCAAATGGCAGAGGGAGAGGGAGAGCAGCTGTGCCCGCTGGATCGACTCCTGGACAAACTGTTGGATGGTCCTGAAACATAAACATGATCTAAACCTTTTTCTGTCTGTAGGTGGACCCCACTTTTGATTACTTAGCGATTGATTGTCTCTTACCAACTACATCCCGAGCATGGGTAGAGGAGGAAGAACGAGAGCAGTTTCGCTGTCTTTTTTGGGACCGCCTAGGTGAAGTTGTTGATAGTCCTGCAACATACATTTAAACGCAATGAACAAACCTTCTTAAGGATTTGACAGGTTAGCTGATTAAGATTCCTGTACTTGTCTGGCAAGCTGTACTCTTGACCCACCGTGTGTGAAGTGAGATGGGGAAGGAGAGCATCTGGAACGGCCAGCTGAATCTCTGCCCTGATACACAAATAAAAACCCAATGTGGGTGTGATCAGGACAACTTAAAAGCAAGGATTTGGATAGGATAAATGTATATGTACTGTATATCATGTGTGAATACTGATCCTGATAGGCAGAGATGCTTAATACAATAAGGAAAACCCCATCTATGCTACCCTGTGAAAGTTTTGACATTTCCCAATGACTCAGTTTCTCTTACCACATCTAGGCGTGTCCCCATTAAATTCATCCTGTAAACATACTGTAGTAATAAATATAGCGAAAGCAAGTTTGAACTACATTTTGACAGGCTTCTTAGTTAGTTAATTGTGGTCAATGCATTTTGCACTCATTCTCCTGTCTTATTTGTAACATATTAATGCCCTCTCTACATTTTCCTGTGAAAAAACAATGACTCCACACCCATTACTAGAAAACATAGCTAACCGTAGTTAGCTAGACCAATACAGTAAGCTTGCTAACAGTTAGTACAACCATCAAATCTGTTAGCACAAGGCGGGAAAGCAGGGCTATCTAGCTAGCAACTAAGTTAGTGTTAATGTTAGCTAGCTAGTTGGCTAGCATGCAGGTATCCAGGCAGAGTTGCTAATGTTAGCCTAGAGAAAATAATAGTTTGCGAAATTAACAGAAACTGATCATTAATATAACAACCTTATAAATTCTAAAAGTTTTCATAAATGTTGATGTTTACAATTATCCGCGTGTCCGAGTGTTACCGTCTTGAGGAACAAATGGCGGGTGAATGACTTGCTCGTTCTGCCTCTCCCAGTTTTGAGACATGACGGTTATAAATTGCAATAAATTCTCTTGTGAAATTGTACACTAATGATTTGAAATTACAGGTAATTTTCGGGCAAATCTGTATATATAATAACATTAACAAACTATTAGAAAAATATAGATTTTAAATCAATATATTTTATGTAGTGTGTATATCCCCAAAATTATCAAACTAATACTATATGCAATATTGTATAATTGTATTCATGTATCTCATGCATTTCAATGAGTACAAGCTGATCAGGCTGACCTTCAGCTATATTTGGACCAAAACAGACGGACACAATACAGGCCAGTTTTAGAGAAGACAGTTTTGGGTGAAATTAAAGTCCATGATGGACAGACCCGATATAGCCGAAAATTCGCCGTCCGTGGACATCACGGGCTGGGTGGGTTTTGGGTGTCAGGGAAAATGGAAAATGGATGGAGTAGAAGGTACATTATTTTCTTTAGGAATGTAGTGGAGTAAAAGATGTAAAGTACAGATACCCCCCAAAAATACTTAAGTAGTACTATAAAGTATTTTTTACTTAAAAAGTTTACACCACTGTCCTAAACATGTGTTTTCCACATGTGAACTCGTGTTTTTTCCGTAAGGAATAAAGATCTCAGATTAGATGTGGAGCGTTGCTGCACAGCTATTTTCAGGTCTATCCAGAGATTAAAGACAATGGCAGAAGGAAGGGAGTGTGGTGCGGCAGGTGCCGCTTCTCCTTCAGATGCTGTTATTTTATCTAAATCATCAGGTGAATGCCGACTGAATCACTTAGGAGTAACAAACACAAGTCCGACATCTATCGGAAACTGCTAAACTACCTGTTCATTACCCTCCTGCTCTCTGGGGATGTGTAACTCAACCCTGGGCCTAACATCACTAAAACAGCAATACTCACTGGAGTAGTGGATGGCCGCGTCCTCTAATTGTCTCCGCCATGGAAGTGGGTGAGTGCTATGGTCCCATGATTTCTCTCGGGTCATCCGGTTCCAATATGAAATTTGACTTTCCGAACATATCCAAGTCTCTATACGCGATCCCTGACTATGCTTCTAGCACGCAAGCTGTTTAAGTTAGTTCCCGCATCCATTGCAAGCGGAAGGGATAGTTAATTGCACTACCGAACTGCCCCTAATCAAAACGAACAAAACGGCCTAAACCCAGCCGTCAGAAAACACAGAAAGTGTCACTTTTTTCAACGTGTCAATCACTCTCGAGTCATCTGGCACTTGAATATTCACAGTGTCATTTCAAAACGTAATCAAATTCAACATCTCGGACTCCAAACTTGACCTCCTCTGCCTTTCAGAGACATGACTCCAATATAACTTTCCATCTTCTGCTTTAATTGTACCTGGCGACAATGTTTTCTGGAGAGACAGGATTGAAGGAAGAGGAGGGGGTTTGATGATTTACATTAAAGAACATATCCGATGTAAACAAATTGAGTGGTCATGTGAAAATGAACTAGAATGTATTGGCATAAACGTACACTGTCTCCCTAAATGTATTTTACCCTTATTGGAATGCATAGATCACCTTCTACCAAAAACGTGTTTTTTTTAAAATAAGTTTAATAACATGCTTCAGGAATGTGATTTTTGGGAAGAGGTCATCTTAATGGGAAATGTTAACATTAATTATGAAGACAAGTCTTGTAGGAAACCACTCAAACTGATCACTAATAACTTTGACCTTACACAGCTAGTTAAAGGGCCAACCAGGGTGACTTGTTGTTCTAATACACACGTTGATCTGGTGTTCAGTAATAAACCAGAGAGAGTGACTAAATCATTCAATATGGTTACTGGGCTGTCTGATCATAATCTGACACTTATAGCCAGAAAGCTTTCCAAGAACAGATTTAACCTCTACTGTTAGAAAGCCTGATCAGCTCAGAATACCTAGGAGTGAATTAAATGATTTTGAAAATGCAATAAAGGGAATTAACTGGAATGATCTCTTGTCCTGTACAGATGTGGAAGCTGATAGTCAGGTTTTTCGATCCACAACCCAGACTACAATAAATGGTTTCCTAAAGAAAATCAAATCCAAACCTGGCCAAAAGAGCACTCTTTCTAAATGGAGAAATCTGGAAACTGATGAAAGAACGAGATCATGCTCTAAAAACAGCTCTAAATTAGAGCCCAAAGTCCAAATTAGAGCGTGACAGACGTAGGTTTATCATGTTGAGAAATAAGGTGATGAAAGAACAGGCCAAGGCAAACTTTTTTATCGACATAATTGGTGAAGCAAAGGGATATTCTAAATTGATCTGGGAGAATCTAAAAAAAAGTTAACGGGGGAAGACCATAGTAAAGCTGCAAAAAGACTAGAAATCAGGATCAGTTGAAATAGCAACAGCCTTCGATTCCTACTTTGCTGACTCTGTCAAGGTACTGACACAGAACCCCTCCACTGGTTTCTTGGGCTCAGCGCTAGTGAATGACACTCAACCTGTCTTCATCATAAGGGAGGTTTCTGAGTCAGAGGTGAACAAGGTAATTAGCTCACTAAAGAACTCTAAAGCCAAAGATGTGTTTGGGCTGAAACTACAGTCACTCATTGGCCCCATTACTAAGGTCACCAACACATCTATTGGTCAGGGGGTCTTTCCAAAGGTCTGGAAGTCGGCCATAATAACGGCCATCTTTAAATCAAGTGACCAGGCTGACGTGAGTAACTACAGGCCCATTAGTATGCTGTGGTGTCGAAGGTTGCTGGAAAGTGTGTAGCAGAGCAACTGATAGCCCACCTCAACAACAGCCCTTCACGTTACAATCCATGCAGTTTGGCTTCAGAGCAAAAAACACAGAAACAGCCACCTGCATTCTTATGGAAAATGTGAAGTCCAAGATGGACAGAGGTGGCATTGTTGGGGATGTGTTTCAAGACCTAAGGAAAGTGTTTGATACTGTTTACCCTGAGGTTCTCATCACAAAACTGTCCAAGTTCAACGTTTCCCTTGACCCCTTGAGATGGCTGAAATCATACCTTGAAGGCAGAACCCAGTGTGTCAGAGTGAGCAATGAGCTGTCGCCCACTCTCAGCTATGATGTGGGCGTGCCCCAGGTGTCGATACTGGGGCCCCTCCTGTTCAGTCTGTGTAATGATCTGTCTTCTGTCTGTACTGGGTCTGAAGTTCAAATGTACGCAGATGATACAGTGATATATGTGCATGCAAAGAGCAAACAACAAGCTGCACAATAACTCACGACTGTAATGGTCCAGGTTACAGGTCCAGGTTTTCTTCACAAAGAGGGCGAATGATGCTACTGAGCCAGATGTCTATGTGTCAGGGGAGAAGCTCCAGCTGGTATCCGATTTTAAGTACCTTGGCATCATACTTGATTCCAACCTCTCTTTAATAAAGCAGGTGAAAAAGGTAACTCAACCAAATTCAACATAGCTAATTTTCCCGATTCATACGAAATTGTTTGACTACAGAGGTAGCAAAACTGTACTTCAAATCTATGATACTCCCCCACTTAACATGCAGCTTGACGAGTTGGGCCCAAGCTTGCTGTACAACATTAAAACCCATTCAGTCTGTCTACAAACAAGCTCTCAAAGTGCTTGATATAAAGCCCAATAGCCATAATCACTGTTACATCCTCAAAAAGCATGAGCTCCTGAGTTGGGAAAATCTTGTGCAATACACGGGCGTGTCTTCTATTCAAGATCCTAAATGCCCTGACTCCCCCTCCACTTAGTACTTTTGTTAAAACAGAAAACCCAGACCCAGGGCAGCAGATCCACAAGATCTGCCATGAGAGGTGACTGTATAGGTCCCTTAAGGAAAAGCACCTTTAGTCAATCTGCTTTCTCTGTGAGGGCTTCCCATGTCTGGAACACACTGCCATCAGACACACACAACTGCACCACCTTTCGCACCTTTACAAAAAAACATAAAGACATAGCTAAAAGCCAATCAGACTTGTGAACATAATCCCTAGCTGCGTATTGCCGCTTTCCATGTAGTCTGTAGCTTGAGGTGTGGAAAGACAGTTGCAAAAAAATGTTTGGTCTACTTTTGTGTCCAAACCGCTCTTCATTTTTGGGACTTGGTTTACTGGTTTAACGAAGCAAAGACTACGTTTAAGGTTGAGCTTGATGGTACATGCTTTTTTTTAAAGCAAACAAAAAAAGACACACAAATGTACAGCTGTGGTTTACAACAGAACAGAAAGTCTCAAACTCAATTGAATCAGATCAGCAGCCTTCTACGGTGTTACAAGGATGAAGGAAAAGCCCACAACAAGGTCAATGTTCCGACCAAGTGTTGCATTTTGTGATTTCCCAGTCCCAGTCTGGCAGCTTGTTATGGTACAAAGGTCTGCGTAGTGACCTGTGTACCCCGCACACCACTACTGAAGTACTGGACCTCCTACACTAGACATGGGGTCAAGATGGACAACACAGCACAGTGCAGCAGTTATCACATTTATCTACTGCAGAGATAATGAGTGCATGTTCTGTGGACAGCAATGGTTGAAAGAAGTAACTATTTCCCGGTCTAATGGAATATTGTGCTGAATATTTTCAGTAGATTGGGCATTTGTCAGAGGTGTCGCTCTGATTAAAAATGTTAAGTGCTGCATATTTTTCCAGGTTTGGCATAATTTGGTACACTGCAGATGGGGACTTGACTTTGTATGGAATTGGTATACCTGCCTACTGTCATTTCCTGAACTGCAGAGCAGCACTTTTAAGCACTTTATTGGAAACTTTGTGCAAACTTAGAAAGTACGGCTATGGATCGGGTGAATTAGGCCTGAATTTGTCGGAAATTAATACATCTTGGAAATGCTCCAAGAAGTTGTCTTAATAATGCTAATGTAATTTGTGGCAGATATAAAAGAGTCACCTGTATTAGCTGGACTTGGCGATGAATCCTCAGATTGATGGTTCCCTCAACAGCTTTCTGGCACATGACCTTGGTGGGCTTGTTATATTAATTCTGGGAAGTTTTTGAGGGCGATACCTCGAGAAATTCACCCAAACGAGTCAGGGGATCACCACAGGCAAAACTGTTGAAATGAGGCAATTTCCTTTCTTAATTCTAAAGTCCTTCAACAATTCATTAACAATTTCAATTAGGACTTGTCTGTAAGGAATGATTAAATTCTCAAAATAAAATGTGCTACTCCAATTTATATGTAAGGTAACCTTTTCAAATATGAAAACATTTGGTTAGAAAAGGAATGAAGTTTCAACGAGATGCAGAAAGATTACACTGTGTACAGCAGGCGAGATGAAACTGTATGAAACCAGTTGTAACAATAGCTGATTATTTTTAGTTCGAAAGAGGTGTGTACATTTTCTCTCATGTCTGCTCTATATCTAAATGCTACTATATTACATGACGACAAAATGTGAAGTCAACCTCAGATTACTCAACCCAAATACTCCATAGTGGAGGTGAGATTAAAATAGAAATGATGTTAATATGCCAGACTAAAAAGCAGCACTAAAAGCTTATGTGCCATTTGTCCACTTAATGAAGTCCAATTCATAAACATGAAAAACACTTGGTTTCAATCTAACATAATTGACCTCAAGGACATCGATTATAATTGGATTTGTACTGGAGTCTGAAAGGCACTTGGACTTAATATGGTCCTTTGTGCTCAAGAGAGTAGCCTTTACTGGCAGACAGACATCCCATTTAACTCCAAGATCACACAACCACTAATAAAGTGATGCAAAACTACTGCAAGTTGTTTTGGTACAGTTCATTCTCACACAGCACTGAAATGAAACTCTCTTTAGGTCTATTTTGAAAATGTGTTCCATTTCTTTTTCCACTGCTTTTCTTTTCTTTTGAGTGTGTGATCGCTCCTCCGTAACATCTGTAAGATGATGTGTGTCTGCATAAATGGTGTCTATCGAGTCTGTGTAAATGGTGTTACCAGGGTATAAATGCATCATTAGTGGTGTTGAAGATGGACAGAGGAAGGTTAGACATTGTCTGTACTGTACTGTACTTTTTAAATAATTGTTATGTGGCATAGTGGAAGCTTCAGCCCTTAGACCAGAGTAAATGGGGACACAGTGGGACTGTAACGACTATATAATGCCTCTATGAATACTTTTGAAGTGCTTAGCTACCTGTGTAATTTGTCAAAAAAGGGCATCACCTCTGTAAACGCAGTGACGCTCTGTTGAGGGAAAGAGAAATGACTTCCATCAGTCATGACAGACGTGACATTCCATATTGGTAAGAACGCGGGAGCGGGTGTTTGATTACTGCGTTCGGAATTGATGGGAATAAAGCCCGCGCTGTCACTCTTTATGTCTCGCATTGCTTTCTCTGTATGTTTCCGATTGAAAATATGTCCATCTCAATCCATGAGGTTTAGCAATAACACCTCGGAAACTCAATCCTTCCAGTTCAGATCACCACATCTAAATGATCCGTTACGTGGACAGCCACATTGAAAAGCCTGGGGGGGGGGGACATCCTATTACTGATCTCCTAATTGATATGCATGTCCTTCTCCCATTTTCTGTCTTCCCAGAGAATATAATCTTCCCCAAGGCAGAAAGAAAAACACATTTCCTTAGCCTCCCTCATTCATTCCATAGCAGGGTGACACTCTTGTGACATATATAAGACAGTCGTATTTCCTGTTGTTCCTTTCGGTGGTAGGTCACAGTACCTCTGAGAGTGACGAGCTGTAATGACACCTCCATCTCCCTACTACATACCGTACATGCTGCGACGCAACACTCTGACCTGAATTCTGCAGACACGAGGCACGGTGGCGGATGACAACACGGTGGGCAACGGAGAAAAGGTTGACAAGAAAAGTATGGGAGTCCATGGCGCTGCAATCCAAACAACAATTTGTGTCAACCCTACATTTGACCTTGAAATATTCGACTCTAGTGTAACACCAGGATAATTCATATGTGACGTGTTGCTGTCTGCCTATGTAAAACCACAACCTAACCACATGAAAAGAGTAATATGTGAAAAAGTTGTTTCAACACTGCTTCATTTAAAATAATATAGTCTGTAGTAGTGAACCCTGTAAACATTTACAATTGAGTCATTTAGCAGACTCTTATCCAGAGCGACATATAGCAGTGAGTGCATACATTTTCATATTTTGTTTGTACTGGTCCCCCAATGGATTCGAAACCACAAACCTGGCGTTGCAAGTGCCATACTCTACCAACTGAGCCACTCGGGGCCAAAAATGAGTTGTTAGCACGTCCCCGGAACATCATGAAACGGTTGCCTAAAGTGGTCAGGACGTTGTGTCATGGTCCCCTCAAGGTTTTTGTCTAGATTCAAGTTTCAAAGTTTAAGCCACTTTCACAGGACACAACAGGTGTACCTTGAGAGCTCTTTCCCAACAATGCTGTGATAATAATAATGATGATAATAATAATAATACAGATAATACAGATAATAATAGAAATTGAATACATATTACAAATAAAAACATTTTACCCCCAAGGGTGTTTTTGGGAAGTTGTGTCATTGTCCCCTGGAGTTTTTTGTCTCGTCCCAGGCTTGTTCCGGGGGATGCAAAGAAACGTTCCTCCCAGGGAACACACACCCTCGTTCCATTACACAGCACCCTTTGCTACTGTTGCCAAGCCCATCAAGCCATTGATTGGTGAACCACTGATCAATTCACACACACAAACAATGTTCCTAACATAGTGTTTTCAACTTACATATTTGATTACATTGAGTACATTTATACAGAAATTATTACTCAACATGTCCTCTCCTGGGATTTGAACTCACAACCTCTTGGTTCACGGCATTCTGAGCTTCCTGCTACGCCACCATGTCTGTGGCAATAACTGTTTTCACCAGTATTCCTACACTTTGGACGTAAATCTCAGCTCTGTTAAAAATACACTCAAGAAAAAATCTTCTGTTTATCATAGTGATTCAGGAGTAACATTAAAACAGAATAATACATTTAAACCCAGTAGGGTATAACCTTTTACAATTACTATGTAGTTAAAATGTAACAACCTTTGCAGATAATAGGCTAACCACTCAAGGAAGTCCGGAGAATGATCCCCACCACAGTTGAAACGTTTTCCATTCACAGATCCTTCAGTACCATACTTCTTTCTCCCTTCTGCAAACACTTGAAATGTGGCCATATCTTTTACAATTCCCACATTGTAGTGGTTTGGACACAAATTAAACTCTCACCGGTGGAGTCACCTCAAACAACAATAGTATCGATAAGCTTTTCTCCTTCTTTCTATTTACCATACGGGTCAGGCGACATGCACTGACCTCTCCTGGGCTTCTCTGAATAAGGTACTCGTCATATACAGTACCAATCAAACGTTTGGACACAGCTACTCATTCAAAGGTTTAACTTTATTTGTAATATTTTTTACATTGTCGAACAATAGTGAAGACATCAAAATGATGACATAACACATGGAATCATGTAGTAAACAAAAAATTGTAAAACTAATCTAAATATATTTGAGATTCTTCAAAGTAGCCACCCTTTGCCTTCATGACAGCTTTGCACACCCTTGGCATTCTCTCAATCAGCTTCATGAGGAATGCTTTTCCAACAGTCTTGAAGGAGTTCCCACATATGCTGAGCACTTGGTGGCTGCTTTTCCTTCACTCTGCGGTCCAACTCATCCCAAACCATCTCAGCTGGGTTGAGGTCAGGTGATTGTGAAGGCCAGGTCATCTGATGCAGCACTCCATCACTCTCCATGGTCAAATAGCCTTTACACAGCCTGAAGGTGTGTTTCCGGTCATTGTCCTGTTGAAAAACAAATGATAGTCACATTAAGCGCAAACCAGATGGGATGGCGTATCACTGCAGAATGCTGTGGTAGCCATGCTGGTTGTGTGCCTTGAATTCTAAATAAATCACCCACAGTGTCACTAGCCAAGCACCCCCACACCATCACACCTCCTCCTCCATGCTTCACATTGGGAACCACACATGCAGATATTATCCGTTCACCTACCTTGCATCTGAGAAAGACACGCCAGTTGGAGCCAAAAATCTCAAATTTGGACTAATCAGATCAAAGAACAGATTTCCACCAGTCTAATGTCCATTGCGTGTGTTTCTTGGCCCAAGTGAGTCTCTTATTCTTCTTCGTGTCTTTTAGTAGTGGTTTCTTTGCAGAAATTTGACCATGGCCTGATTCACGCAGTCTCCTCTGAACAGTTGATGTTGAGATGTGACTGTTACTTGAGCTCTATGAAGCATTTATTTGGGCTGTGATCTGAGGATTATACAACACATTTTCCAAAAAGTAGTAGCATTAGTCACGTAAACACAGAACTAAACAAATGGCACATTGGATTCCTAATTTTAAAAATAAGTGGTGCTTTTCTTACCGAGGAGACAAAGTTAAATAAATTACTACCATAAACGTTACATACAAATCTGAGTAGTATATACAAAAGGAGTTCGACACAAATCTACAACTCAAATGTTATGTTCTAACTACGGTTAATTCTAATGAACTTATCCTCTGCAGCAGAGGTAACTCTGGGTCTTCCTTTCCTGTGGCAGTCCTCATGAGAGCCAGTTTCATCATAGCGCTTGATGGGTTTTGCGACTGCACTTGAAGAAACTTTAAAAGTTCTTGAAATGTTCCGGATTGACTGACCTTCATGTCTTAATGTAATGATGGACTGTCGTTTCTCTTTGCTTATTTGTGCTGTTCTTGCCATAATATGGACTTGGTCCTACCTTCTACCTTGTCACAACACAACTGATTGGCTCAAACGCATTAAGAAGAAAAGAAATTCCACAAATTAACTTTTAACAAGTTACATCTTTGACTACCTTATGAAGCTGGTTGAGAGAATGGCTGGTTGAGAGGATGCCAAGAGTGTGCAAAGCTGTCATCAAGACAAAGGGTGGTTACTTTGAACAATCTCAAATATAAAATATATTTTGATTTGTTTAACACAATTTTGGTTACTACATGATTCCATATGTGTTATTTCATAGTTTTGATGTCTTCACTATTATTATACAATGTAGAAAATAGTTTGAAAAAATAAAGAAAAACCCTGCAATGAGTAGGTGTGTCCAAACTTTTGACTGGTACTATACATCTAACGAGACTCTAGCTGTTTGAAGCTGTTGTACAAAATTGAAAGTCAAAGATGCAAAATCAAAACTTGATAAATGTAATCGAAATTGTAATCTACGTAATCCTCAAAAGTGATTATTTATCATGAGGCCAATAAACAATAACGAATAATGCTGCATACTCCAAGAAAGGATAACATCTCACCTTTCTGGTAAAATAGTTATAAATTGCTGGGGTGTAGTCACTTTTGAGGACTCAAGCTCAAGTACACAGTACAAATGTGATACAAATATGACATATTTTTATGTGATGTATTTCTTATTCAACAAAACTGGATGAAGGCTTGTAAATGACATGCTTTCTAAATATAGTCAAATCAATTGATTCAACAACTGTAAAATGTCACCTTACTTATAACTGTAAAATACATATTTGTATGTTCCATGTTCTCCCTTGATCCAAATGTCTGCAGCCACCACTGAACGTCTCTAGCTTGGCTTCCTGAACTCGCTAGGAACTCACCTTCCATCCCATATCAAACACACAAAGTTTGTTTTTTGTTTAAAATCTATTCATTATTTTAGATGAATGGCTATAAATCAATATTTGAATGTGCTACAGTGATGACCTCTCCCCTGCTGCCCTAAGATGTAAGGATTGCAGGCATGTGCTTTGTCAGTGGCTGTGTTGTAGGGCTCAGACAGTGGTTGATGGACAGTCAGAAGAGCGAATGAAATGGTAAGAGGGACATCCCAGCTTGAAAATGTTAGTCGGAACCGGTACCAGAACCACACAGGTCCCCTAAACAGGGAACTTTACATCTAAGAACGGGAAGCATAGAAAACATGCATATAGAATAGAACAGATCTAATGCTTCTTAGACTTGATGTCCATGAGAATGGCAGTTCTATAACTCACATTTCTGTACATATTTCTCTATCAAACACTTCTTAGTGTCAGACAATGGGAGATATCTCTGTGGTGGATAACCAATAAACAAAATGGATCTCCAGGCAAGTTTTACACATTGCAGTTTTTGATACTTCTCACATTCCACCTGACATCGCATTCCTAATTTAGCTTACAATATCCACTGAAGTTGACGGTTTGTCATCATTAGGTTCCACTTGCAATTTTAGCAAAGATGATGATTACAATCAGAAAATTAATTATGTCATCTAATTGTACTGCAAATTGCACCTCATTATGCTTATCCGGCTGACTCGCAAGTATGCGGTACACATGATTAAGTAGCACTTACACAGACACTTTAAGTGGTCAGCATTAATTCTCTCATAGCTCCGTCATCATAGGTGAGCCAAAATTATCTAACGTGATTACTACGCATAAAAGCAGGATGTTGCTAAACATTTTGCTAAAAATGCTGCCATGCTGAGATACCTTGTGCGTCACCTGTAATTAGTCCTAAGTGGAGACTCAGCACCCGGAGGGACAGGAGTAGAATATAAGAGCACTAAATTGCTGGAGGCCTTTTACAGCAATACTCTTTGTTGCTTGGAGCTACATTCGCCTGGATTCCACTGTAGGGCGTTGAATACAGTGTTATAGGGTAGAACATAGAGGTGGTAACTGGGAGCACAAATGTCGTTCACCAATGCCTAAGAAAGGCCAACAAAATATATAATTGTGTGTTAGCATGTGATTGCTTGCATGCTGCCAAGTGGATTGCAGAGTTCCCATAAAGTGGGCACTTGATGAGAAAGAGACAGGGTGGTCTGGGTGATCTATTATCAGGGATGGGGAGTAACTGATTACATGTCATCAGTAATCTGATTCCAAAAAAGCAATAATATTATAATCAGATTGCAGATACTTTTGAAAAACAACTTCTTGGAATACTTTTAAATTCAGAAAGAATGTTTGCAAAAAATATATTGACACCATTCTGTTTTCTCAATGACATTTAGTTCAGCATTGAAAAAAGGCATAACTTTAAGTTTGTTAACCTGAGTCAGTCTGACCACAGCTCAGACTACAATGATGACATACCAAATGTGTTTGATGGATCCTTTTTTTCTTCTTCTAATGCTTCTTAAGGGGAATGTAGCCGGAAAGTAACTAAAAGTAATCAGATTACGTTACAGAGTTTGGGTAATCCAAAAGTTACATCACTGATTACAATTTTGGACAGGTAACTGTAACCAATTACATTTAGAATGTAAACTACTCAACCCTGTCGATTATCTATGCATTACGTCTGTAGACTTTGATATAAAGATCTTGATGCAGTTGTGAAGTACCAATGGCTCATTGTTCATATACAGTCAGGTGCAAAATGATTGGGACCCTTGATAAAGAGTAAAGAATACTATAAAATAAATAATACAAATACTGAACTATATTGTATTCTAAAAGAAATGAGACAATTATGATATTGTATAACCTATGTAATTGCTCAGAAAAAGGAGATGTAGTTAAACAAGTAATACAAAAATTCTTAAGAAGATAGGGGACAAAATTAATCTCAACCCTGTTTTCAATACTCCAGCACCCTGCTCTTGTGAAGATAACGACACTGAGCCTTTTTCTACAAAGCTTTATGAGATTGGAGAACACATTGGGATGGACCATTTCTCCATAAAGAATCTTTCCACATCCTTGATATCCTTCGTCTGCACTTATGGACTGCCCTCTTCAATTCAAACCACAGGTTTTAAATGGGGTTCAAGTCTGGAGACAGCCATTGCAACATTTTGATTTTGATGTGTGCTTGGGATTATTGTTTTGCTGGTGGCTAAGTGTCACTTGTGGCTAAGTGTCAACTTCCTTGCAGAGGCAACCAGATTTTTTGGCAAAAATCAACTGATCTTTGGTCAAGTTCATGATGCCGTTTACCTTAAGACCTGTTATGGCTAGGGGTTCCACTAGCGGAACGTTTCGACAACATCCGGTGAAATTGCAGAGCGCAAAATTATTATATTTTTATTAGAAATATTTGACTTTCATACAATCACAAGTGCAATACACCAAATTAAAGCTTAACTTCTTGTTAATCCAGCCACTGTGTCAGATTTCAAAAAGGCTTTACGGCGAAAGCAAACCAATGCGATTATCTGAGGACAGCACCCCGGACGTGAAAATACCGCCCCCTAGCCCGAAGAGGTTTTAACAGGAGTCCCAGGACCAATGCAAGCAAAATAACCCCATAATTTCAAAGATCCACCACCATATTTTACAGTAAGTATGAGGTACTTTTCCTGAATATTTTTTACTTTTTCGATGTCAAATCCACCACTGGTGTGCGTTGTCAACGAGCTCTATTTTCATGTCATCTGACCACAGCACTGCCTCACGTTTGAGAAATAGCATTCCCATTGGGCACAAACTGGTTGAATCAACGTTGTTTCAATGTAATTTGTCGAAGTATTGCGACATTGAATCTATGTGGAAAATGCATTTTCTGGGACCTGACTGTACAGTTTTCCACTCATAAATTGTCCACAAATGGAGCGACAAGTATTGCATGTGACTTGTTTCTCTCCATTTCCTACCAAGAGGTAATCTCATTTCTCTCTGCCAGATATGCTGGATGGTGCCTACTGCCTACTCAAGTACATTATAGTTTACCACCTGGAGAGTCTGGACCAGGAGGCACCTCCCTAGGGGGCACCCGTATCAGAGAGAGTTTCTGTCTAAGGATTCCTTCCCTGTGCTGTTGTCCTTTTCTCCAAGTTGGTTCTCCATAGATGGCCAATGTTTCTCTACTGCTTTTCTCAATGTTTCTCAACACTTTTCTTTTGCAAAAGACGGGTCAGCAATTGACCCGATTCATCCAAAGGATGACGTGAACAGCTGGGTGAAAAGACAACAAGTTTTTATTGACAATGTAATTGGGTGAGATTCAATTATCTGACCACTACATTTACTGTACCACGGACCAATAGAGTGGCATGACACATAAATAATGAAATAGTGAAATTGTTTCCCCCTTAAAATGGTTCTGCAGTAATAAACCACACTGATTGTTATCTCAGTGTAATTGACATCTGCATTGCCTCAAATAACAATTCATTAACAGAGGTGGTTTCATTGTATAAACAAACACAGGGCGAGGACATGACAAGCAGTGTCCGCTGAGAGAAGGGCTACATTCAGTCACAAACAACCTGGTGAGAGGAGGCAGCCTGTTTCCCCACAAAAACATCACAAGCTCACATGGTGCTCTCCCAATGGAATCTGATGGACCACCTGCTCATCACGAGTCGAGCTCACAGATGTTGCCAGTGAGAGCCACCTCGTTAATGCTGAAACCAAACTGAAGCTGAAATGACAAGCACCAACAAAGGGAACGCTGAGACTTTGATGATGGCGTACTAACAGACCAAAACTTTAAGGAAACATTCATAATGCGAGTTTACAAGCCCTCTCAAGCAACACAGAAATAGATCAGGAGGGGACTGAGGGGAATATACAAAGAAAATGGGAAAAAGTGGTTCAAGCTTTCAATGAAAGCAGAAAGAAAGCTGTAGCACACAGGAGAAGGCAACACAAGGAATGGATCACGACAGAAACAGAAAGTGATTGAGGAAAGAAGGGACCTTGTAGGAATACACTCTTAGAAAAAAAGGTGCTAAGTAGAACTGTACAGGGTTCTGCGGTTTGTCCCCATAGGGCAGGGCTGCCCAACCCGCTTGCTGGAGATCTACTGTCCTTTTGGTTCTCAGTCCAACCCTAATTTAACACACTGGATTCTACTAATTAGCTGCTTAACAAGACCTTAACTAGCTGAATTAGATATGCTAAATTAGGGTTTGACTGAAAACCTGGATGGACAGTAGATATCCAGGAAGAGGGTTGGGCAGCCCTGCCATAGGGGGAACCCTTTTTTGTGCTGTGTAGAACCCTTTGCAGAGTGTTCTATCTAGAACTCTCTACGTAGGGTTCTTCAAAGAACCCCCTGTATATGGTTCTACCTAGAACCCTCTATGCAGGGTTCTACCAAAGATTGTTTAATCTTCTAAAGGTTCTTTCCAGAACTGCCTATGAAGAGTTCTACCGCGACCCCATATAACAATACAAATATCATAAGGCCTTTCTTTGAGGGCGTAGTTATAGCCTAACATAGTGGTGTTATGAATCTCCTCGTTTACAGGCCACATCAGGCCTGCAAGTCACATTATGCTGGCTGGCAAAGTGATGTGTAATTTCTAAAAGAATTCAGCCAGAGTTCGGATATCCAGCAAGTGGAATTGTTAATCACCTGCAACCTGCATTCAAAATGGGTGCAATAAATCCGACAGATTGGATTAGTTTAGAAAACTGTATGTAATTTATATGTAACATCAAATGTATTAACCAATCAATGTAAATGCAAAAACACAGATATTACAGTAAAACAAACTATTCAGAAAGTCTCACTGCAACAGAGCATGCTGGGATATATGATATATGGTTCTATGTAGAACACTTCTTGACTTCTGAAGAGTCATCAAAGAATGTTTCTTCCAAAACAGTTCTTAAGACGTTAAAGGCTCTAGGTAGAACCCTTTGCCTTACAAAGAACCCTTGTCACGACTTCCGCCGAAGTTGGTCCCTCTCCTTGTCCGGGCGGCGTTCAGCGGTCGAAGTCTCCGACCTTCCAGTCATCGCTGATCCCCCCCCCGGTAATTGTTTTCTTGTAGTGCTTGTGCACGGTATGCTGGTATTACCGGGTTTTGTTTGACCCATTTATTTGTATTGTTCTGTGGACGGTGGTTTGTGGATATTAAACGACACCGTTGTAAATACGTTTTCGCTCTCCTGTGCCTGACTTCTCTGCCGCCAGTACGCACCTCACTACAACCCTTGTCTTCCAAAAAGGTTATTCTGATCAACACGGTTCTTGATAGAACCCTATCCCTCTGCAAAGTTCCCTTTGGAACCCTTTTTCCTAAGAGTGTAGCTGTACATTGGACTTCAGAGGTAAGATGGGGAGGTCCAAGACAAGGTCGCACAGAACAATCAAGCTTCATCAGCATAGCTTTCATTATAGGTGAGCCCAAATGATCTAATGTGATTACAAAGCATAAAAGCAGTATGTTGTTGAAAATGCTGCCTTGCTGAGATTCCTTGTGCGTAACTAGTCCAAAGTGGAGACTCAGCACCCGCAAGGAAAGGAGTAGAATATAAGAGCAATAACTTGCTGGAGGCATCTTCTTCCTTGGAGCTACATTAGCCTGGAATACACTGTAGGTGTTTAATGCAGTGCTGTAGGGTAGAGTGTAGAGCACTGTGAGCACAAATTGCAGAGTTTGCTCTAAGTTATCTCGTTCACCAGACACTTCCTCTCAAAGCCTAAGAGTGGCCCAAATATATATAATTGTGTGTTAGCAAGTGATTGCTTGCATGCTGCCAAGTGAATTGCAGAATTCCCATAAAGTGGGCGCTTGTTGAGAAAGAGACAGGGTGGTTGCTGTCCATGGTGCTGATTTGACAAGCGTGTGGTGCTGAACCGAGAGCAACACTCTTACTCACAGCTAGCCACCCGCAGCACCTCCGGTTTCTAGCGCCGTCTTCTACTCACAGGATTTTTCAACCATGTTCACACTCAAAGCTACGGCGTCTCGCCACCTTGAAAGCATGTGGTTTGACAAACCAAGTAACAATAAGAGATACACTTTGACTGCTTGATCAATAATCAAAACCTAATTCTCATTCTGGCAGTCGTTGGCAACCCCTCCTACCCTCTACACCCTCAGTTTGAGAGGGTTCCCTTTGACCGGAACTTCAGAATGCTCATGGCCAAGAAGAATGTTTTCAAACATTCATTCCTTCTTTGTTGCTGTTGGACTACTAAATGCAAAGTAAATTGTATCAGCATATGTACTGATCTTTCCAGTGCGGTTGGGACAGCGGTCAGTTGTGAGTGAATGTGCCAATGTCCTCTGTTTTTAATGTATGCAACATGTTGGACTGACTGGTTTAAATGTGTATAATGTGAAAATGTTTGTCTGTGATCCTTTGAATGGCAGGTGATGCCAAAGAAAAATGTCCACCCTCGATGCACAATAAAGTTTTATTCTATTGAAAATCATGATAAAGTGTCGAGTTTTAAGTTTGTATTCCGTGTTGTATTTTGTAAAATGGGTGCTGGTAATGAATTATGTGGATTTAATTAAGCAAGCATCCAGAGAGATTCAAACAATTTCCAGAACAGTGTCCTGCTGGAGAAGACTAATGGCGTTCAGTCAAAAGAAACTTGATTATAAATGACGTTCACCCACTTGTGCTGAGATGGATTCAATTAAAATAGCTTTTGTGTGAAAAATTAATAGACAATGTTATAGGAGTTCTGGTGAGGGATGGGTAAATCGCCATAGGTGGTTGCGTTTGTTTGGCATTTTAAATTGTAATTTTCAAACACTATTACCACCGTTCCTCTCGCGCACAAAATAGACGAATCTTTCAGTGTACAGTTTACTTAGCACCTATACAGTTTTAGAGCGAATACCTGGCAATGGCATGAAATGTACAAACAAATGCAATCAAGAAATACCTTCCCCCCCAAATGATATCCTTCGTGTAACATACGGATTAAATGTTTAAAATACATGTATTTTATGATAGTGAACAACCACTGTGATAGACTTATCTCCCCCTTTCTTGGGCTATGGTTCATTCCGAAGCCACTGTATCTCTTAGACGCTGCTTTCATAAACACTCACGGTAGGTCCACACGAGGAGTAACAAAGTGAACACATGGAAAAGCAAAAGACTGACCGAACTGTCCGTTCTGTGCCCATGTAGGACTCGTTTTCTTCTGAGATTTGGGGTAAGTTATATCTAATATAGCCTACTGGATGCGTCGTTGGGTATCTTTATTCTAACGAGATCGCGGGCGTTCAGTCAATCAAAAGGTGTGACCATATCGCTCCACATCTAATATTGCAAGTTTATATGACCGAAAACAAACATATATGCTATTGTCAACGGCAAATAGGGTTGGGCAGTTTGACTTTCTGTCGAATTAGTCAAGTTCTGTTTTATTGACCGCGACTGGGAGTGTAGCAAACGTCCGTTCAACAGTCCTGTGTTGACCATTTGCAATTATGTTGTAGGTTATGGTTTTTATCGATAGTAGCCGAGTTGTATGTGTATTATTGGTATAGGTATTCTATATTTTATCCCAGATCATACATCAATAACTATTAGACTAAACTTCACCCAAGACGTCTGAGTATAGTCTATTTTATAGATCTGTTGATTTGTAAATTAGGAAATCAATGTTCGGGAACAGGTAATATTACGGCTTTTGGGATTTGATGAGATTTCTTTGTTGTATGGGAATTATGTCATAATTACCATACAACAAAGAGATTTCGTCAAATCCCAAAAGCCGTAATTGTACCTGTTTCTAACATTGATCTCCTAATTTACAAATCAACAGATATTAGACTATACTCCGACGTCTCGAGGGGAAGTTTTGTCCATCACATAACGTGTCAGCAATGATCCTGCAATGTTTTTAAATAGAAAGGCCTTGGAGAATGAAGTTTGTTGTTGCATCACTGACAGTTTTATACAAAGATGATGTTTACCAGAATAGAAACCAGCTGCTGGTGTTAAGGACAACATGACACTAGCTTCCTTCCAAATGACACCCTATTCCCGACATAGTGCTCTACATAGGGAATAGAATGCCATTTGGGAGATGGCCATACTAATGGTGCTAATACAGTAGACGTGAAGAATGCAAATCCATAGACATGTTGTAGCTATTACCCATATCCCCATGGGATGGAGAATGTGATGATGTTCCTTTGTGGCAGATGGAAATGCGTAATATCATTATAGTGTTGCCATAGCCACTTTGTTCTGTTAGGCACCAGTACAGGTTTATACAGCTTATTTCACTCTGGTGATGTAGTGTACTTCACCCCTGAAAGGCAAACTAGGTATAGAAGGGAGTAATATCATTATATAGAGAGCGTCGCCATAGCCAATTTGTTCTGTTAGGCACCAGTACAGGTTTATACTGCACTTCCATTTTATACCACTTCACTCTGGTAGTTTAGTGGACTTCACCATCACCCCTAAAAGGCAGTTGCCTAACTACTCAAACAGAATTCCTCCACTGTTCAATGTTTGCTACATACTCCAGTCCGAGACCGCCATTGTTGAAGTTGTTTGTGATGTCATCAAAATGAGGGGCGCTGTACAAAACAAAGTCATCGGCGATTGGATCATCTCTAACCAATCGGAGTATCAAAGCTAATGACGCATTTTTTACAACGCTGCATACCCACCTGTGTTCTGGCTCTGGCCCAACCCATCAGTATCTGGGACCAATCAAAACGGTTAGAATGTGTTTGTGTTCTAGAAATCGTTATGGCGGTATTCAGATCCAGACTCATTGTGGAGAAGAAACTAACGTCTGTGGGCTAGGCTTAGCGTTTGGCCTGAGCAATAAGTCTGTGTAAACAGGCAAAAAGGGCAGTGAGTCTAGGCATTCTGTCTGTCTGAACAAAACAATTAACATGACGATTATGATGATGATGACGGGGTGTTTGAAATGGAAGCAATAACATATTGATTATTTCTTACAGCTCATGCACATCCTCTGTGGAGACAAAAGTTGTTATGTAGTAAATTGTCATGTGACAAGCCAAATGATAGCCTATTTGAAAACATAAAGAATATACAATATTTTAAACGATTTGTGAATTTGTACACCTCCTCCCTATTCAGGAGTCTGTGTCATGGTTCTGTTCAGTATGGGGATGTGTAACAGTCAGTGAAAATCACACATGTATGTTATTAACATACATTTATAAAGGAATCAAGAAAATGGCGCTGGGGGAGATGGCCGCCGTTTTACGGTCTCCTAACCAATTGTCCTATTATGTGGGGGGTTTTGCGATATTTGTAAATTATTTTGTACATAATGTTTCTGCAACCGTATCTTACGGAAGAAAAGAGCTTCTGGATATCAGGACAGAGATCACTCACCTCGGATTAGACAAAGATTTCTTCAACAACAAGCAGGACTCACACGATATTCTCCAAACACCCCACAGGGCAGACAATCCAATTATTCGCTAAAAGGAAGCCACGCAGATGGACGAAGAGCCGGATGCCTCGTCCGGACCCGTAGAAGACAACTAGGAAAGCTGACGTTACCGTCAATATTACTCGCCAACGTGCAATCATTGGAAAATAAACTAGACGAGGTACGATCACGAATATCCTACCAACGGGACATCAAAAAATGTAATATCCTATGCTTCACGGAATCGTGGCTGAATGATTACATGGATATTCATCTAGCGGGATATATGCTGCACCGGCAGGATAGAACAGCACACTTCGGTAAGATGAGGGGGGGAGGTCGGTGCATATTAGTAAACAACAGCTTGTACAAGAAATCTAAGGAAGTCTAGATTTTGATCGCCTGAAGTAGAGTATATTGTGATAAACTGCAGGCCAAACTACTTGCCTAGAGAGTTCTCAGCTATACTTTTCGTGGCGGGATTGTTTATTTACCACCACAGACAGATGCTGGCACTAAGACCGCACTCAGTCAGCTGTATAAGGAAATAAGCAAACAGGAAACCACTCACCCAGAAAGCGTCTGTGTGCGGCGAAACGAACCGAAAATGCAGTCACCTACAACGTGAAACTTTTTCCTCCTAGTGGCCGGAGACTTTAATGCAGGGAAACTTAAATCAGTTCTACCAAATCTCTATCAACATGTTAAATGTGCAACCAGAGGAAACAAATTCTAGATCACCTGTACTCCACACACAGAGATGCGTACAAAGCTCTCCCTCGCCCTCCATTTGGTAAATCCGACCACAACTCTATCCTCCTGATTCCTGCTTACAATCAAAAATTAAAGCAGGAAGCACCAGTGACTCGGTCTATAAAAAAATGGTCAGATGAAGCAGATGCTAAACTACAGGACTGCTTTGCTATCACAGACTTGAACATGTTCCTGGATTCTTCCGATGACATTGAGGAATACACCACATCAGTCACTGGCTTTATCAATAAGTGCATTGAGGATTTCATCCCCACAGTGACTGTACATACATACCCCAACCAGAAGCCATGGATTACAGGCAACATTCGCACGAGCTAAAGGGTAGAGCTGCCGCTTTCAAGGTGTGGGACTCTAACCCGGAACCTTACAAGAAATCCCGCTATGCCCTGCAACGAACCATCAAACAGGCAAAGCGTCAATACAGGGCTAAGATTGAATCATACTACACCAGCTCCGACACTTGTCGGATGTGGCAGAGCTTGCAAACTATTACAGACTACAAAGGGAAGCACAGCCGCGAGCTACCCAGTGACACGAGCCTACCAGACAAGCTAAATCACTTCTATGCTCGCTTCGAGGCCCGCAACACTGAGGCATGCATGAGAGCATCAGCTGTTCTGGATGACTGTGTGATCACGCTCCCCGTAGCCGACATGAGTAAGACCTTTAAACAGGTCAACATACACAAGGTTGCGGGGCCAGACGGATTACCAGGACGTGTGCTCCGGGCATGTGCTGACCAACCGGCAGTTGTCTTCACTGACATTTTCAACATGTCCCTGATTGAGTCTGTAATAGCAACATGCTTCAAGCAGACCACCATAGTCCCTGTGCCCAAGAACACGAAGGAAACCTGCCTAAATGACTACCGACCCGTAGCACTCACGTTCGTAGCCATGAAGTGCTTTGAAAGGCTGGTAATGGCTCACATCAACACCCTTATCCCAGAAACCCTAGACCCACTCCAATTTGCATACCGCCCAAACAGATCCACAGATGATGCAATATCTATTGCACTCCACACTGCCCTTTCCCACCTGGACAAAAGGAACACCTATGTGAGAATGCTGTTCATTGACTACAGCTCAGCGTTCAACACCATAGTACCCTCAAAGCTCATCACCAAGCTAAGGATCCTGGGACTAAACACCTCCCTCTGCAACTGGTTCCTGGACTTCCTGACAGGCCGCCCCCAGGTGGTGAGGGTAGGTAGCAACACATCTGCCACAATGATCCTCAACACTGGAGCTCCCCAGGGGTGCGTGCTCAGTCCCCTCCTGTACTCCCTGTTCACCCACGATGGATTGGATGCACCTACTGATTCGAGGGTTTTCTTTTATATTCAATATTTTCTACATAGAATAAAAGTGAAGACATCAAAACTCTGAAATAACACATATAGAATCATGTAGTTAACAAAAAACGGTTAAACAAATCAAAATATATTTTATACTTGAGATTCTTCAAAGTAGCCACCCTTTGCCTTCATGACAGCTTTGCACACTCTTGGCATTCTCTCATCCATCTTTACCTGGAATGCTTTTCTTGAAGGAGTTCCCACATATGCTAAGCACTTGTTGGCTTCTTTTCCTTCACTCTGCGGTCCAACTCATCCCAAACCATCTCAATTGGGTTGAGGTCGGGTGATTGTGGAAGCTTGGTCATCTGATGCAGCACTCTATCACTCTCCGTCTTGGTCAAATATTCCTTTCACAGCCTGGAGGTGTGTTGGGTCATTGTCCTGTTGAAAAACAAATTATATTTTCACTAAATGCAAACCAGATGGGATGGCACATTGCTGCAGAATGCTGTGGTAGCCATGCTAGTTAAGTGTGCCTTGAATTCTAAATAAATCACCCATAGTATCACCAGGAAAGCACCATCACAGTGAGAACTACACATGGAGAGATCATCCGTTCACCTACTCTGCGTCTCACAAAGACACGGCTGTTGGATCCAAAATGTGGACAGATTTCCACTGGTCGAATATCCATTGCTCCTGTTTAATGGCCCACGCAAGTCTCTTCATATTATTGGTGTCCTTTAGTAGTGGTTTCTTTGCAGCAATTCGACCATGAAGGCCTGATTCACGCAGTCTCCTCTGAACAGTTGATGTTGAGATGTATCTGTTAATTTAACTCTGTGAAGCATTTATTTGGGCTGCAATTTCTGAGGCTAGTAACTCTAATGAACTTATCTGGTAACTCTAACTAATCCTCTGCAGCAGAGGTAACTCTGGGTCTTCCTTTCCTGTGGCGGTCCACATGAGAGCCAGTTGCATCTTAGCGCTTGATGGTTTTTGTGACTGTACTTGAAGAAACGTTCAAAGTTCTTGAAGTGTTCCACATTTACTGACCTTCATGTCTTAATGTAATGATGGACTGTTGTTTCAATTTCTTATTTAAGCTGTTCTTGCCATAATATGGACGTGGTCTTTTACCAAATAGGGCTATCTTCTGTATACCACCCCTACCTTGTCACAACACAACTGATTGGCTCAAACGCATTAAGATGGAATGAAATTCCATAAATTAACTTTTAACAAGGCACACCTGTTAATTGAAATGCATTCCAGGTGACTACCTCATGCTGGTTGAGATAATGCCAAGAGTGTGCAATGCTGTCATCCAGGCAATCTAAAATATATTTTGATTTGTTTAACACTTTTTTGGTTACTACATGATTTCTGTCCTTTGGTCTGATGAGTCCAAATTTTAGATTTTTGGTTCCCAACCGCCGTGTCTTTGTGAGATGCAAAGTAGGTGAACGGATAATCTCGGCATGTGTGGTTCCCACTATGAAGCATGGACGAAAAGGTGTGATGGTGTGGTGGTGCTTTGCTGGTGACACTGTCAGTGATTTATTTAGAATTCAAGGCACACTTAACCAGCATGGCTTAACCACCACAGCATTCTGCAGCGATATGCCATCCCGTCTGGTTTGCTCTTAATGGGACTATTATTTGTTTTTCAACAGGACAATGACCCAAAACACACCTCCAGGCTGTGTAAGGGCTATTTAACCAAGGAGAGTGATTGAGTGCTGCATCAGATGACCTGTCCTCCACAATCACCCCCGACCTCAGCCCAATTGAGGTGATTTGGGATAAGTTGGACCGCAGAGTGAAGGAAAAGCAGCCAACAAATGCTCAGCATATGTGGGAAGTCCTTCAAGACTGTTGGAAAAGCATTCCTCATGAAGCTGGTTGAGAGAATGCTGAGAGAATGCAAAGCTGTCATCAAGGCAAAGAGTGGCTACTTTGAAGAATTTAAAATACAACACATATTTTGATTTGTTTAACCGTTTTTTTGGTTACTACATGATTATTTCATAGTTCTGATGTCTTCACTATTATTCTACAATGTAGAAAATAGTAAAAATAAAGAAAAACCCTGCAATGAGTAGGTGTGTGCAAACTTTTGACCGGTACTGTATATTAATAAAATATATAATTTAGCCAACGCTTTTAAAACAAACCCACAATCCTGATATTCAAGAAACATGCTCTAGCCATTGAGCCACACAGGACCAAGCTAAGCAAAAGGAAATGTTCTCCCAGTTGCTCTACTTCTTTGATTGGGTCTGTGTGTCATAGCTTTGATTGGAGTGTGTGTGTGTGTGTGTGTGTGTGTGTGTGTGTGTGTGTGTGTGTGTGTGTGTGTGTGTGTGTGTGTGTGTGTGTGTGTGTGTGTGTGTGTGTGTGTGTGTGTGTGTGTGTGTGTGTGTGTGTGTGTGTGTGTGTGTGTGTGTGTGTGTGTGTGTGTGTGTGTGTGTGTGTGAACTGTCAAGCCTCCCAGGCACCTGTTGTATGATCTCAGGAGACAAGACAAGACGCCCCGGATTCCGTGGACTGTCATCCGTGATTAGCAGTTGACTCTTTGGATCCTTGCTTCTTTTGTGAAGGCCAAATGTTTGATTGCTGTGTTCCTCTCAAATATGTGTGCGTCCAATTTCATGGCTCTCTCGGAGTACTTTCTAATGAGAGAGGGAAGAGAAGAAAAGAGGAGTGTGTGTGACCGCCTGCCGGGTAGGCCCTTGTCATGGTTGGACGGTTGATCTCTGTGATTAGAAGGCATGGCTGGAGAGTGTGATGGCAAGAGAGGGGTTGTGTCCCAAATGGCACCCTATTCCCTATATAGTGCACTACTTTTGACCGGGGCCACCATAGGGTCCTGGTCAAAAGTAGTGCACTATATAGGGAATAGGCTGCCATTTGGGACGTAACCAGAGCGTATCTCAAACACAGATCAGCACTGCTTGACAGGGCCAGGCGGGGGGTGATTATTGATGAGCCCCAGGGTAATTAGATGCACAATGGGTAATCACATGCACATGAATTTGCGGGAGACACTCTCTCTCGTCTCTGGTGTTGTGAGAGCTGCAAGCAGCATCGGAACACCACAGCTGATTTGCACTGTCTCCAAAATTGCACCCTATTCCCTACATAGAACAGAGGGTTTTTTTTTCATCGCAAACCCATTCTGAGAGACATATTGCATAGCCCCCAAAATGTATGAACACTCATCCAGAAAGTCAATAGTTTCATAAATAACTTACGACTGACGGATTCCCAAAGCCATCATAGAGCATAATAGCTTCTCAATGTCCTTAACTGACTTTTTATTTTTAGCAGTTTAACAACAGCCTCGAAAGTTGTAACAATACTTTGTGCTCTATTCAATCAGATCCGCTTTAGCCAAAATCCACAGAGGTTGTTTTGGCGGTGTCAGATGTGGAACTGCGTTAGAGCTGAAAATCCACAAGCATCTCCTGGCATTATACCGAAAGCTGACATTGCCATTGACTGCAAGGAGTCGCATTAAGAGAAATCCCATGCAGCCTTGTTTAGGTTGAACACTGGAATGTGAGATGTAATCTCCACCTCGAAAAATCCTCATTTTTTCTCTATTATTTATTTATTTATTTGAGTGTCATTATTTATATGTTGCCTACACTTTCTCATTCTGAACTTCTACCGCGAGTGGGACTGGGTGTGGCTTCGTGACAATGATGAGAGAAACAAAAAAATATTTGGAAAATAATGGGGTCCCCAGAAATTCGAGTGAAGAAAATTGTTTCCCGCTGAAAAAGTTTGAATAGGACTGCTTTAAAGGGAACTGATGGAAACGTCACCAAACGTCGCCTGTTTTCTGGGCAGACACAAAGATATGATGATTTTGATTCCGGTATAATAATTACATTTAAATCCCAATATTGACATGAGCAGGACTGGCCATAGGGGAGTTTGGGCAAAAGCCAAATGTTCCGGTATTGGGGCAACGGAGGTAAAAATGGGCGTGTGTTAGAAATCCCAGGCCGACTTCTGGTCACAGTCTGTCCCTGGCTTGGAACAGACTGGGACTAGAACACTGCACTACAATGGCACTGTAAAATAAGTGAGCCCATTGACTATTAAAGCAAAGAGCTCAAACAAAGTCAAGGGGGCATAGTCATAATAGGACAGGTGAATCAGAGCTAATATAGTTTACAGTTACACAATGATAAAGGACTAGAAACAATTGGATTTGCTTGTTGTTGGTGTGTGTGTGTGTGTGTGTGTGTGTGTGTGTGTGTGTGTGTGTGTGTGTGTGTGTGTGTGTGTGTGTGTGTGTGTGTGTGTGTGTGTGTGTGTGTGTGTGTGTGTGTGTGTGTGTGTGAATGAAAATAATCCATATCACAGCAAGTCCTGAGACAAATTATGATATAGATAATGAGGTAATTACTACAGACTGACTAGCCTTTGTGAAATACAGTATATAGGCTATAGCATTTAGTACTCCCAAGGCGACTCTTGAATTATGCAACACTAAGAGTAAAATATAGTTCCCTGGATACCAGATAAATGTTAGTTTCCTATTTTAATTATGTTGAACAAAAATATAAACGCAACATGTAAAGTGTTGGTCCCATGTTTCATGAGCTGAAATGAAAGATCCCAGAAGCATAAAAAGCTTATTTCTCAAAAAAATATATACACAAATTTGTTTACATCCCTGTTAATGAGCATTTCTCCTTTGCCAATATAATCCATCGACCTGACAGGTGTAGCATATCAAGAAACTGATTACAGAGGTGCACCTTGTGCTGGTGGCAATAAAAGGCCACACGAAAATGTGCACTTTTGTCACACAACACAATGCCACAGATGTCTCAAGTTGAGGGAGCGTGCAATTGGCATGCTGACTGCAGGAATGTCCACCAAAGCTGTTGCTAGATAATTAAATGTTAATTTCTCTCCCATAAGCCACCTCAAATGTCATTTTAGAGAATTTGGCAGAACATCCAACCCGGCCTCACAACAGCAGACCACGTGTAACCACTCCAGCCCAGGACCTCCACATCCGGCTTCTTCACCTGCAGGATCGACTGAGACCAGCCACCCGGACAGCTGATGAAACTGTGGGTTTGCACAACTGAATAATTTCTGTACAAACTGTCAGAAAGCACCTCAGGGAAGCTCATTTGCATGCTTTGTTATCCTCACCAGGGTCTGATCTAACTGCAATCCGGCCTCGTAACCAACTTCGATGGCCACTGGCATGCTGGAGAAGTGTGCTCTTCATGGGCGAGTGGTTTACTAAGGACAACGAACACGTGCATTTTATCGATGGCAATTTGAATGCACAGGGACACCATGACGAGATCCTGAGGCCCATTGTTGTGCCATTCATCTGCCACCATCATCTTATTTTTCACCATGATAATGCACAGCCCCATGACTCAAGGATCTATACACAATTCCTGAAAATGTCCTAGTTCTTCCATGGCCTGCATACTCACTAGACATGTCAGCCATTGAGCATGTTTGCGATGCTCTGGATCGACGTGTAAGACCATGTGTTCCAGTTCCCACCAATATCCAGCAACTTCGCACAGCCATTGAAGAGGAGTGGGACAACATTTCACAGGCCACAATCAACAGCCTGATCAACTCTATGTGAAAGAAACATGTCGCGCTGCATGAGACAATTGGTGGTCACACCAGATACTGAGTGTTTCTTTTTATTTCATGCCCCTAACCTTTTGTTAAGGTATCTGTAACCAACAGATGCATATCTGTATTCCCAGTCATGTGAAATCCATAGATTAGGGATGAATGAATTTACTTCAATTGACAGATTTTCTTAAACGAACCGTAACTCAGTAAAGTCTTTAAAATTGTTGCGTTTAGATTTTTGTTCAGTGTAGCTACAGAAACAACGACGTGTTGAAAATGTTTTACCCTTGAGTATACTTCCTGCATGTAACTTTAGCCCAGCTTGATTTTATTTCATTTGATTATGTAAATAGGCATATTAAACAGAAATGGGATTCCAACATATGGCCTTCACACTCCCATTCGTAACTATTGCCTTTGATTTCGTAACATCCCTAGGAACCCTGTTTTGTCTAAATAATAACCTGGAAACAAAGTAACAAATGCTAAATTGTGTATTCCGTGCAAGTCTTTTTCATCTGTGATACAATTTCGGTGACAATGAATGCAAATCAAAAGGTGACGGACGGGGCTTTGGAGCTGAATATTAATGGTCTTCGTCAGAATCACAGATGTAGTCGACATCACAATCAAGTACGAAAGTTGTAGGCCGATTAATTGACAGTTGAAATGAGACTCTCAACCGGGTTTTAGTGTTTATGACGCATCATGAATACAGTAGTACTTTTACAGGGAACGTGAACAAAATCGGAATAAGGATCTGAATAAAATCATTCTCCTTCAATGCCCTTCCCAGTTTCCTTTGTTTTTCGCTTCACCCCTTCCATAGATATGGCTGTGACGTCTGTCATGTGTCAAGACTATCAAGTGTCATGTGTTCTGTTTGCATGAGTTAAAAGAATCTTCTCTCTCTCTCTACACACTGCAGGATGCTTCAAATCAGAAGCTTCCCCTGTGACAGACCTGTCTGAGCTCCGCTGAACACTGCTGAACATGACCCAGCCCAATGTGAGCCTGGTGACTGCCAACCTCAGCGGGGCCTGGGCCAGGGCCGGAAGCGACGACCTAGGGTATGGAGCAGGGAACTTCTATCGTCCGTTCTCAGTGTTCAGCGTGCTAACTCTCACCCTGCTAGCCATGCTGGTGGTGGCCACCTTCGTGTGGAACCTCCTAGTTCTCCTCACCATCCTGAGGGTGCGTACCTTCCACCGCGTGCCCCACAACCTGGTGGCCTCCATGGCCATCTCGGACGTGATGGTGGCCGCCCTGGTCATGCCCCTGAGCCTGGTGCACGAGCTCAACGGGAGGCTGTGGAAGCTGGGTCGTGTGCTCTGCCAGGTATGGATCTCCTTCGACGTGCTCTGCTGCACGGCCAGCATCTGGAACGTGACGGCCATCGCCCTGGACCGCTACTGGTCCATCACCAGACACTTGGAGTACACGCTCAAGACCCGCAAGAGGATCTCCAATGTGATGATTGCTCTTACCTGGCTGTTGTCCTCCGTCATCTCCCTGTCGCCGCTGTTCGGCTGGGGAGAGACCTACTCGGAGGAGGGCATGGAGTGCCAGGTGAGCCAGGAGCCCTCCTACACTATCTTCTCCACCTTCGGAGCGTTCTACCTGCCGCTGTGCGTGGTGCTCTTCGTCTACTGGAAGATCTACAAGGCTGCCAAGTTCCGTATCGGCTCGTGCAAAACCAACACCATCACGCCTATGGCTGAGGTGATTGAGGTACTTTTGTTGCTACAGTATAGTCTTACTCGGCATGTTGAACTGGTTGAAGTTACATCAAAGTGATGTTATTTATACCCGTGTCTGGTTGTGACGATGTCTTCTTCAACCAGTTTTGCCTGCTGGGTGGTTGGATGTTTCATGTGGGATCCACATGATGAATTACCAGTAGACTAGCTTGACATTAATATTCAGTTGATTTTATTATATTATTATTACATAGACACACTCCTAAAGCTCCTCGGGCAATTTTGCCAGACTTAATCAATCAACCTTGACCAATGTTCAGATAATGGTTGCGCATTTGAACACGATCTAAAATAATTCTCTGAATGTACCTCAATGATATCCGTGTCATTATAGCTCTATCATATCTGCTCGTGAGTGCATATCACATTATCATTGACTGATGAGACTGTACTGTAGCTCTCAAATTGGTTGCTGGGCAATTAGTGGAAAACCATGTCATCTGTATAATATATTCTGAGCTGTTCTGATGGTGCTGTGATGCTGCTGCAGGGCTCTGGGATGTGAATTGTTCTTTAATGCTTATCAGCGTGTACTGTATCTCATACTCAACAAACCAATTCACCTGGAGGCATACACAAGTGCATGTATGGACATAGGCCCCCACACACGTGCACATCCGCACACAACTACACAAATCACAGTGAACATGCAAAAACAGTCCCTTGATGTGAAGGATCTTTTTTTCAAGGATCTTTGGCTTTTTTCACACTATCTCTCTCTCACACACACGCGCACATACCAATGCACGCACACACACACACACACACACACACACACACACACACACACACACACACACACACACACACACACACACACACACACACACAGATGGAAGAAACAAAAAGACAGTAACAAGGGAGGGAGGCAGTTGGTATAACCCCTGTTAATCGCTATAGGCACAGTGGCCTGTAAACACCCAGCATGTTTAACAAGGCTAGGGACCACTGTGCCTTCCTCACCACAGCAGCTCCCTCTGATCAGCAGGGACTCTGATAGAGTCCAGAGACCCAGGCCTTGTCCTAAATGGCACACTATCCCTATATAGTGTACTACTTTTTGACCAGGGCCCAATGGGCTCCGGTCAAATGTAGTGAACTATATAGGGAATTGGGTGCAATTTGGAACGCAGCCTCAACAAGCCCAAACTAATTTATTAAATCATGCCATTTATTTACTCTGTTCAAAGGGAGCTGCCTCCATGCTGCCTTCACTCTCTCATGTTATATACAATAGGCAAACAGAAAACATAGGCCTTTGAGCTTGGCTGGTTTGTTTTGTTTTGAGACTAAGGGGAGAGAATTGGCTGGTACAAAACAGCATCAACTTATTAAGACTATAGACAGCTATTTCAGGCATCCACCGACTGATTTGGAGACACCTCATTCGTCAGTTAAAAATAGACTTCTTATAGCTCGGTAGGTCTTTGGAATTTCATATATTCGTCCACAGAATATGGAAAATATTCTGTTGTAGGTTTTATTCAATTATACCACAACAATTATTCGCATAATACTGAGCAGTCGTAAAATAGAAAAACAAATTGGCGCCTAACGACTATTTATCCCCGTACACCCGCTGTAGACACCCCATCTACAACAACATAGCTCAGGCAGTAGGAAGCTCTCTCATCCATTTATATGCAGATGATACAGTCTTATACTCAGCTGGCCCCTCCCCGGATGTTGTGTTAAACACTCCACAACAAAGCTTTCTTAGTGTCCAACAAGCTTTCTCTGCCCTTAACCTTGTTCTGAACACCTCCAAAACAAAGGTAATGTGGTTTGGTAAGAAGAATGCCCCTCTCCCACCGGTGGGTTTACTACCTGTGATGGTTTAGAACTTGACGTAGTCACCTCGTACAAATACTTGGGAGTATGGCGAGAGTAGACGGTGCACTGTCCTTCTCTTAGTACATATCAAAGCTGAAGGCTAAGGTTAAATCTAGACTTGGTTTCCTCTATCAAAATCGCTCCTCTTTCACCCCAGCTGCCAAACTAACCCTGATTCAGATGACCATCCTACCCATGCTAGATTACGGAGACGCAATGTATAGATCAACAGGTAAGGGTGCTCTCGAGTGGCTAGACATTCTTTACTATTCGGCCATCAGATTTGCCACCTATGCTCCTTATTGGACACACCACTGCACTCCATACTCCTCTGTAAACTGGTCATCTCTGTGTACCCGTCGCAAGACCCACTGGTTGATGCTTATTTATAAAACCCTCTTAGGCCTCATTCCCCCTATCTGAGATATCTACTGCAGCCCTCATCCTCTACATACAACACCCGCCAGTCACATTCTGTTAAAGGTGCCCAAAGCACACACATCCCTGGGTCCCTCTTCTTTTCAGTTTGCTGAAGCTAGTGACTGGAACGAGCTGCAACAAACACTCAAACTGGACCATTTTATCTCCATCTTTTCATTCAAAGACTCAATCATGGACACTCTTACTGACAGTTGTGGCTGCTTTGCGTGATTATTGTGTCTACCGTCTTGCCCTTTGTGCTGTTGTCTGTGCCCAATAATGTTTGTACCATGTTTTGTGCTGCTACCATGTTGTGCTGCTGCTATGTTGTGTTGTGTTGCTACCATGTTGTTGTCATGTTGTGTTGCTACTAGAGGTCGACCGATTATGATTTTTTTCAACGCCGATACCGAGGACCAAAAAAAGCCGGAACCGATTAATCGGACGATTAAAAAAAAAAACAATTGTAATAATGACAATTACAACAATACTAAATGAACACTTATTTTAACTTAATATAATACATCAATAAAATCAATTTAGCCTCAAGTAAATAATGAAACGTGTTCAATTTGGTTTAAATAATGCAAAAACAATGTGTTGGAGAAGAAATAAATGTGCAATATGTGCTATGTAAGAAAGCAAACGTTTCAGTTCCTTGCTCAGAACATGGGGACATATGAAAGCTGGTGGTTCCTTTTAACATGAGTCTTCAATATTCCCAGGTAAGATGTTTTAGGTTGTAGTTAATATAGGAATTATTAGGACTATTTCCCTCTATACCATTTGTATTTCATTAACCTTTGACTACTGGATGTTCTTATAGGCACTTTCGTATTGCCAGTCTAACAGGATAGCTTCTGTCCCTCTCCTCGCTCCTCCCTGGGCTTGAACCAGCAACACAACGACAACAGCCACCATCGAAGCAGCGTTACCCATGCAGAGCAAGGGAAACAACTACAGGCTCAGAGCGAGTGACGTTTGAAACACTATTAGCGCACGCTAACTAGCTAGCCATTTCACTTCGGTTACACCAGCCTCATCTCGGGAGTTGATAGGCTTGAAGTCATAAACAGCGCAATGCTTGACGCACAAGGAAGAGCTGCTGGCAAAACGCACGAAAGTGCTGTTTGAATGAATGTTTGCGCTCCTGCTTCTGTCTACCACCGCTCAGTCAGATACTTAGATACTTGTATGCTTGTATGCTCAGTCAGATTATATGCAATGCAGGACATGCTAGATAATATCTAGTAATATCATCAACCATGTGTAGTTAACTAGTGATTATGATTGATTGTTTTTTATAAGATAAGTTTAATGCTAGCTAGCAACTTACCATGGCTTACTGCATTCGCGTAACAGGCAGTCTCCTTGTGGAGTGCAACGAGAGAGAGGCAGGTCGTTATTGCGTTGGATTACTTAAATGTAAGGTTGCAAGATTGGATCCCCCGAGCTGACAAGGTGAAAATCTGTCATTCTGCCCCTGAACGAGGCAGTTAACCCACCGTTCCTAGGCCGTCATTGAAAATAAGAATGTGTTCTTAACTGGCTTGCCTCATTAAATAAAGGTATTTTTTAAAAATCGGCAAATCGGCGCCCAAAAATGCCAATTTCCAATTGTTATGAAAACTTGAAATCGGCCCTAATTAATCGGCCATTCCGATTAATCGGTCGACCTCTAGTTGCTACCATGCTGTGTTGTCATGTGTTGCTGCCATACTATGTTGTTGTGTTATGTCTCTCTTTATGTAGTGTTGTGGTGTCTCTGTTGTTGTGATGTGTGTTTTGTCCTATATCTTTAAAAAAAAAATATCCCAGACCCCATCCCCGCAGGAGGCCTATTGCCTTTTGGTAGGCCGTCATTGTAAATAAGAATTTATTCTTAAACTGACTTACCTAGTTAAATAAAGGTTAAGTAAAAAATAAATATTTTTCATAGAAATGTATCTGACAGTCAGATATTACCCCCTTGGACTGTGGTCTTTCAGCTGAATCAATTTTGTCATTCCTTTTCTATGGAGAAAAGTTAGGCTGTTTTCGATTTGGTATTACAGTTTGCATACATGGGTCTTTGGCTCAAGGTCAGCCCAGTTAACAGCGTGGACAAAAGGAGTCATGACTGAGGCGTGAAAACGTCTAAGCACAATGGACCATGCATACCACAATAGGGAGGGAGCCCTACCGGGAAATTTCACACACAATTACACCCTCTGGTCACAGACGTCATTTCAACAACTCATTTTAATTGACCTTTGATTGAGTTGTCAACTAACATGGATTCAACATGAAATCAACAAAAACTTTACCATGTCATTGATTTTAGTTTAGAAGTTGGGTGATTAAAAATACCAAAAATACAGAAATTCCTTTATGTTGATGACAGTGGGAACAATGTTGATTCAACCAGTTTGGGCCCATAGTGCACATTCCTTTTGCAATTCTAACAGGTCCGTGTTATTAACCTGTTTCCAATGCGTTTTAAATGTAATTTAAGAACAAAAAAAGACAACTTTTCAGGTGTTTGTGAATATAAAGACAGGTTTAATACATTTGTTTTACCTTGGTACAATTCAAGTTGTGTTACAATGACATTTGTTACAGTGTAATTATTGTATTTCCAATATGTTTTAACATGGACATTTCTGGTAGGCTAGTCTACCTCTGAGTGGATTGGAGGTAGGTCTGGTCTTACTTTCAACCCATCTCTAAATGCAATCCCTTAACCCCCTGGTGTGGCTCAGTGGAGTAGAACCACTGTGGTCTAATAGGAAATGACATTGATATTTATTCTACCGTTACTTGGTATGCAAAATGGATCCGCTATGATTAATCCAGTTGAGCCTATGAAACAACATCAAACAACATTGTATGACTTAAGTTTGCATGTCTTAAACTCAACAGTACGGTAACTAGGTTAAGTGATTTAGTTACTGATAGTTAGCTTCCTCTTTGTACAACAAAAAATTACATTTGACATTTTGCCAAGTGAACCTTAATCTATTGACTGGAGTCAAGCTTTCATATATCACAGTCCCAGATTGGCCATGCATGGGATCAAAATGATAGTTTTAACCATGTGCATCATTTATTTGGGGCTGTGATGTGTGGTATGACTGTGATGTGTGGTATGACAGTTAAACAAAGCGTGTGAGGCATTTATCATTTATATGCTTCAAGAGTCCATGGCTATATATCCTTCATTTAGAAGTACACAAATTGATGTGTCAACGCCAGATTGACCCTTTAAACTGCATTATTACACATTATTACATTATTACCCTTCAATTTGGCATCAGCAACTTACCCCAGCCACTGTGCTTTTAACCTCCTACCCTCTGCTGCAAATTGATTCTTTTGATTGTTTGTTTTATTGTTTTAATTGACCAGGCCTACTTCCCAAATGGCACCCTATCCCCTATTTAGTGCATTACTTTTGACCAGGATCCATCGGGTGTCATTTGGGACGCAACCCCAGATGTGATCTGCTGGGAGGAAAGTGTAGGTTTATAAACAGCTCATGCAGAATGACCTGCAGGGGTCAGGTGTAGAGAGAAACACTACTCAATCAGGCTCAACATAACAGTGCAGCTGACTAGAGAGGAGAAATGGGAGGATAGATTGAAGCATGGCGTTTCCATTCCATAACTTCCATTTAACAACACTCTCTGTATGAGTCACAAGTGCAGGTTGATGGCTTGAGTTCTGGCAGGAGGTTGGAGTTTATTCAAACGTATCGTTTGGCTCAATGATTGATTCATTAGAGGCTATTTTGCTTGTTTTTGCTTGATTTGTTAATTTGCCTATTGGATTCAGCTAGCTGACTGGTTGCTCAATTAACTCATTCATGGCTGGTTCTTTTACTAATGTGAGTATCGATTGGTTGACTGATTGACTAACTGACTAATTGACTGAGAACAAAATAATGTGTGGATTATTAGTGTCTCGAAAACTGTAAAACTGAAAGCCTGCGACAACCACTGACTGATTGGTCTGTTCTATAACTTATTTTAGTAATGTGAGTATCAATTGGTTGACTGATTTGACAGACTAACTGATTGACTAACTGGTTGGCTGACTGATTTGATTGACAGGTGAAGGAAACGTCGCGGCAGCCCCAGATGGTGTTCACAGTGCGCCACGCCACTGTGACCTTCCAGACGGACGGCGACACGTGGCGCGAGCAGAAGGAGAAGAAGGCGGCGCTGATGGTGGGCATCCTGATTGGCGTCTTCGTCCTCTGCTGGATCCCCTTCTTCCTCACGGAGCTCATCATCCCGCTGTGCCACTGCGACATCCCACCCATCTGGAAGAGCATCTTCCTGTGGCTGGGTTACTCCAACTCCTTCTTCAACCCGCTTATCTACACCGCCTTTAACAAGAACTACAACAACGCCCTTAGGAACCTGTTCTCCCGTCAACGCTGAGGCTGAGGGCTAAAGGGTGAGGGCTAAAAGACAATGAGGGCTAAAGGACAAAACAGATCATGCCAAATAGCGGTTCAAATCAACGGGTGGCCGTTCAATTGTCTCTGACCACAGAACATTGGACATCATTTTCTGTTAATTTAAATCTAAGGCTGAGGCTGGGGATAAGGCAGAGGGATGGAGAATGGGGCTGTCTTGAAAAAACACACCATCACATGATCAAATTGATGTCACAGGAATGGTGTTGAGGGGGGTAACTTTCCTTAGATACACCATAGACTGAAAGCAAAATAAATATGGTTCTCTCATATAAGACTCAACTACAAACCATGGCCAGCTAGCACATTTCGTTCCTTGGAAGTTGTGGGAACATACATTTTTGTTTTCCCATTGGTTCTGGGAATGAAGCCATACGTTTCCTGACTGTTAAAACGGAATGTTTTTTAAACGTTCTGAGAATGGAAGTGAACATTTCACCTGTTCGGGGAACTTACATTTTTAGGTTGCAGAGAGGTTCTGAGAAAATGTTTCTATTGTTCCCTGAATGTTAAATAACACTGCTAGTTTAACTCCAAGCACAGATAGAACATTATTTGCGCATGCATTAATCATGTGGCATGATGTCAGTGAGATTCAAACCTCTGATCTTCTGCTCTCTATCCATGGAATTAGTCCACTGCACCACCAGGATGGAACTAGCTATTCATTTAAACAGACCCTATTTCAAAGGAAACAAGCCCTTATTAAGGTCAGTTGTGGCCAATTAGTAGGTGCAGCCAACAAACCTGAACAGACTTAACAAGATTTGTGTTGATTGTGAGAACGGGAATGTATATATTTTAAATAACATTCTTAGAACGTTCTGGGAATGTTACTAATGTTTTCTTGTGTTTTTTTTATGGAAAGTTTTCTTCATGTTCTGAGAACATGACTTTAAATAGAATCATGAGGGAACCTGTAGAAAACGTTATGCTGAAGTACTGACATGTCCACAGAAGAATATTGTTTCTTAAAGTTATCTGAATGTTCTGAGAACATGACTTTTAATAGAACCATGACGAAACCTGTAGGAAGCGCTGTGGGAAGGTTGTTTACAAAATAACTATAGGAGAACCACGCTCTCACCAAGCTCTAAGAAACATATGGTTCTCAGAACGTTATGTGCTAGCTGGGTATATAATCAACAAACCGTGGACTACATTGTAAAATATGTAGTAGATAACAAACTAGGAACCACATTACAATCCGTGGATTTTTAACAACTATTGATTTTCTCTGTGAATAAAACCGAAGTCATCAAGCATTATTGTGATCATCTTGTAACTGACATACACCATATTGAGAAAGTACAGTTTTAGATTGCTGTGTCCAAATAAGATAATACTGTATCAAAATGAAATAAACGGATCAAAATGAAACAGGGCTTGATCATAATCTTTACTCTCAATTGTTTGAGATCATAAAAGTCACAGGTGTCTTCATATTATAGAGAAATCTATTCGGATTGTTGATGCATTGTTCAAACACAAAGTTGGATATTGAGTGTGACAGGCATTGTACTCCTCTAGTGTCTATACAGATGAAATGGTTGAGCTAGTTTGAGTGTAGTCGGTTTTCGTGAGACATTGGGGATGGAGAGAGGAAAGCCAACGTTCTTTCTCATGGACTGTCACATTTGAAGTGCCTCTCATGACTCCACACATTCCCCCATGATAGCTGATATTTACTTACCACATCTCCTCTCTGGCACTGCTCCTATCCCCAGCTGGAAATGCAAATAGCTGGAAATGCCCAGTGAGCCATCCCCACAACAACATATCCTTATGGTATGGGGGATGTGTTTGTATCAGCTGCATGGTGGAGAGCGAAAATTAGTGTGTCTGCATGTACTTGTGTGTGTGTGTGTGTCTGTGTGTGTGTGTGAGAGAGAGAGAGGATTAGGGGGTTACCCACCATTGGCCCTTACCTCCGGCAACACTCCCTCACATCTCCACTTCAAAGGGGATACGGCACTTCCTCCTTGGGTAGAGTGGGACGGCGGATGGGAGAGGTGTTTGAATTGGGTTGTCTGACTCATCTACCTGGCCGTCCGTGTCCTCTACCGCTCAGGTGTTTCCTAACAGAACAGTAGGCTACTGAAGAGTGGAGATCCAGAGAGTGGCAACATAATATATTCAGTAAAGGAAAAGATAACGTGTTGATGCCGGGATCTTCCATTAACAAATAAAAGGGGTGGTTGGATCGAACCAAAAACATTTTAAAAATTAAAAGGTCCACACTTGAATACGATTTGCAATTGATAATATTTTGGTTGATGAATTATAAGTGATAATAATCCGCACGCATACGTTTCAGCTTGAATCTTCCTCAATGTCTCACGCACCACATACCGAGGAAGGGTTTGCATGACCTAGGGAGTTTGCCAGGTAAAGCTAGCTAGCTAACATCAGATGGCGTCATCTCTCCTTTGCCCACCCTCAGTCAAACCTCAAGCACTGAGTAAGCATTGGCAATCTCATATGTCTATGTTATCTGGGAAGACAGATAAAGTGACATTTATATATATATATATTCTTTACATTCAGTGTTAATGTAAATCACCCCTTCAAGTTTCTTACTGTCACAATGTTTTGATTTATATTTGTAATTGTTTGTAATTGTTTGTTTGTAATTGTATGCGCAATTCACCTTTTAGCTGCCATGTACAGCGCAAACAAAATAAAACTAAATGAAAAACTAAAAAGCAATGCTAAAATACCTGCCAGCCTGCCCTCTTTCCACAACTCTACTTGTCAAGATGCCCTCCCTCTCTGCAAGTGCATGCCAATATCCTACCACTACATCTAGCTAAGTTATAACTATCTCAAAAATGTCAAAGTACTTCCCCTACAGTGTGCCAGTTTGATTCCAGTAAGTTGTGTCTGCTTTAAAAAATAAAAATAAAAGACTTGCCTTTCGTGAACTAAGATTGACTGCTACTTTAGTGAGGAAAAATGTACTTACTACGACTGAGATATGTGGTTGTCCCACCTAGCTATCTTAAGATGAATGCACTGTACGTCGCTCTGGATAAGAGTGTCTGCTAAATGTCTCAAATGTAAATGTAAGGGGCAAGCCGATAATATAAGCACATGGTTTATTAGGACATGTTGCTACAGTGAGGCAAAGAAAATTGACAATCATGTTCTGGCCTTGTTTCATTTTTATCTGAACACAATTATGTTCTCTGCCATTCTCTTTTTCACTCTCTTTTCATTTATACATCTATTTATACAAGGCCAAGACAATTCAGAGGAAACAGCATGATATTGAATGTATGTATTTTGCAGTGGGAGTAACCTGAAATAACCTTTATTGTCCAGTGAACAGACCGTACAGTTTGGGGTTCTGAACAACTCTCTTTTGTATGTGTCTTCTCCTGTTCAAAGTCATGTTTCGGGATCACTGAGACACTGGATATTCTGTAATAAATGGAAATATATTGTGAGACATGGTCCACAGTACAGTACTCCTTCTACACACAGGCTACATCCCAAATGGCACCCTATTCCTTATTTAGTGCACTACTTTTAGGGAGCTGGACAAAAGTAGTGCACCGTGTAGGGAATAGGGTGCCATTTGGAGTGCAACAGCAGTCTCTAGGGCAGGGATGAGCAACTTTGATGGGGGTGGGGGCCACAAAAAAAGTCATCTTGAGGGGCTGCAGTTGTTCGCGGGTCTGATTACCCACATCCATATACCTCCCTACATTGAGAGCAAAGCATCTTAGTGGCCTCCTTCTTGACAGTGGAGAGAAACATTTTACATTTTTGAGTTAATTTCGTGCAATTCTACACATTTTTCCATGGGGTGTAGAGCAATTGTTGCAGTTTTAAAGCAAGTTTGCTGCAATTCTACACATGTTGCCATGGGGTCGAGAGAAGATTCTGCAAGTTTATAACTCATTTCATGCAATTCTACTAATTTTACCATGGGGCGGAGAGAAAAATGTGCTGTTTTACAGCTAATTTCCTGCAAAATGTTAGCTGACATGGGCTAATTGACTGATTATTAGTGACTGACAAAACAATATTAAAACTGCTGATGCGCAAGCAAATTTCTAAATTGCACCTTGTGCCGTCTACTATTCTAACTCGCAACAGTAAGTTGAGACCCCGACTGGGAGGGTCTTCAAAAGGGGGGCCGCCAGTTACTCATCCCTTCTTAAAGGACTCTCACCTCTTTCAAACGCACAACCCACCTCTGTCATCCAGTAGCGACTATTGGCGAATGACTAGCTACCTTCCCTCCACTCCATGTACTGTCATCGCCAATTTGTTTTTCAATGACACATAGTCCAAGGACTGGAATGTTAGTTACTGTAAACAGACTGGTGCCCAGGCTAGGATAAACCCTGGCCGTGTGACAATTGAAATAAAAGCCCAACGTGTGCAGCCTCATCAACCAAATTACTACCTCTTCGCCCTGGAAATTATAGAAAACCACATGGGAAAATAATATATGCATCGCCACAATCTAGAGGAAATTAGGGTTTTACTCATTTAGAGGTGGAAGAACCTTTTACTGAGAGGGAAAATGTTGTGTTATCTGTCATGCTTTCTGTCAGTCTGCATTTCAATTTCACATCTCAACAAGCTCAGATAAATCAAGACAAACACAGGGTATGTTCAGATGGCACCCTATTCCCTACCTTCCCTGCAGGCCCTGGTCAAAAGTAGTGCACTGTATAGGGAATAGGGTGCCATTTGGGAAACAGAGCAGAAAGGAACCTCAATAACAGGAATTGCTAGAAAGCTATTTTCAAGTCCTGCCATAAATTTTCAAGCCAATTTAAGTTCAAACTATAACTAGGCCACTCAGGAACATTCAATGTCTTCTTGGTAAGCAACTCGGGTATATATTTGGCCTTGTGTTATTGTCTTGCTGAAAGGTGAATTTGTCTCCCAGTGTCTGTTGAAAAGCAACAAAATGTGGTAAAAAGACAAGGGGTGTGAATACTTTCTGAAGGCACTGTAGATCATTTCGTCATGGATGTGGCTGGTCAAGGTACTATACAGCCTCTCAACTCTGTCCACAGGCTAGACCATAGCAATAGAATCTCATCCAATACTCTGTGCAGATCAGTGATTCTGAATGGACCGCACGCAGGGCAAGATGTTGCCGCTGTCTGGCTTGTTTCAAGAGCAGAGATAAACCGGCCCCGAACCAATCAGTGTACTGATTGCTTGAACTGGGTCATTAGGAAGCCATAGCATGAGACGTCTGACACCTGCCTACCCACATGCTGTGGTGTGAAGAGGACTCTGTCTGCGTCCCAAATGGCACCCTAAATCCAATATAGATCAGGGTTTCTGATATGACCGTCTGTAGTCATGGATATCTGTCTGTAATCATTCTGATGTGAGTGCACGTGCACATCTTGAACAGATTTGTTTCTTTGATAAATCCCCTGCTCTCTCCTTCTTTCTCTGTCTATCAAACTTCCATTGTTATGACCCTTAAAGCATGAACCATCTTTCATTTTAACTGACAACTAATAGATGTACTTTATGTAGTGGAATCTGGCCTGTCTATGTTTTTTTTTTAAATGTACTAATCATTGGATGCATGAGCAGGCTTGATACCATTAAAGTGTCAATACTTTTTTTAGTTCTACAGCCAAGGACACCTAGATAATTAGAACATTTTCTGGTTATCCTGAGATTTAGTGTTTGGTGTCATTGGAGAGATACTGTAGATGAGGTTGACTATAGTACTTGTGCTAGAAAGAATCGACTGTCTTATTTCTTTTTCATCTGTCTGGTATACAAAAAAGTAGGGGGTATACTGGCAAACAGTAAGTGTTAAGTGTTAAGTGGCAAACAGTAGTGCATTAGCATTTGAATATATAGCATAATTGATATGAAATTGGAGATGTTTAAAGGTGCTACATTGTAATTTCAGAAATTGTCCATAATATAGCTGCAGGAATAGTGGAATGATAGTGTTTCACAGTATTACTTCCACGCCAGTATTGTGATTGGCTGTGATATTCGTCTATTGATTTCTCCCGCCGGAGGGGCAAATGGGAAAGCTGTTTTGACTTTGTGGTTGTGTTATCTAGTGGAAATCAGGTCAAGTGCATAAATCACCCTTTCATTTCCTGCTTGCTAAAATTCTACACTGTTCGCTCAATTTTAGTTCATGTGAGAGAACAGGCACTGAATAGTGTAGGGAAGCATTGTACCAACTAAATCGCTGTGAAATATATTTTCAATAACAAAAAATCTCGTTTTTTCAGCTGTTTGAAGCTGGTGGACCAAAACAAAAAGTTAAAGGCTCAAGCACCAGTCTCCTCCATGTTACGGGAAATGGGAGGCAGGGGGAGATTTGTTTTGAATATAGCCTAGTGCTGTTGCAATTCACCTAGTTTCCACAGAAATTCTAGATGTATCATCTTTAAATGTCATTGATATAAAGCAACATTTTTCAAAGGCAATGATAGTTCAAAGGCAATTTCAGATGAAAGGCAATATGTTAGGTGCCGTCGCCAGCTACCCTGATTATACTATAAAACCCATGTGGGGATCAGTGGCGGTCGGTGCCGTTTAAGATGAGGGAGGACAATATTTGTTTTCATTAGCATGGCCTCATTTCTACAGTATATTGGATGACTGCCATTCATATTCCATTCACCCAGTTTAATGGAACATCGGTAGGTTTAGGCTACTACATGAAACTCTCATTTTCCTTGTACCCATCATGAGGTTGCTAGAACTTAGCCTATGAATGAAAGTTTACAACGTCGGTGCACACAGGTGACAGACAGTCACACATGGACAGACAGTGACACATTTAATACCGCCATGAACACTCTTGCCTGCATCTAACTGATCGAGGGTGTAATGATTAGGACAAATTCAGGTATGTCTATCCCGGTTTCGTTCCATTTGATTTCCATTTAAGAAACGTTTTTCAACAGAATCAGCGGAATGAATACCCCCCTGATCACACGCAAACAGTTCACTTTCATAGCAGCCACATACAAACAGCTCGTTGTATTCCTTCTCACATCTACGTGCTCTCCTCCTCTCACCTTTTCCCTTCACTTGTGGACTTCAGTGCACAGCACATCAGCTGTATGTGACCAGGTGAAAAAACCTTTCCAAGCCAAACCATATCATAAACTTCACACACAGCCTACATTGTTGTAACCATATTAGAAAAAAAGAGAGAAACATCATAGTCAACATAGCTAATATAACTAATGTGTTAGTAAATCAGCAGTTTAGCAGTTACACCGGTGGGCCCTAGTGGCAATAAATTAGCAAAACTAAAAGCTTACCTTGACTTGTGGTGTCAACTAGCTTATGCTTTCAGTACTATATTCATTCTCTGATACTTTGATTGGGTGGACATGTCAGTTCATGCTGCAAGAGCTCTGAAAGGCTGGAGGACGCCCTCCGTAAGTTGTCATAATTTCTATGTAAGTCTTTGGAAGGGGTGAGAACCGTGAGCCTCCTAGGTTTTGTATTGAAGTCAATGTACCCAGAGGAGTACAGAAACTCGTTCTCCTCCGTCTACACCATGGTGCTGCCCTACAGAGTGCTGTTGAGACTAATGTAGAACTTCATTGCAAAACATTGTGTTTTAATCATTTATTTGGTGACGTGAATATATTTAGTATAGTTTTATCTAAAAATTATAACTTTTTCAATGTTTCACAATTTTTATTTTTATGAAATTCACTGAGAAGGGTGGTCCTCCCCTTCCTCCTCTGAGGAGCCTCCGCTGGAGGGGATATGAAATGTATTCATATCAACTGAGTGCTGCTAGTATTTAATTTGAAATGAGAATGTGTAGTATGTGTGACAATATCATTCATTTTAGAAGGGCAAGTGGCATCATGGTGACGTCTCAGTAGTGGCTCGCATGCTTTGTATCTTCCTTTTTTCTCTTCCTCACTATTTCCCTCTTTCTCTTCTTTTATTTCAATTCCACACCAAATGTCCAACATTTCAATACATTTTTTTATAAAGTAGGCCTCTTTGATGTATGGTGTTTTATCGCCGAATACATAATGGTCTGTCGAAGTGAACGCTTTTAGTCTAAATTCCCCTGAAGATCTGAGAGCATTAGAATATGAATGGGATCCATTGAATATTGTCAAATCATGTGTTGATTGCATTGCCCGTGGATGGTGAAACGCTGAAATGAATGAGGCTAGAGAGAAACAAGTGGTCCTGAAGATAAATAATTCTGTCACAGATGTGACTGGTCAAGCTACTATACAGCCTCTCCACTCTGTCCACAGGCTAGGCCATAGAGATAGAATCTCATCCTAGTTATTTGGGCTAAACATATCCCACAGAGGCAATGTTCAAGCTACACTACCTCCAAAATTGGCAGACATGAAGCAGAAAAAAGAAACTGTTGAGAAATGTAATCTCTCACCTAATTCATAAACAGAGCAAGCTTTTGCTGTTTCATATTCATATTCATATCCAGCCAATTATTTGTTGTTGTTGGGGATTAAAGACCATCTGTGGTACGGAAATTAAATTGGGAATTATGCTTGTACCTAGAGGTGGGCAACATACAGATACATACGAGCCCATTCAATCTCGCCCGTGGGCAGTTTGAGAAAAACAATGTATATAAAATATATTATTTGGGGGTTATTATTTTGGTAAATTATTATTTTGGGTTCGCAAAACACTTCAGGCCACTTCTGATAGTTTAAAATTAGATATAAAGTATCTAGAAAATATAATTATAAGTAACTGCTCTATTTCTTACCCACAAATTGCTTTTTACTAACAAATTGTTCCGAACGAAAATCTGTGTGGCCCTCCTCTGAATTTTTTTATCCCGATGTGGCCCTCGAGCCAAAATTATTCCCCTCCACTGACCTAGGGGCTACTTTTTCATTTCCAGCAGGTCTGGACACAAACACGGTCCACAAGTCCAGTATCGTTATAGAAGTGCTATTGTACTCAGAAAGGTATACTGATACCTCAATAAATGAGAGATTAAGTATGAGTGAGTGTTGTGAGTGTAATTGTTGTGAGTGTTAGAATACAGTGGTTCAGTGAAGCGTTGTTCAGTTATGTCTTCACAGTGAGTGACAGTGTGATTATGGATCTCCAGTGGATTTCTACACAGCTCTATTTCTTTAGAATTAATATTTCTTTAGAATGAATGATGATGACTGAAAGCCATGCAGGTCTCCCTGCAAGATGACTTATTATATTAACGCTGCGTTTTCTCCTGCTGCTGGCATGGGGAAGGAAAAATACATTTTGAGAGATAATTGGATCACGAGCTGTCAGATTAGAAAGCGGTTGCGGAGGAAGGGAGGGAGACCACGTGACCTTAGAGACTAATGGAAATTTGATAATTCAGAAGGCCTGGCATCTATATTCCTGCACAGATGGTTCTAGTGGCTTTACTACAGGAGTGGAGGAGCAGGTATGGCATGCCCACGCCTCCCCAAGCATGTGGGGACAAAGTCATTTGCATACAGTATACCCAGCTAGCACATTTGGTTCCCTGTAAGTTGTGGGAACATGTGTTTTTGGTTTTACATTGGTTGTGGGAACGAAGCCATAGGTTTCCTGACAGGTAAAACTAAACTAAACGTTTTTTAAACGTTCTGAGAACATAAGTGAACATTTTGCCTGTTCTGGGAACGTTTATGTTTAGGTTAAAGGGAGGTTCTAATAACCTTTTTTTAACACATACATTCATTAGTTTCAAATCAACAATTAGGACAATCAACAATTACCTAAATATTTTTTCCCCACACATACACCCCCCCCCCACCCAAAGAGACAAAAACATAACAACCAAACATTCACAGACAAATCCTCACATTTCTAATAATACAAATACATAAAATATATGATATGTAGTTGCAAATAATGCCGATTACGCTTTGACTATAGCCAATATTTACCCCCCAAAATAGGGAATATACAGATTTACAATTCCAATGCTTCTACAATATCACCGGTTTGCAAAAACTCACAAAACAGATCCCAAATATCATGAAACTCTGGGGCTTTCTTTTTCACTATATAAGTTAATTTTTCAAGAGCCAGACTTGACGTTAACTATCGACCAATGACCAAGTGAGGGGGAGCTGACATACTTCCAATGGAGAGCAATTGAATGTCTAGCTTGTAATAGACAGAGGTCAAACGTTTTCTTCTCTCTCCTATGTAAAGAGATATTCCCTGGGTAAAGATTTAGGATGCAAAGTTTAGGGATTAATGATACTGGAGTAGAGGTCATCTTAGAAATATAGTGCAGTACTGAGCTCCAAAACGTTTGTATCACAGCACATTCCCACAGGCAATAATACAAGGTGCCTAAATGCGTGTTACATTTAACACACAGGTCTGGGATATTAGGGTCAAATTTGCGGAGCTTAACAAGGGTGATATACAGTGGGGAGAGTATTTGAAACTGCCAATTTTGCAGGTTTTCCTACTTACAAAGCATGTAGAGGTCTGTAATTTTTTTTATCATAGGTACACTTCAGCTGTGAGAGACGGAATCTAAAACAAAAATCTAGAAAATCACATTGTATGATTTTTAAGTAATTAATTTGCATTTTATTGCATGACATAAGTATTTGATCACCTACCAACCAGTAAGAATTCTGGCACTCACAGACCTGTTCTCCACTCATTACCTGTATTAACTGCACCTGTTTGAACTCGTTACCTGTATAAAAGACACCTGTCCACACACTTAATTTAACAGACACCAACCTCTCCACAATGGCCAAGACCAGAGAGCTGTGTAAGGACATCAGGGTTAAAATTGTAGACCTGCACAAGGCTGGGATGGGCTACAGGACAATAGGCAAGCAGCTTGGTGAGAAGGCAACAACTATTGGCGCAATTATTAGAAAATGGAAGAAGTTCAAGATGACGGTCAATCACCCTTGGTCTGGGGCTCCATGCAAGATCTCACCTCGTGGGGCATCAATGATCATGAGGAAGGTGACGGATCAGCCCAGAACTACACGGCAGGACCTGGTCAATGACCTGAAGAGAGCTGGGACCACAGTCTCAAAGAAAACCATTAGTAACACACTACGCCGTCATGGATTAAAATCCTGCAGCGCACGCAAGGTCCCCCTGCTCAAGCCAGCGCATGTCCAGGCCCATCTGAAGTTTGCCAATGACCATCTGGATGATCCAGAGGAGGAATGGGAGAAGGTCATGTGGTCTGATGAGAAAAAAATATAGCTTTTTGGTCTAAACTCCACTCACTGTGTTTGGAGGAAGAAGAAGGATGAGCACAACCCCAAGAACACCATCCCACCCGTGAAGCATGGAGGTGGAAACATCATTCTTTGGGGATGCTTTTCTGCAAAGGGGACAGGACGACTGCACCGTATTGAGGAGAGGATGGATGGGGCCATGTATCGCAAGACCTTGGCCAACAACCTCCTTCCCTCAGTAAGAGCATTGAAGATGGGTCGTGGCTGGGTCTTCCAGCATGACAACGACCCGAAACACACAGCCAGGGCAACTAAGGAGTGGCTCTGTAAGAAGCATCTCAAGGTCCTGGAGTGGCCTAGCCAGTCTCCAGACCTGAACCCAATCGAAAATCTTTGGAATGAAGCTGAAAGTCCGTATTGCCCAGCGACAGCCCCGAAACCTGAAGGATCTGGAGAAGGTCTGTATGGAGGAGTGGGCCAAAATCCCTGCTGCAGAGTGTGCAAACCTGGTCAAAAACTACAGGAAACGTATAATCTCTGTAGTTGCAAACAAAGGTTTCTGTACCAAATATTAAGTTATGCTTTTCTGATGTATCAAATACTTATGTCATGAATTAAAATGCAAATTAATTACTTAAAAATCATACAATGTGATTTTCTGGATTTTTGTATTAGATTCCGTCTCTCACAGTTGAAGTGTACCTATGATTTAAAAAATTACAGACCTCTATATGCTTTGTAAGTAGGAAAACCTGCAAAATCAGCAATGTATCAAATACTTGTCCTCCCCACTGTATGTTCTCATTATCCAATTGCATTGCAACAATCTCAGGTGGGAGTTTATTGTCTGTATCTGAGCTCTAGAGCACATCTGCCAGATTATCTAAAACAACGAGGAGGCGGCTTATGGCAGAGAAATGAACATTACATTCTCTGGCATAAGCTCTGGTAGACATTCCTGCATGCCAATTGCACGCTCCCTCAAAACTTGAGACATCTGTGCCATTGTCTTGTGTGACAAAACTGCACATTTTAGAGGGGCATTCTATTGTCTCCAGCACAAGGTGGACACGCGCATTTATAGGGCCAGAGGGGATGGCTGCCGTATTATGGATTCCTAACCAACTGTGCTATTTTGTGTGTTTTGCTGCTACCGTCTCTTATGACCAAAAAGAGCTTCTGGATATCAGAACAGCGATTACTCACCTCGAACTGGACGAAGATGTATTTTCTTTAATGAGTCCGACGCGAAGGGTATACTGCTTCTCCGAGACCAGGCCCAAATCCCTGTTGTTTGCGTGAAGAAAATATGTAAATACAAGGGGCGGAGATCGGGGTGCCTTGTGAGAATTCATTGGCGAGTGGGTAACCCGCCTCTACTATCCGTCCTATTGGCCAACATGCAATCACTGGAGAATTAACTGGATGATCTCTGTTCGAGACTATCCTACCAACGGGACATTCAAAACTGTAATATCTTATATTTCATTGAGTTGTGGCTGAACGACGACACAGATCATATATAGTTGGGCGGGTTTTCTGTGCATCGACAGAGTAAGTACCGATGCTGGAGATGAGAAGCAGGTACAGGGAGTTGACATTTAATACAGAATAGACAGGTGACAAAACAGGAACAGTGTCAGCACACTGGTAAACAAGGACATACCACAATTAATGCTGCAGCAGGGAATAGAGAGGAGAACCAGACAGATATAGTGGAGGTGATGACAGAGGTGATTGAGTCCAGGTGAGTCCAATAATTGCTGATACGCGTGACGGGGAAAGGCAGGTGTCCGTACTGATGGTGGCAGGAATGCGTAATGTCGGGGAGCCTGGTGCCTTAGTCCGCCAGGGAGGGAGAGTGGGAGCAGGCGTGACAGACAGGACCGAACAGCTATGTCTGGTATGACGAGGGTTGGGGTGTGTGTTTATTTGTCAATAACAGTTGGTGCACAATGTCTAATATTAACGAAGACTCGAGGTATTTCCCGCCTGAGGTAGAGTACCTCATGATTCGCTGTAGACCACACTACCAAGAGATTTTTCATCTATATTTTTCGTAAATGTCTATTTACCATCACAAACCGATGCTGACACTAAGACCGCACTCAACGAGCTGTATAAGGCCATAAGAAAACAAGAAAATGCTCATCCAGAAGCAGTGCTCCTAGTGGCCGGGGACTTTAATGCAGGCAAACTAAAATACTTTTTACCTAATTTCTACCAGCATGTCACATGTGCAACCAGAGGAAAAATAACTCTAGACCCCCTTTTACTCCACACATAGAGACACCTACAAAGCTCTCCCTCCTCATCCATTTGGCAAATCTGACCATAATTCTGTCCTCCTGATTCCTGCTTACAAGCAAAAACTAAAGTAGGAAGTACCAGTGACTCGTTTAATATGGAAGTGGTCAGATGATGCGGATGCTACGCTACAGCACTGTTGCTTGCACAGTCTGGAATATGTTCCGGGATTCATCCAATGCTATTGAGGAGTGTACCACCTCAGTCACCGGCTTCATCAATAAGTGCATCAATGATGACGTCCCCACAGTGACCGTACGTACATATCTCAACCGGAAGCCATGGATTACATGCGACATCCGCGCCGAGCTAAAAGCTAGAGCTGCCACTTTCAAGGAGCGGGACACTAATCCATACGCTTATAAGAAATCCCGCAATGCCCTCAGACGAGCAATCAAACAAGCAACGAGTCAATACAAGATTGAATCCTACTACACCGACTCTGATGCTCGTCAGATGTGGCAGGGTTTGCAAACTACTATGGACTACAAAGGGAAACCCAGCCATGAGCTGCCCAGTGACGCGAGCCTGCCCAGTGACGCGAGCTAAATGCCTTTTATGCTCACTTTGCGGTAAGCAACACTGAAGCATGCATGAGAGCACCAGCTGTTCAGGACGACTGTGTGATCACGCTTTCCGTAGCCAATCTGAGCAAGACCTTTCAACAGGTCAACATTCACAAGGCCGTGGGGCCAGACGGATTACCAGGATGTGCACTCAGAGCATACGTGGACCAACTGGCAAGTGTCTTCACTGACATTTACAACCTCTTCCTGACCAAGTCTGTAATACCCAAGAAAGTGCCCAAGAAAGTCTGTGCCCAAGAAAGTGAAGGTAACCTGCCTAAATGAATACCACCCAGTAGCACTCACGTTGGTAGCCATGAAGTGCTTTGAAAGGCTCACATCCTCACCATCATCCCGGAAACCCTAGACCAACCAATTTGCATACCGCCCCAACAGATCCACAGATGACACAATCTCAATTGCACCCTCGCCCTTTGTTTTTGCACTGCTGCTACTCACTGTTTATTATCTATGCATAGTCACTTTACCCCGACCTACATATACAAATTACCTCAACTAACCTGTACCCCCACACATTGACTTGGTACCGGTACCCCCTGTATATAGCCTCGTTGTTCATTGTGTTACTTTTTATTTTATTTTTTACTTTAGTTTATTTACTAAATATTATCTTAACTCAATTTCTTGAACTGCATTGTTGGAAAAGTGTCTACCTACACCTGTTGTATTCTGCTCATGTGACAAATACAATTTGATTTGTTTTGTAATGATCATGCTGTTTAATCAGCTTCTTGATGTGCCACACCTGTCAGGTGGATGGATTATCTTGGCAAATGAGAAAAGGTCACTGACAGGGATATAAGCAAATTTGTGCACACATTTTGAGAGAAATAAGCTTTTTGTGTGTATGGAAAATTTCTGGGATCTTTTATTTCAGCTCATGAAACATGGGACTAATATTTTACATGTTGCGTTTATACTTTTGTTCAGTGTAATAACTTCCATGTGCTCGAAGGGATATTCAATGTGCCCTTATTTGCAAGGCATTGGAAAACCTCCCTTGTCTTTGTGGTTGAATCTGCGTTTGAAGTTCACTGTTAGACTGAGGGACCTTACAGATAATTGTATGTGTGAGGTACAGAAATTAGGTAGTCATTCAAAAATAAATGTTAAACACTATTATTGCACACAGAGTAATTCCATGCAATTTATGTGACTTGTTAAGCATATTTTTACTCCTGAACTTATTTAGGCTTGCCATAACAAAGGGGTTGAATACTTATTGAGTCAAGACACTCCATATTTTAATTTGTAATTTATTTGTAAGAACAAAAAAAATCTACTTTAACTTAATGGAGAATTGTGTGTAGGCCAGTTACATCATTTTACTTGGTTAAGCAATTTAAAATTCAGGCTTGAAGACAATACGTGGAGAAAGTCAAAGGGTGTGAATACTTTCTGAAGGCATTGAATGCCAGCCTTTAACCTGTATACAAGCGTAATGTTTTTTTGAACAGAATACAACAGATCAAATGAACTGGGATGACATTCACTCTCATGGGAGACCAAAAAGAGCCAGCTGAAAGCCACCCCTCCAAAAAGCCATTCCTCCAATAAGCCACACCTGCAATATTCTGATAGGCTGCAGCTTCTACAGTCCTCTGCCAATTAGCAAGTAGTGTTACATATTGTCCACAGAAGAGTCAGTGAAGGCACAATAGGTTACTGGCATGTATTACTAGTGGCAGCCAGTTGCCTGTAAGCTGTTGTGAATTCTACAATAAATTACTGCCAAATGGTTTCCAGCTAAGAAAAGACAGATTCACAGCAACAAGTTGTCATTAAATTACTGGAAAATGCACAATAACCACTTCACTGTGCAGCTCATTAGTGGCACATACTCAGTGATGATAGTGTCTTATATACCAAATATTGGGTAGGAAAATGTCCCGTTATACTTACAAGGTACCAAACTGGACCATGTGAGTTCATATACAATATGTGCCTGTGAAGTGTACCTTTGACTTTTTTGTACCTCAGGGAACAACACTGTACCCTAATCATACCCTTATTTTTTGCATGTATTAGTACATGTTCCAAGCAATAAGTATGACCCTGGTGGCACTACAGAAACGTCGAAGCACTAAACAAAGCGATAGCAAGTTCAAATCCCCCAAGCAGTCATGTATACTCTATGTGAAGTGTCCTTGAACACTGCTAGTTCTATGTTGATGTAACATTGATGGAGATAATTGGATCATTATTTACTTGATTCTGGGCCACTTTTAGCAAAGTGCAGGAATGTATTCTTGTCAATAAGTCTGTAGCCATATCTGTTTTATGATCACAGACCTGGTGGTGTAATAGGACACAGACCTGGTGCTGTAATAGGACACAGACCTGGTGCTGTAATAGGACACAGACCTGGTGCTGTAATAGGACACAGAGCTGGTGGTGTAATAGGACACAGACCTGGTGCTGTAATAGGACACAGACCTGGTGCTGTAATAGGACACAGACCTGGTGCTGTAATAGGACACAGACCTGGTGGTGTAATAGGACACAGACCTGGTGGCTGTAATAGGACACAGACCTGGTGGTGTAATAGGACACAGACCTGGTGGTGTAATAGGACACAGACCTGGTGGTGTAATGGGACACAGAGATGGTGGTGTAATAGCACACAGATCTGGTGGTGTAATAGGACACAGAGCTGGTGGTGTAATAGGACAGAGCTGGTGGCACAGCAGGAACATCAGGTACCAAGTAACTAAGAGGTTGTGAGTTAAGTCCCAACCAATCCAGGGGACCATGACACAATGTTCTAAAAAATCTTCTTGGGGATGTCCCAGGTACTAGTGGACCATGACTTTAAATTTAAGTAATGTCAATTATGCATTTTAAAGTATAATATTCTCAATGACATTTGACACGTGTAGTTTCATGTTATCACATGTTGAAATTTTGCATAGGCGTGTGTAACAGTATAGCTTCTGTCCCTCTTCTCGCCCCTACCTGGGCTCAAACCAGGGACCCTCTGCACACATCTACAACTTCCTCCCACGAAGCATCGTTACCCATCGCTCCCCAAAAGCCACGGCCCTTGCAGAGCAAGGGGGACAACTACTTCAAGGTCTCAGAGCGAGTGACGTCACCGATTGAAACGCTATTAGCGCGCACCACCGCTAACTAGCTAGCCATTTCATACCGATTACACGTGTCCCGTTTATTTCACGAGATCATGTTTTCCCGGTATCACATTGACTTCAAATACAATCACGTGATCACGTGAGATCACACGAGATCATGTGATCAGGTGAAATTCATGTGTTTTTTTCCCATTTAGTATTACGCCATCATTTGCAAACAACGTTTATGAACAAACACTCTATAGCTTCGAAACAGAATTAAAACAGAATTTTGATCTCCTACATGATTAGTGATTGCATCCATTGCTCTGTCTATGAATTTGAGACTGGCTACATGTCTCCAGCCCCATCCCTTAGCTGTATGTGTTATTAGCTGTATGTGTTATTAGCTGTATGTTTTATTAGCTGTATGTTTTATTAGCTGTATGTTTTATTGGCTGTATGTTTTATTGGCTGTATGTTTTATTGGCTGTATGTTTTATTAGCTGTATGTTTTATTAGCTGTATGTTTTATTAGCTGTATATTTTATTGGCTGTATGTTTTATTGGCTGTATGTTTTATTAGCTGTATGTTTTATTAGCTGTATGTTTTATTAGCTGTATGTTTTATTAGCTGTATGTTTTATTAGCTGTATGTTTTATTGGCTGTATGTGTTATTAGCTGTATGTTTTATTAGCTGTATGTTTTATTAGCTGTATGTTTTATTAGCTGTATGTTTTATTAGCTGTATGTGTTATTAGCTGTATGTGTTATTAGCTGTATGTTTTATTAGCTGTATGTTTTATTAGCTGTATGTGTTATTAGCTGTATGTTTTATTTATCTTGTTATTAGTCCTTGTTATTAGTCCCAACCTTCAGCTCCATTCCCTCAGCTGTTAACTACTCTGTTGTTGTTTGATGGCCAGATTCAAATGTTATTTCATGCCAAACAACTTCTTTACAGGACCACCAGACTATCTGAAATCAGGATGTTTGAATTCATCCAAGCCAAACAACTCAGCTCTTTTATCACTGAAATCAGGATGTTTGAATTTAACATACAGGACCACCAGACTATCACTGAAATCAGGATATATCCAAGCCAAACAACTCAGCTCTTTACAGACCACAGATCACTGAAATCAGGATGTTTGAATTCATCCAAGCCAAACAACTCAGCTCTTTACAGGACCACCAGATCAAACAGGATGTTTGAATTCATCTCAGGGAAACAAAATCAGGATGTTTGAATTCATTCCAAGCCAAACAATCAGAGACCACCAGACTATTGTCTGAGTTTGAATTCATCCAAGCCAAACAACTCAGCTCTTTACAGGACCACCAGACTATCACTGAAATATGTTTGAATTCATCCAAGCCAAACAACTCAGCTCTTTACAGGACCACCAGACTATCACTGAAATCAGGATGTTTGAATTCATCCAAGCCAAACAACTCAGCTCTTTACAGGACCACCAGACTATCACTGAAATCAGGATCAGGATGTTTGAATTCATCCAAGCCAAACAACTCAGCTCTTTACAGGACCACCAGACTATCACTGAAATCAGGATGTTTGAATTCATCCAAGCCAAACAACTCAGCTCTTTACAGGACCACCAGACTATCACTGAAATCAGGATGTTTGAATTCATCCAAGCCAAACAACTCAGCTCTTTACAGGACCACCACACTATCACTGAAATCAGGATCATGCTTGGACATACACCACATAGTCTGTGTCCAAAATGGCAATCTCTGGGCCCTAAGGGCCCTGGTCAAAAGTAATGCACTATAGGGAATACGGTGCCATTTGGAACTCCGCCATAGATTAATGAGGTTGTCATCGAGCCGAGCGTCACTTTTGACCACTTTCAGTGGGCACGCTGTATCCAGAACTTCTGATCTGACCACCTGCTGGTGTGTGTGCCCAGTTAGCCACAGTTGGCTCCAACCCACTATATACTTTGAAGATGCCCAGAGTTGATCTCCTCTAAGGTTCTGTTAGCAGACAGACCTTTTTCCCCCCAGTGGTCCTCATTATTTCTGCAGCAAACATGCTGGAAACTTGATTACAACTTTAAAGGTGAAATCAGCACTTGAAACAATAACAAAGTTGGCTCCCTGCCCTATTTTGGTTTTAAAAAATGAGGAATGGGGCTGGAGAAATGTAACCACTCTCAAATGTATAAACAGAGCAATGGATGTGAGGACTGACTATCCATGATATCAAAATACTAGTTTTAACAATGTTTTGGGGCTATATAGTGTTATAAATGCTATTTACTTTCTTTACAAACATTGGAGTAAAACAAGCTTATATTTTGGGTTCAGTTTAACTAAGCTCACGAGTCGTTTATAAGTTATATTCTTCAAGAATCAATGGGTACATATAATTAGTGTATAAGTCCCAAAATGGATGTAGTAACTACAGATTGCCCCTTTAAGTTAATCGCCACAGGAGACAAACATTACACCCAATGTGAGGAAAGTTCTACTTGGTCCTGCATTTCACTGAACAAGTCTGGTGTGTAGAAAAACGAATAGATTCTCTAATGAGAATGCTTTTAGTCTAGGGTTCCATTTGGGTCCAGGAAATGAATTGTTAATTATTTTTTAATCATTTTTCCCTTCCTTGAACTTCCTAATTTGTCCCTTCCTTGAACTTCTAGAGATGATCTGTTTATATACCTTGTGCAAATGTTAGACCAAGTTGTGACAGCATTGTGTGAAGATACACTATCCTAAAACAATACATTTTGTGGACACATTTTGAATAGATAATGCACTTTCTTTCTGTCCCTTAGAGGAAATGTAAGCATGAAGACAGAGCGATAACCAACCTGGGTTCAAATAGTATTTGAAATAATTTCAAATATATACTTTATCCGGGCTTAGTTAAGCTTATCTGGGGAAATGTCACCAATAGAATCGTTGGATTTTCAAACCCCGCCCATCTGACACTCAAGATAGACTAGATGTATGTGTAATATTTCAAATAGTCTTTGAACCCGGTGCCAGGCGAGCGCTGCTATCCGTGGGTACTTCACATAAGCCTGTCTTTTACAATAGCTGAACAGAACAGTCATGTTGTGAACTTGTAAGGTTGAACCTGGTTGTTAAACCAGTTGGTAGCTCTTTGGACAAAGTATCAGTGGGCTCGAAAAATTGCAATTTCTGTCGGTTATTCATTTTCAAACGGATGTTGATCATGTCCTATTGCTGAGCTCTCAATAGTTTGCATGATTAATGAGCATGGTTGACCTTTGATTTGTGCAACAGATTTATGAATTATGCATATATCAAATGGGATTCTCTTGTTCGTAAAAAATAGCACCCAAGATTACAGTCTCAACACGTATTCATTTGGGGATTTTGCTTCCGTGTCCTGCTGTGAGTTCAGTCATTTCGTGGATTCTCATGGACATCTGGTATATATATATGAACGCCTTTTCGCAGTGTTGACAGTGATGTAAATAATCAGTCATGGGAATAATCAGTCATGAGCTTCTGAAAAAGTCCTCACAAGAATAGTAAAAGCAAGAAAAATGTAGACAAGTGGGGACATTTCGCCGGTCCACACAAGAAAAAAAGCCTATTATAGGCTTAGGGGTTAGGGATAGGGTGAGGGGTTAAGGTTTGGGGGTTAGGGAAAATAGGATTTGGAATGGGAATACATTTGTGTGTGTGTGTGTGCAGGGCTCTAAATTAAAATGTTTAGGCTATAGTATAATTTGTGGTGGAGTGGAGCAGCTGTGCGTGTGTGTGTGCATGTGTTTAGAGACAGGCACAGCAGTGGTGGATACATCTATGGCAGGCCCTTTGTTCTGCAGCCAGAGGAATCCAAGGAATAGTTCTCTCTTCTTCCACATGCTGCAGTGACTGCAGATACATTTATGGTCTACAAACACACATACACACATATGGTGGTCACACACGTCACACACAGACAAACACACATCCCAACCCCACCATGCTCCCTTCTGACTTGCCATCTCACAGCTGCTGTTTGCTGTTGACAGCTCACTCTACCCAGTAAAAAGAACCCAGTGTTTTTACAGCACGATTTATATTCATGCATCTGGCTGTTCCAGTTCAAAGGTCCAGTACTGTGTGCTGCATGATCAAAACAGGACCAAGAAGACAACCACAACCAAAAGCACAAACACCTTTTCTGCTATGCCATTTGAAATATACGCTGAGTGTACAAAATAATAGGAACATCTTCCTAATATGGAGTTGTACCCCTTTTGCCCTCAGAACTGCCTCAATTCATCGGGGAATGGAGTCTACAAGGTGTCTAAAGCATTCCACAGGGATGCTGCCCCATGTTGACTGCAATTCTTCCCACTGTTGTGTCAAGTTGGCTGGATGTCCCATGGGTGATGGACCATTCTTTATTTTGAACACAGCAGCGTTGCAGTTCTTGACACACTCAAACCAGTGCGCCTAGCACCTACTACCATACCCCGTATCACGTTTGAAGTATGATCCAGATTCAGACAGAGCTGAAGAAACAAAAGTTTCTTCCTAACAACAGGGGCAGGCCAACGACAGGTCAAGGCAAGCAGTGAGTGAGCAGTAATCTAGTGAGGGCATAAAGGGACCAGAGCAGCAGGCAGTCTCAGGGTCAGGACAGGCAGTTGTCAATAATCTAGTAAGGTACAAAAACGGCAGACAGCCTCAGGGTCAGGATCAGGGCAGGCAGAACGGTCAAAGCCGGGAAAGACTAGAAAACAGGAACAGGAAAAGAGGAGACAAAGGGCTGTGAGACATGGGTTTGACTCTGGACACATGGAAGGTGAGATGTATATGAAAGGTCCGGGGCAACAGAAGACGAATAGCAGAGGGGCTAGTAATTTTGGAGAAGGCCGATAAACCGGGGGGAGAGTTTGCGTGATTCCACCTCGAGGGGCAGATCCCAAGTGGATAGCCATACCTTCTGCCCGAGATGATACCGGGAGCTGGGGTCAGGCAGAGGTTGGAGGAGACCAGCCGGAGCTTGCAGAGTAGTCTTGTTTTGTGCACAAACCGTGCAAGGGGTGGCGAATGCAGAGACGTCAGGGAGAATGGTAGGCCACCAAAAGCGTTGGCACTCAAAAGGAAGGTTCCGACAGGAGCCTGGGTGGAAGGCAAGTCTGGAGGAGTGAGCCAACTCCCGGACTGCGGAGTGGACTGCTTCAGGCACGCACATCCGGTTATCTGGTAAGGTAGCGGGTAGCGGTTCTTCCCCGTGATGACGTTGAGACCTCGGTAGTCGATGCACGGACGCAGGGTTTTGTCCTTCTTCTCCACAAAGAAGAACCCTGTGCCGGTGGGGTAGGCAGAAGGATGGATGAACCCGGCGGCTAGGGATTCCACAATGTAGGTCTCCATAGCCTTGGTCTCCGGACATGACAGAGAGTACAGTCGTGCCCTGGGCAGAGTGGTGCCTGGGAGAAGATCAATCCTTCAGTCATACTTTACTGAACACCTCCCAGGGGTCCTGCTACTCCATGGGAATGGTGGAGAGTTCCGGGGCAACCGCCGAGGCCCCAAGAAGATGCCCCGGAACAGGCTGTGCTGACTTCAGGCAGTGGGCATGGCAGAACGAGCTCCAGCCCATGATGGCACTGGCAGACAAGTCAATGAGAGGAACCCCAACACCACGGGAACCTGGGGAGACTTAATGGGCAGGAACTGGATCATCTTGCTGTGGTTCCCTGACACATGTAGGTTGATGAGGGTGGTATTGTGGGTGACCCGGCCAATAGAGCGCCCGTCCAGTGTTCTAACATCCATGGGAATGGAGAGGGGCTGAGTGGGGATATCCAACTCAGACGCCAGAGTAGCATCAATAAAGCTCTCATCAGCCCCAGGGTCGATGAGTACCCGGAGAGATTTTGACAGGTTCCCCCACAGGGGAGAGGAAAAGTTCTTCGTATGGCCCACCAGAGTACTCGCTCCTACCGGTGAGCCTGGTCTTTTAGTGGACAGGTGGAGACAAAATTACCAGTAGTCCCACAACACAGGCAACACTTAGTGTGAAGCTTGTATAGCCGTTCAGTAGGAGACAGTCTAGCTCTACCTAGTTGCATGGGCTCGGGAAGAAGTTCATTGTCAGTCTTCAGAGGCTCTCGTATGGAAATCGGGTAGCATCGGGTTCTATCTGCAACAGAGCCATCAGGAACTTCCGGGATACCCCGGAAGTGAAGCAGAATCGACTCTACTGTCCTTCCTTTGTTCCTGTAGTCGCCCATCAATCCAAATGGTCAAGGCGATGAGCGAGTCGAGATCCACCGGTAGTTCCTGGGCTGCAAGCACATCCTTAACTTCCTCCGATACTCTGTGTAGGAACGTGTCGAACAGTACTTTCGGGTTCCAAGCACTCTCAGCTGCCTACGGGAGTCTTGGCATAGCTGGAGAAGCTTGCGGGCAGACTCTCACCCAAACACCTTCCGAACTTGCTCCATGAACAGCTCCAGACTGAGGCAGACGGCGGATTGTCGCTCCCACAACGCCTTGACCCAGGCGAGTACCCTCCAGCAAAGTGTTCAACGCATGGTCATGGCGTTCGGCCAAGGTCTGGAACCCTTCCATAAGCCTGTGAAGCAACTCCTTGTGTATTCCAATGGTGGCTCCTTGGGAGGAGATGGCATTGCGGAGTTGGTCCAAGTCCGCTGGGTCAGTCACAGGAACAGGAAAACAGGCAGGAGCATGGAAACAAACGCTGGTAGGTTTTACGAACAAAACTAACTGGCCACAGGCAAACAGAGAACACAGGTATAAATACAGTGCCTTGCAAAAGTATTCATCCCCCTTGGCGTTTTTCCTATTTTGTTGCATTACAACCTGTAATTTAAATGGATTTTTATTTGGATTTCATCTAATGGACTTACAGAAAATAGGTGAAGTGAAATTGAAAATATAACATGTTTCCTAAAATGTTACAAATTAAAAAGCAGAAAAGTGGTGTGTGCATATATATTCACTTTGCTATGAAGCCCCTAAATAAGATCCGGTGTAACCAATTATCTTCAGAAGTCACATAATTAGTTAGATTGCACACAGGTGGACTTTATTTAAGTGTCACATGATCTGTCAGATAATTTCAGTACATCTACACCTGTTCTGGGACTGTTAGTTCATGTCATGGAATGATCAGGTGTTCCTAATGTTTTGTACACTAATGTTACAAACTCCTGTGGATTATGGCATATTTACACATATTTGTAATGGTGAAATTATGGCATGAGATGACATTTTATTTGCATGGCAATTTCCTACCGTCCACTACGCAAGCGCCTATAGTCATCCATTAGACAGGACGTTGTGCACATGTGTCAAACTCATTCCACAGAGGGCCAACTGTCTGCAGGTTTTCGCTCCTCCCTTGGACTTGATTGACAAATTAAGGTCCCTGATTAGTAAGGAACTCCCCTCACCTGGTTGTCTAAGTCTTAATTGAAAGGAAACAACTAAAACGGCAGGCCCTCCATTGAATCAGTTTGACACTCCTGGCGTTGGGATGGGCTTAAACCACGAGCTACCGCTTTGAGGATCACTGGTTCAATCCCAGTGCTATGCACTTATATTAAAAAAAGATATAGAATGTTTTAAGCCTATCCCAAACCTTAACCCTTACCTTACCCACTCAGAATGAATGGCTAAATGTAAGATTGCCTAAATTTAACCAAAATAGCTGAATTAATGCCATAAACTAAAACAGCAAAATAATCTATAATATACAAACAGCATCACAGATGGCCACTTACTTAATAATTAAAAGATCCAGCCATGCAATATTGCTTTTGCTGCAGTTATATTCAGGTATGCTAACTCCAACTAAGGTCAGGTATGCCAATTCCAATATCTCAAAATGCTGTGCCATTTTGAGATGTACACTTCATGTAATTCACCTACATAGGCCTACTGATTAATCTAAAGGCTCCATTAATGTAATGAATACTCAGGGAGACAAAGGTGTAGATTCACACGCAGAGTGCGGCAGATGTTTATCAAGCCTTCCCAGAAGGGAGGAATCGTGGTCGCAGGCAGGCAATGGTCAAACACAGGTAGGCAGTCAAAAACAAACAATACCGCACACCCCATACAAACAGAAAAAACTGTACTAAATAAGGGAGATGATGAGACCAGCTGAGAAACAAGCACAGGTGAAATCAATGAACAAAAATGAAAAACAGGGCTACGTTCAAGAACACAAAGAAAAAGAACCCAAAGGTTGACTAAGAAAAGAAAAGCAGAACCTTACACTTAATTGGTCACAGTCATCTGTGTCTGTTTGTGTCTGTGAGTGTCTTGTCAGTTAACAGTGTGTGTCTAGTGGGTGCCTTCCATTGATAAAATGTGCAGGCCAAATTAGATTTCCCAGTGTGGGGGATATCAAAGAAACACAGATGATATCTGCGCTGTTTGGCCAAGTAGCCAATCAAGGGACTGATTCAGTCCCAACCTGGAAGTCTGAATGTCCTCGACTTTGCAGAGATAAGCGCTGTAAGTAGGTGGATTGGCAGTTTCTGTTTCAAGAGGGAACATGTGCCCTCCTGAGCACAAGAAAACCCAACCTAGCTCTACGACAATGTAATAAATAAATATGTAATAACATTATTCCTGATTCAAATCGAAGAAAATGCTAATTAGAACAAATTAATTGTTAAATTACCAATAAATCTGCTTTAATTGCTATTTTAATCCACGTGATAAGGAAGCAACTATAGCTATATCTTCATTCCCTAGAATATATTCACCAACATGCTAGCTCTGCAAATTCTTCTCCCTAGTCAGCATTTTAAAAAAAACTTTACAGAGGGGGCATATTGAGGTTAGGTTGACATATGCATTAAAACCAATTCAGCTCAATCCAGACAAAAAAAAACTGCCAAGCCAAAGATCATGTACAAGCTATCTGAAAGTGAAGATACTAGACTGAGTGAGTGAGTGAGTGAGTGAGTAAGTGAGTGAGTGAGTGAGTGTTTTATGTGTACCTGATGTGTTCTCTGGCTGTATTGTCTGGTTCCATACAGCTGTTTTTCACACCTACAGTGGTGTAGATGTAGCAGCCCAACACAAGGTGAATTGGTGTCACTGACTTCATCTCCTAGTGTAGGACCAGTCAGTCGGGCTCATTTCCCTGAGGCCTGGTAGCTGGGTGATGTAATGATGGGGTTGGCTAAACTGAAATGTGACTAAGCTACAACCATTATTGATTATTCAAGCCATGATGTGATTTATACCCTGTTTTATCTAGCCTATTTACTGGGCTCAATATTTGGAATGACTAACAATACATCCTATTTACTCTTAGTCATTCCAAATATGATGCATTTGAGGTTTTGAATAACACAAGAACAAATTGACGGTTAAAAGGAACACTGAACATATTCAGTGGTACATTCATAATTCATAATGGTAATGGTGAAACTTTAAATGTCACCTGCCTGCTCCCCACAGCTGTTCACAAAGGACTGTGACTCAAGGACTGAGTGTCTGTCATTCCCTGACCATAGTTTGCTTTGTATGTTTCTATGTTTTTGTTGGTCATGGTGTGATCTGAGTGGGCATTCTATGTTGGATGTCTTGTTTGTCTATTTCTATGTCTGGCCTGATATGGTTCTCAATCAGAGGCAGGTGTTAGTCATTGTCTCTGATTGGGAACCATATTTAGGTAGCCTGGGTTTCACTGTGTGTTTGTGGGTGATTGTTCCTGTCTCTGTGTTTTCACCAGATAGGACTGTTTAGGTTTTCACACATTTATTGTTTTTGTTAGTTATTTCATGTCGAGTTCCTTTATTAAAGAACATGAATAACCACCACGCTGCATTTTGGTCCGCTTCTCTTTCACCAGAGGAAAACCCTTACAGTGTCTGCCCCACCGAACATTGCTTGAACAGCGACAGACTATTGGACACGGCAAAATGTTCTAGGATCAAAAGGAAGACTGTGTCATATTGTGGTGAATTTGTATAAGGAATAAATCAATGATTCTCCCAGCCCAATGTGAGGGGACTATGAAATGCATACTGTGCCGTTGTTGTCATTCCCACAGCCCACGGAACATACATAACACACACACAGTCATAACAGTACACTATGCAATAACAAGGGAATAGATGACTTAACACCTTATAAATTATGTCTTATATAACACCTAATAAATTATGTGTTGTAGCGTGTTAAAGAATTACATTTGGTGTGTTAAAGAATTGCATTTACTTCACTTGGTAAAGGCCTCAGGACTGAAAATGGATGAATGCAACAACCATGTCTCTGTCACTATTAAATACAGTCATGGGTGGTAACTCTACAATTCACTCAAAAGGAAAGGTACTCTGCACTAAGCAGTGTGTTAATTTAACACTGAAAAGTGTGGACCCGTATAGACACTGGACCAGTGTTAAGTTTAACACTCTCAGGGTTGATTTAACGCTGGAGAATTTGCTGTGAAAGTATCATTAAACACCATAACATTGTAAATTTAACACTGACCTAGTGTAAACATTGAATTCTAAAGTGTTAAATACAAGATATTAGTGAACACCATAACAGTTTAACTTTAACACTGAGTTGGTGTAATATTTTAATGCCACTGATGTTGGAAAGTATTGTTGTTAAAAGGGAAACACTTTGAAAAGTATAAATGCAAAACTTTCTGGGTGTTCTCATATAAACACTTCAAAAGTGTGAAATTGTATTCAATTTACCGATCTAATTTTGCTGTGAGGGGGCAATGACAGACTCAGCACTCAAATCAGCTTAATTTCAGAGATGACCCAGGAATGCAAAAATAATGAATATTTGTATTTTATACATTTTATTTAACCCTTATTTTACCAGGTAGGTTGACTGAGAACAAATTCTCATTTACAGCAACGACCTAGGGAAAAGTTACCGCAGGGAGGAGGGGGGGGGGTGAATGAGCCAATTGGACACTGGGGATGATTAGGTGGCCATGATGGTATGAGAGTCCGATTGGGAATTTAGCCAGGACACCGGGGTTAACAACCCTACTCTTACGATAAGTGCCATGGGATCTTTAGTGACCACAGAGTCAGGGCACCCGTTTAACGCCCCAATCCGAAAGACGGCACAATACACAGGGAAATGTCCCGAATCACTGCCCTGATGTGATTGAATTTGGAAACATGATGCTAAAAGTGATAGTCATTGGACAGTATGAAAGCAGACTGAATTTGATACACATGAAATTAATGAACAGGTGTGACATACTGTACAGCTAAAGGTAGCCTATATAAGACCTTCATGTAAATGTGTGTGTCAATTCAAATTGTGTTTTTAGTGGTATTAATTGCAGTGTGTGTGTGTTTGTGTGTGTGCGCGTGTGTGCTGGTAAAGGTGAAACTTTAAATGTCACCTGCCTGCTCCCCACAGCTGTTCACAAAGGACTGTGACTCAAGGACTGAGTGTCTGCCCCACTGAATATTGCTTGAACAGCGACAGACTACTGGACACGGCAAAATGTTCTAGGATCAAAAGGAAGACTGTGTCATATTGTGGTGAATTTGTACAAGGAATAGGTCAATGATTCTCCCAGCCCAATGTGAGGGGACTATGAAATGCATACTGTGCCGTTGTTGTCATTCTCATAGCTCAAAGAAGATACATAACACACATACACACAAATAGTTATAACAGTACACTATGTAATAACAATGAAATAGAAATAGACAAGGAAGTTTAATTATTGACAACTTGACACCAGGACGCAGCAGAAATTCAGCTAACCTCAGGATGGTTGTGTGTTTCAGATCTGAATGAATCCATGAATAGTGAGTGAAGAAATGACAGGAGGGGGACTCTTGCCCATTGTCAGGGGGCAAAGACGGTCTCAGCACTCAAATCAGCACTTCAATTTCAAAGAAAACCCTGGAATGGAAAATAATGGATTTAATTGACTTTGGAAACGTGAGGCTGAAGGTGATAATCCTCAGAGAGTATTATAGCAAAGAGCCTGAACTTGATACACATGAAATGAATGAATGGGTGTGGCATACATCTAAAGCTACTGTATATAAGACCTAAATGGAAATGTGTGTGTCAATTGAAATTAGGTTTTTATTCATTGCATGGCCATTATTGTTCCAAAGCAGTGAATGTGTCACGACTCCTACCGAATGTAGCTCCCCTTCCTGTTCGGGTGGCGCTCGGCGGTACCGGCCTACTAGCTTTCCACTGATCCCCTTACCCCTTTTCTGTTTATTGGTTTCACCTGTGTTTGGTTTAGGCTGATTGGTCGGGCTTCATGTATGTACGGGATTGTTTGGTGTATGTGTGTACACGTCTGTGTGTCACGGTTTTCCCATTTTCTTGGGTTTTGCTAGACCGTTTAAGCCCCCCGTGTTTGGGGCATTTGTTTTTGGTGTGCGCCCTGTGTTCAGTGGGGTTGGCGTATGTTCACCGTTTTTGTGCATTAAAAGGTATAGCACGACCCTGAACTCTCTGATTCCTGCGCCTGACTTCTCACCCACTACAACCCGGATGTTACAGAATGGGGGTTTATTCTTTGTTTGGATTCAGCCCTCAGTTTAGTGCTGGTCTCCTACTCAGCTATAGTTAGTTTGGTCTGAGCTATACATATGGTATACTGTAGATATGGAATCATAACCCAGGCTCCAAAGAAAATGCCACCTCTTGTCGTAACCGCAGCAACAGAGGAAAGTTAAAGAATTATGTGTAATATCATTTAACTCAAACATGGCAATATAGTAAGAATATTGTAGCTATTTCAAGGATATTGAGCAGCGCTGTATTCACATCGATTCAGACAGTTGCACCCAGGGTGGAGGTGCCATCTGAAACCAGCCTGGGGAGAAGGAAACACACGCACACACCACCACCACCCACAACATCAGAGAGCCATCTTGTATGTAAGAGGTGATTTTTTGACTCGCCCCGTATTTGGCTGCTTCTCCCCCGTTACCATGGTCAACTGAAGCCAATCAACCAAATGTTTGTTTTCTTCCCAGAACAGACAAGTGCTGAAAGAGAGGGATCAGTGCTTGTGTGTAGGCTGCTTTTGGCACAATGAGCACTTTCTTCAGCTCTATTCTGGTCTCAGCTTCCTTGTCATGCAGATTTATCACCCCAATTAACTAACATATAATCTTGGCTGTATGTATGGACTTGACATTGACTGTATGGACTTGGCTTCATAGGTAGGTATATAATGCAACCTACGTACAACATTATGCTGGTTCTTTTCTGTTTGGCTCTACTTTATGCTGTCTGCTTAACCCAGATCTTAAGATAAAATAAATAAAAATACAATGTGTCCACTATGCTTTCTGATTATTCTGATCATTCTGATTACAGTTTTTATCAATCGCATACAAGCATTTTTTTTTTTTTGGAACAATGTTGTCAATTTTCAAAACAGAGTTCACAAGACACAGAACTGTGTGGCCTTTTGTAAAACAGCAAATGCTTTTTCAAATGTAGTTGCCTTCTCAAAACATACATTCAATTGAGTGCAGGCTTAGCTGAATGACAACAGAGACAGAACACAATATGGAATTGTGTTGAATAGTTTTGGGTAGGCCTCGTCTCCGAGGAAGCCAGATGCTGATGACAGGTTGCCATATGCTGGGCACCTTGCATCAGAACCCCCTCCCCCGCCACTAGGAGAACGGGGATCCAATGACAAGCCTTCAGTTTGTTGGTGGTGGTGGGGAAGTGGAAAGTCATTGGCAGACTGTTGCTGCTAAACAAGAAGCGGGAGACACAAGGTTTGAGTTGACATATAATTATGCTCCTAGATTCATGCCCATTGGTTGAAAGAAATGGAAAGTGATTATTAAACGTGTGAGCCCCTAAGTTAATCAGCAGGTGTGGTGAAATTGCCTTAGAGGCTGAAGTTAATAGGTGAACGACATTCCGCACGCTTGCTAATAGTAAAGCAGGAGGAAAGGCGTATGCTGATGAGGTAACATTATGACACTACCATAGATACCTGCTATGCTTATGAGGTAAATGAATAATCATTACCATATAAATAGCTGCTATGCTGAGGCGGTAACATTATAAACGCTACCAAATAAATACCTGCTATGCTAATGAGGTAACATTATAGACACTACCCTTTAAATACCTGCTATGCTGAGGCGATAACATTATAACCACTAACATATGCTGATGAGTGAGATAGGACGTGATGTGAATACTGGATGCATAAAAAGGGACAAGTCATTCAGACCGGTCTTCCTGATTGAACTCGCGTAAACTACATTACATTCGTCAAAACGACATTATCCTGTCAAAATTGCAAATAGATTCATATAAAGAACACGACTGCCTGCAAAAAAAGATGAACAAAACAGAAAGTTAGTCTTTCTTTTAAAAAGAGTAGATCAATACATTTTCTATGCAGTCACTAAATCGTGATGATCAAAATTGGACGTACAACTATCCAAAGGTGCATCATTATGGGACATTACTCTCCTTTTATGCATATTTCACAAAACAATTGCATACACATCAAATCAAATATTATTCCAGATTTTTTTTTAAATACAAAGAAGTATATTGTGTGCAGGATTCATTCATCGGTATCATCACAATCCAATTCCATGTCTTCAACACAAAAGCTGGTTTGGTCATTGTTTTGTAGTTCTATCCACAATAGAAAAGGTGAATGCAATGGAGGAACACTACTGATATGAATGTATACGCCTCAATCCACACCAAATAAAAGCTCTATAACGTTTACGCTGATGACTTAGGAGTAACCCGAAGTTACCCAACTTCCGTCTCTGAATCTCTGCAATATTGTAAAAAATAATAACAATTAGATGGTCCCCATTGCCTAGATCCTTCCATTTATTGTACATGGTATGACACCGATGGGGTGATTTAAATCAAATCAAATCAAATTTTATTTGTCACATACACATGGTTAGCAGATGTTAATGCGAGTGTAGCGAAATGCTTGTGCTTCTAGTTCCGACAATGCAGTAATAACCAACGAGTAATCTAGCTACAAATTCCAAAACTACTACCTTATACACATAAGTGTAAAGGGATAAAGAATATGTACATAAAGATATATGAATGAGTGATGGTACAGAGCGGCATAGGCAAGATGCAGTAGATGGTATCGAGTACAGTATATACATATGAGATGAGTATGTAAACAAAGTGGCATAGTTTAAAGTGGCTAGTGATACATGTATTACATAAAGATGCAGTAGATGATATAGAGTACAGTATATACATATACATAGGAGATAAATAATGTAGGGTATGTAAACATTATATTAAGTAGAATTGTTTAAAGTGGCTAGTGATATATTTTACATCAATTCCCATCAATTCCCATTATTAAAGTGGCTGGAGTTGAGTCAGTGTGTTGGCAGCAGCCACTCAATGTTAGTGTTGGCTGTTTAACAGTCTGATGGCCTGGAGATAGAAGCTGTTTTTCAGTCTCTCGGTCCCAGCTTTGATGCACCTGTACTAACCTCGCCTTCTGGACGATAGCGGGGTGAACAGGCAGTGGCTCGGGTGGTTGTTGTCCTTGATGATCTTTATGGCCTTCCTGTGTCATCGGGTGGTGTAGGTGTCCTGGAGGGCACGTAGTTTGCCCCCGGTGATGCGTTGTGCAGACCTCACTACCCTCTGGAGAGCCTTACGGTTGTGGGCGGAGCAGTTGCCGTACTAGGCAGTGATACAGCTCAACAGGATGCTCTTGATTGTGCATCTGTAGAAGTTTGTGAGTGCTTTTGGTGACAAGCCGAATTTCTTCAGCCTCCTGAGGTTGAAGAGGCGCTGCTGCGCCTTCTTCACGATGCTGTCTGTGTGGGTGGACCAATTCACTTTGTCTGTGATGTGTACGCCGAGGAACTTAAAACTTACTACCCTCTCCACTACTGTTCCATCGATGTGGATAGGGGGGTGTTCCCTCTGCTGTTTCCTGAAGTCCACAATCATTTCCTTAGTTTTGTTGATGTTGAGTGTGAGGTTATTTTCCTGACACCACACTCCGAGGGCCCTCACCTCCTCCCTGTAGGCCGTCTCGTCGTTGTTGGTAATCAAGCCTACCACTGTTGTGTCGTCCGCAAACTATATTATTGAGTTGGAGGCGTGCGTGGCCACGCAGTCGTGGGTGAACAGGGAGTACAGGAGAGGGCTCAGAACGTACCCTTGTGGGGCCCCAGTGTTGAGGATCAACGGGGTGGAGATGTTGTTACCTACCCTCACCACCTGGGGGCGGCCTGTCAGGAAGTCCAGTACCCAGTTGCACAGGGCGGGGTCGAGACCCAGGGTCTCGAGCTTGATGACGAGTTTGGAGGGTACTATGGTGTTAAATGCTGAGCTGTAGTCGATGAACAGCATTCTCACATAGGTATTCCTCTTGTCCAGATGGGTTACAGCAGTGTGCAGTGTGGTTGAGATTGCATCGTCTGTGGACCTATTTGGGCGGTAAGCAAATTGGAGTGGGTCTAGGGTGTCAGGAAAGGTGGAGGTGATATGGTCCTTGACTAGTCTCTCAAAGCACTTCATGATGACCGAAGTGAGTGCTACGGGGCGGTAGTCGTTTAGCTCAGTTACCTTAGCTTTCTTGGGAACAGGAACAATGGTGGCCCTCTTGAAGCATGTGGGAACAGCAGACTGGGATAGGGATTGATTGAATATGTCCGTAAACACACCAGCCAGCTGGTCTGCGCATGCTCTGAGGGCGCAGCTGGGGATGCCGTCTGGGCCTGCAGCCTTGCGAGGGTTAAGACGTTTAAATGTTTTACTCACCTCGGCTGCAGTGAAGGATAGTATTTGTAGTATTTGGTGATTGCTGGAAACAGTGAACACAATTGCACACATTTCTCTTCTGATGAAAACAACGTGTAAATATTCTGTGAACAAAAGTACATTTTGTGTTCACCGATTACATTTGTATTTCATGTTTTGCAAAAAGTGGTCTACGATATGCAAGTCAGGTACTAGGGCATGAAAAAAGGATCAGAAGTGCTGTAAATGTATTTCAGCATTTGATCATTGCTGTTCTGCTATACCGTAACATTTCAGCACAGATACAAAAATTGTTTGTACCCATTTGAGAAAAACTGTAACATGCGCTGAGCACGTCTGGTCGAGTGTTTGTTTACCAGATAGCCAACATAAAACAACATTAAAGGAGAAAACACAGAGCCCAGAAATAGCCGGGAGACAAATGAATCAAAGACTGTTCAGTGCATAGGATAATCACAGTGTCATAGTAGGAAGGTGAGCTCGAGGAGAGATCAAAAGTTCCAAACCACTGCACCTGCCGCCTCTGCCAGCGTTTCCATAGGCGCGTGGAGAGGTGTGTGCTTCCTGTTCAGTATCAATCAAATGCAACGTACAAACCACACATACACACACGCACAGGCAGGAAAACAGCACACCTACGCCATGATATAAGGCTCACACCACTCTACAGAGGTCAGGGTCAAACTGATATCCCTTTGTTGTTTATGTAACTCATGTCAATTGAAGTTGATTGCAGTGAGAAGCGGTGTGCTATTGAAGACAATCGAACTACTGCCACGGCAAGGCTGTGTGTGTGTGTGTGTGTGTGTGTGTGTGTGTGTGTGTGTGTGTGTGTGTGTGTGTGTGTGTGTGTGTGTGTGTGTGTGTGTGTGTGTGTGTGTGTGTGTGTGTGTGTGTGTGTGTGTGTGTGTGTGTGTGTGTGTGTGTGTGTGTGTGTGTGTGTGTGTGTGTGTGTGTGTGTTGTGATGTCTTGATGACTAAAGTAATTGTTTGTGTGATACAGTTGCATCATGCAGACCCTCCCAAAAAATACTGGTATTACAGCAGGCTGTAGACGTTGATAATGTAATACCTTTCTGGTAATAATTTCCATCCCTCCAGTGAAATGTTAAGTTATTATTAGATATCATATTATGATTCCCCCTAGTCTGTCATCAATTTTGCAATTATTGTTCTTTAACAAGTTCTTACTTGCAGGTTTGTTAATCAGACCTATTCTTTGATTAAGTAGAATAATCATCTTCATTCTAATTTATTCTATTACAGTTATGTAATTGATTTCATTATGCTATCACGTCCTTCTCTCTCAAAACAAGGCGAAGAACCATTAGAATACAAAAGAATAAAGTTTTTTTCCCCAACGGGGACTTCAGATGTGGATGAAATATGCATGCCTATCTCTGTATGTTCAGAACATAGTGAAGCCTTTCAGTTCTTTTGTTACACATCTGAGTCTTTAATATTTCAAACTGATTAATTCATATTTCACTTTGAGCTTTTTTACATTCCTGAGAGTACTCCTCCAGCTCTACACAAGAGCACTCCCTGCAACAAGATCATGATGAAATGGCTAAACACCATTGAGAAAATGGGGTCGAACAAACTCGTACAAATGTTATTTCACATGTGAAACCATGTGTTTTTGGAACACTTCACAAATAAAAAATTGAAACTATTATATTTATCATGGTGATTCAGAACTAACATTAAAACAGAATAATATGCCTCACCAACATTAGACAACTATACAGAAAACCCTCAAATTGCTGAAATAGGTTAATGAAACCAATGATGAGAGAATAGTCAGATTTAACTGGTAATTAAAATGGCAGTGCAGATGGCACTCTTTTACTAAGTGCAGAGATGTATTATAGTTAATGAATCTGTATGGGACTTCTGAGCATGCTATAGTCTTTGTGGCATAGTAGAACAATCAGCGTAGCCCAAATCTAGAGTTTGCAAGTTTAAATCCCAGTTGGGGTCATATAAGTGATCATGTCAAATGTAATCATATTGATTAAAGATGTCTACACTATTTTAGCTGAACAGTGAAAACAAAAGAGACACATGTCAGGTCAGTTGTTCACATGTATTAGATTTGGAGATGTGAACAACACCTTTTCACATGTGAGTGGAATACGGTTTTCACCTCACATGTGAACTGTAGATTCACATGTGAAAATTGCAGTTTCACGCATGAAAAACTTTCACGTGAAAATCGAATTTGCATTTTCACATGTGAAAAACATTCTCATGTGAAAACATGTAGAAACAGTCGAAGTGCTCAAATGTTTTCACGTGTAGTTGTTATTACATGTTACTTTTACATGTTGTCACGTTATCACATTAACTTCACATGAGATCATGTGATCCCATGGGATTACGTGAAATTCATGTATTTATATCTGTAAGGGACGGTTGGTTCTCCGTCTGCAAACCTTGAAATCATATTTTTCCTTCACCATGTGGTAAGAATTAGCGATGCACCAATATGACATTTTTGGCCGGTGCCGCTATCCGATATTTTCCTTGTCAAAAACACGATACCGATAACCAATTTTTCAAATTTTAGCAGCCTTTTAAGCATTCTAGTACAGTTAAATAGTTAACACACACATGGACGCAGTGGTCTAAGGCACTGCATCTCGGTGCAAGAGGCGTCACTGCAGTCCCTGGTTCGAATCCAGGCTGTATCACATCCGGCTGTGATTGGGAGTCCCATAGGGCGGCACACAATTGGCCCAGCGTCGTCTGGGTTTAGCCGGAGTAAGCTGTCATTGTAAATAAGAATTTGTTCTTAACTGACTTGCCTAGTTAAGGTTACACACACACCACACTGACCAAAAAGTTGGCATTTGTTGGCATTTACGTATGTCCCCATTACCAGTGAAACATAATCAAAACCTCTTTCTTCACTTACTTGCTGTGCTGTTTCGTTGTTCATTTGTTCAGTCATTTCATTCTCAACCAGGATTTCCATGGGTCTTTGCGTGTCAAAAAAGATATACATCAAATAACACTATTTGATATGTCAAATAACACTATTTGATATGTCAAATAACACTATTTGATATGTCAAATAAGCTTGTTGACCAATCAGGACCTGAATATGACTGCACGTCACATAATAATTTGACGTGTTCATTTATTTTGTACATAGTTATTACACATTGATTATACTATCACTTGTATTTCATATGTCCCAACGATTCATCGATACCTATGCTATGATGCTGGTAAAGTTGTCTCGCGCACCTACAGTGCTGGTCATAAAAAAAATAGCTAGCTAGCTCATGGATGCAAACAATGTTCTTCCCCAAAAACATAGCAAAACGACAATCTGTTTCAGCTAGCTAACTATATAGCTAGGTGTAATCATCTAAAATAACACTAATTCATAAGACAGTTCTTATTTGATTAATGGTGGTCGGACCCATCTATGTGAAGCTAGCTACAATAAGGATTAGCCACAATAGTGGACTTTGCGGTTAGCCTTCAAAATAAAAGTGTTGACAAGTGATGCAAATGAATACAAATAGTAGAATTATGCCATAATTGAATGGATCATGCTAAACAAGGTTGGAATGTTGTTATATAAAATCAAATCAACAAAAAAAAAAAAAATGTATTTGACTAAAATCTGTTGAACTCTCACTGGATGTATTATACTTTAGAATTGCATTGGGGCATACTTATTTCACTGTACAGACTTACCTATGGATTGTGGATCAATGACATGGGGTATCAGTCTACTCAGTCACACTCAGAGAACATTAGCTTCAAAACTCTTATTGCGAGACACTGAAACAACTGTGAATTGAGCGACATTTTTCAACCTATGTGTATTGAACACTATTCCAGAGGAAAAACAATACTGCGTGGATGTTTTGGAGACTGACAACACATAAGCCGGTCTGGTCGAGCCTCACTAGCCAGATGAAGTTAGCTGGCTGCTTATAACGTTAGCTTTGGGTAACAGGGTTAAGTAACTGGCTAGCTATTTATTTTCATGAAATGAAGTTCAATTTCAATAGGCGAACAACAAGTGGCTACCAAGCTGATACTTACTCACAAGGATTCCTAAATTATTGCTAAGAATAATGACAATTAATGCAGTTTCTACTGGTCATTGTTTTCAGGCTGGTTGTATTGGTGCTAGTTAGGTACGAAGCTAAAGCTAACAAGCTACCCCAGAAGTTGCTGTCAAACGAATAGTGCTTTTTGTAAAGCTTTGACAGTGCTACTGATAGTAATGTTGGCGCTTGACTTGCACGTGCAAATTCAGAACACACAACATTCTATTGACCTGTCAAATTAAAAGCTTATTTAATGCGTCAAATAGTGTTATTGTAAAAATAGTGTTATTTGACGTGTATATTTTTGACACGCAAAGACCCAAACGGCATTCCATAGTATGTAACTCTGGTAGGACAACATCTGAAAGATAGCGCACTTGGTAGTGTGTACCAGTGCTCGACCAGTCGCGAAAGCCAACATCACCCACGACAGAGAACAGATGATTGTCAATTGCAATGGATTCCATTATCTTGGCGTTAATGGAATCCAATGCCATTGCGTGGCGTCGATATGTTATATAAGTATGCATGTCAGCTTTGACATCGGTTTTGCATATCAGCGTTAAACGGGACATCAGGCGATACCGATGTTGGCATTTTTAGTTAATATCGTCCGATTCCGATATGTTCACCAGTATATTGTGCATCGCCAGTAAGAATGTGTAAATGAGTTCACAAAGATGAATACATTACTGACAAACTAATGATACACCTGAAGTGTATGGTTCCTATAAATTACTTAATAATCATGTCTTCATATTGAGTTTTCTTATAACAAAGCTCAAAATACCTCTATTCAAAAAGCTTCACAGAGTAGGAATGCTGATCAAGGATTAATTTTGTATTTTAGATCACAATGAATACAATTGAATGGACAGGGGGGACCTGATCAGCACACCTATTTTGAGTTGCTTATGAATAAGGAAGAGTCTCTAGCTGATTTTCAGACTACAAAGACTTGCGTTTAAATTGTATTTTAATCCCATGAGAGCTTTTAGTGAGCAAATGTAGTCTAGCACATTACACGTAGCCTACCTTTCGCTGAAAGAACATACTTGAAGCACGGTGACGTCAGAGTATCTAATTATCCTGACAGTCTAGTAAAGTGTCCTTATTGATATGGATATTCCCCCAAATTGTCCTCTTTGTTTTTTCAATGTTGTAATTTAATTAGAGGGCTGCAATTACAAGACAAGAGAACTTCCGAAATAATTACCCCGTAATTATGACATGGCTGTAACAATTAGCATTTCTGTTGTTTGGGATTCATAAGTACTCCATAAACTGCCAAATGCAATAGATCTATATTGAACAATTGCCTTGAAAAGGGACATTAATTACTGGAAAACAATTCACAAGCTCTTACACACAAAGAATAATTCTGAATGTTAGTGTTCCATACAAAATGTCTCGAACACTAAGGCCATAAACAGAGGAAAAACAACCTGTGGGGCCACAGTGGAGCTCCCACCAAAAAAACAGTGCCTTAGGGGTCAGTGGTTATAAGTTGGTGATGTGGGTTTGGAGAGCGATGACATCGTGAGTTTGGCTACGCAAGGATACATCCTCTACAATGACGGCAACTTTTGCTCTCGATCACAGTCGACAGTGTGTCATTTCCCAGTAATTTATACTCTCAGTGCAGTAATGGTTCTGTGAGAGTCCCAGGTAGACAAGCAGGTATTAGATCATCACTTCATGTATCTCATTCTTAAGGAAGTCATTCAGTACCTTTAATGGTGCCCAGGCTGAATGATCACACTTTACATCATTCTCAAAACAGTAGTTCATATATCCATTCATGAACTACCTGATTGATGTGGTAGGCCTATTGAAACCACTCATTATATTTCATTCTTCATGAAGTTAATCGTTATCTTGAAAAGAACATTTTAGCTCACTCTTAAAATGTTAGTCAATACATTCATACATGTATAATGTAGAGTATGTGTGAATAGCTATATGAACTACCAGTCCAGTGGTAGGCTTATTGAAGCCACTCACTGAAGTTATATTTTGTATAAATGATTAACCCTGATCTCTCTGAAGGTCACATTGCTTTGTCCTGCTACTATGGCAACTGGAAATGTTTCGTGGTAATCTAGGAAGGTCTTTAGAAAAGTGTATTTGGAAAAAGACAAAGATGCTACACTCAGACTGGAGTTTGACGTAAGAATAGGAGGACAAAAGAGGGAATGAAAAGAACACAGGAGAACGACGGTAGAAAGATTTTCTCCAAACACTTTCAAAGAATACTGGGTATAAAATGTGGAATTACTATACAATTTCCCTTCGTGTTAATTTATTCACAATGGTGGTTACAGCTGAGCAACTCAAGAAGTGAACCTGTCAACAATAGAGGTATCATTTTGTTGACAGACTCAAATAAACAAGTGCAGGTAATTAGATGTACTGTTTATTTAGGTGTATTCACACATCTTGATCATTCAACAGGGCTTGTGCTCTCAAGTTTGAAGTATTAGTGCCCTCTGCTGTTCATCAACTTTATTATACATATCCATGCGTTTATATTGTTGCCCTTTTCACCGGACACCAATATGAATTCTATACATTATATGAATACTTTTTGGGGGGGAAAGTACCTTTCCTCTGTTGCAATAGTACTTCTCTTCCAATACCATATTAAGAGATGTAAAACACTGGCTAGGAAAAGTATGATGCATATACACTGAGTATACCAAAAAATTAGGAACACTTTCCTAATATTGAGTTGCACCCCCTCCCACCATACCCTGTTCAAAGGCACTTAAATATTTTGTCTTGTCTCAAAGCTTAGAACTCATTCTTTAATCTGTCTCCTCCCCTTCATCTACACTGATTGAAATGGATTTTTAAGTGACATCAATAAGGGATCATAGCTTTCGCCTGGATTCAACTGGTCAGTCTATGCTATGTTTTGTATACTCAGTGTACATCAACAGTAACAATGGTAGCAAAAACAATTCTCCGTAGCATACCTTGGGTTCGCTGTTGGACAAACCCATCCCACTGTAAAGGAGGGTTAGGATTCCTAATTCTCTCACCATAGACAGACAGGCTGATGGGACATCATCTCTCTCATCATCTCTCTTGTCTTGCCACTTGAGGTTGCCACTAATCCTTGTTTTGGAAGTGACAGGCCTACAAAACAACTCTTGTACTTTAGTAGTAAGTTGTGTGATTACACAACATGTTTTATGAAGAGCTAAGAATAAAATAATCTTATGAAAGAATGTCTGTATGCAGACATAGCAGGGCCATACTTAAGTTTATAGTGCAGTCAAAAACATGATTGTCCTAGGTTTTATATATATTTCCACAGTATGAGGTTGGAATAATACTTTGAAATTGTGACAATTATATTAATGCCCTTTAAGTTCAAGTGCTGTTTGAAAAGAACACTTGATATTTCAGCCTGTTTTGGTGGGATGGAGTTTTGGCCTGCCTGGTGACATCAATTAGTTAATAGGCCAATATAAAGAGTTCCACTTCCAAACCTTTCTGCCAATAACTCGTTTTCAGTTTTCACCTCCCCACTCAGACCACTTCCAGACAGTCCTAGCAAAATTCTTGCTTGAGAAATTGAAGAAGCTATTTTTGTTTTTTTATGACTATTTTAATTTAAAACAATCACAGTAAGGTACTTAATTTTTACATCGAAATTATTTGATATTGAGATAAAAACGGATGAATTGGACCTTAAAGTTTAAGCATCAGCCAATTCAAATTGTTGACATAGTTGCAAGTGATCAAACGCAACATGCTAGCTGTTTCCCCCCATTACATAACTTGGCCCATTTAGTCCTGCGCTATCCTCACCAGGTGGCTGTGATTATATCCGGTGGAAGTCACCAGGTGGCTGTGATTATATCCGGTTCAAATGCTGTATCAGCCAATTAAAATCGCATAGTTGGACTTAATAGAACACTTTCTCACGAGAGTATCCTTAACAGCAGTCAAACGGCACCATCTGCTAATCAAAGTTCGTAAAACACGCACCAGTTTTTAATTGGACGATTATATCAGTGTTGCGATCCAGACTCCTGGTTATTTTTGTAGTTTGCGGCAAATTCGAATCCCAGCTGAGATATAGTTTAATCCTTTGAAATATATAATTACATTAAGTGTGTTTTAGCATGTTGTGAAGAGAAAAGTGAAGCCAAAACCATGTAAATTAAGATTAGAAATACATTTAATGAGGAGCATGATGTTGGAGAATTTGTTACATGAAATAATTACAAGGTTCTTAAATGGTACTTTGTCAGCTCTTAATGCACTGTGGAGAACTCTTCCCCGATAAAGAACCTTTGAGTTAAGTGTAGGGTACTTTAAATGAATGGAAGCCTGCAGATATGTCCCTTTCATAGCACACAGTAAATTGGCCGCTGTTAACTGGTGTTGATTTCTCAGTGTAACATATCTAGTGTTGATTCAAGAGTTAAATCAACACTGTAAAGAGTTCAATTATCACTCAGTGGTGCAAAAGAACGCCAGCATTGGCATTATTAACCAGAGTTGAACCAAGCCACGCCCATCCTTATCATATTTCCCAGCATACTCTATTGCAGGTTCATTTTAAGAAGTATTTGTTTCAATATCTATCTACTTGTATGTACATTGATTGATGAATTAATCTTATGCTATTAAAATATAAATAACATACATTTATCTAATCCAATCCAAACTGTTGCTTGGTCTTATTGCACCTGTTACTGAAACGGTTGTTCCAGTTTAGATGTTTAAGGTAGTCTTATATAATAAATGTACAAACCGTGGCAGTTATTCTTAATGCTGGTTGCGGGTGAATAAAAGTGTCAAACGTTGGATATCCCTACTCTGGCTGCATGCCAATAAAAATGACATCCATTACATACATACATGCATAATGTGACTTGCAGGCCTGATGTGCCACGTAAACTATGAGTTTCAGACCACTGAAAAGAAGGCCTTTAATTCAAAAGCCACCCTGGGAAATATGTAAATATGGCTTAAACCCTACAGCAGGGCTATTCAATTCCGGTCCTCGAGGGCCGAAACATTTCTAGTTTTGTAATTTTTTTTTGTATTCCATCTTATTTATGGTTCTTCAGAGACCCTAAAATTGTTCCCTTTATGGCATCGCTTTCAAGAACCTTATTCGGATTCCAATTTACATCTTTATTTTTAAGAGTGTAGCATAGGGCTAAATGTGCCAGTTTATGTCATGAGAACAGCTAACATGTAGCCTTTGATCACAAGCAACTACGTTAATGTTTATAATTGGCTGATACTTAAACTTAAACTAAAATATACATTTTTTCTAATGTTCACAGGTATGGCCTCGGCATGTTTGTATTCTAGATGAACTTGTATTCATTAGTGAACACTGTAGCAAAGGTTTTTCAATGGAAAATGAAAATTAGCATTTCTAATTGGGCAAGTTCAGTTAATGCCTTCCTGTTTTAGTCCATTTTCTTTGGTCCGTTTGATACCTAATGAATACGACCCATTATGTCCTTCCTATCTCAATATCAGGGCAATGAACACTTCCCACTATCAGCATCCAGCTTATCTTGCTTCATTAGTCAATCATATACAGTAGATACACCTACCTGCCTTAGTGGTTGAGTAATAGCCCACACCTCAGGAAATAACTAAAATCCCAACATTACAGAATGATCATACTATTTTGGCAGGTCTGTTGCATGCATTTTTGACGTTCATTTCGTATTACAACTCTGTTGGAGAAATACTTCATTACCATAATCGCAGGTCAAACTGCTGGGAAAAGACAAAATGATGTCAAAATCTTCAATGTCCACCGTGTTAGCTGCTTTATTGAGTAGAGATTTACCTGCAATGACTGTGATATGTGGTTGTTTTACCTACCTTTATTGCAGTGGAGGTCGGTGCCGTTTAAGATGAGGGAGGACGATTATTAATTTTATGAGCATGGCCTTATTTCTATTACAGCATATTGGAGGACTGTCATTCATATTCCATTCACCCAGTTTAACATCGATAGGTTTAGGCTACTACATTTTAATCAAATTGTTCCTATCCCCATCATGAGGTTGCTACAACCTAGCCTATGAATTCAACCTAGGTGCACACAGGTTGAGAGAAGGATTTGAGGTGACAGACAGTGACACATGGACAAACAGTGACACATTCATTACCGCCTCGCGCACTCTTGCTTGCATCTAGCGGACATAG